>NC_083096.1:131596865-131922329 GCF_949774975.1 Lagenorhynchus albirostris | reverse complement strand
TTTCTGTACGAGGGCTTTATCTAATTGTGGCAAGCGGGGGCCACTCTTCATCGCAGTGCGCGGGCCTCTCACTATTGCAGCCTCTCTTGTTGCAGAGCACAGGCTCCAGACGTGCAGGCTCAGTAGTTGTGGCTCACGGGCTCTAGAGCACAGGCTCAGTAGTTGTGGCACATGGGCCCAGTTGCTCCGCGGCATGTGGGATCCTCCCAGACCAGGGCTCGAACCCGTGTCCCCTGCAGTAGCAGGCAGATTCTCAACCACTGTGCCGCCAGGGATACTTTTATAAACAACTCCAGAGATGTCAACAATGTGGGACTGGTGCATAGATTCCCCTATTTGCAGATGAGATTTCATGAGCAAGGGTGCCCTCGAATGAGAGTCAATGCCAGCAAGCCCAAGAAGGAAGAAGGAAGCAGAAGCAGATGGTTATGAGACAAGTCAGTGTTTCAGACTTGGGGAGACACGGAGGTCATTACCAACATCTCTGACTCAGCCAGCCTGGCCCGGGGCCGCAGAGGTGGGTCTGGGTGGCTGGGTGCCGGGTCACGCGAAGGGCGGTAGGGTGCCCAGTGCCAGAGGCCCTGCCCAGACTGAAACACGAGGGCCCCAATGGCGAGGAGATGGGCATCTTCTTGAAAGGGCCAGATCAGTGGAGCCCTTGGGGATCATGGACTCTTCTTCCCCACTGGAATCCCAAATCTGTCTGGAGAATCTGGTTATTTCTCCAGACTCCTGAGATGACAGGAAGGATGACTAGTCTCAACTACCCAACTCAACAGGACCTCATTGAGCTGCTCATGATAAAGTAACTCATTATAAAACAACAGTCGTGGTGTCACCGAAAGATGCCGGTCTTTGGGTCAGTGAGTTCTTTTTTTTTGTTTTTAATTGATTTTTATCGGAGTATAGTTGCTTTACAATGTTGTGTTAGTTTCTACTGTACAGCAAAGTGAATCAGCTATACATATACGTATATCCCCTCTTTTTTTGGATTTCCTTCCCATTTAGGTCACCACAGAACACTGAGTAGAGTTCCCTGAGCTATACAGTACGTTCTCATTATTTTATCCGTAGTATCAATAGTGTATATATGTCAATCCCAACCTCCCAATTCATCCCACCCACTACCCCGTTCCCCCCTTGGTGGTCAGTGAGTTCTAATGCTTCCAGTTACCTCTTAATAGCAATGTGGCATTGGGCAGTTTATTCAGCCTCTCTGGACCCCAGTTTCCTTTTCTATAAAACAGTAATTCTATTTTTCAGGTTAGCGAGGATTTAATGTGATTGTGCATGAAAAGAGCCTAACCCGCTGCCTAGAAAACACGAGGTGCTTAATAATATTCCCTCCCTTCTCTCCAAGCCCTACTCAGTGCTCTCTGGGCCAGGCTTAAGCCTTGTCACAGTGCAGCCCTGGACCAGCCCATCGTATCCTTCCTACAGTGTCCACCCTGACTGGCCTGCCCTGGCCCACGCGGGCCCGCTCATGGCTCCAGCCCACGGGCTAGCGGTTCCAGCGGCTCCCAGGCTGCGATCAAGATCCAGACTGCACATACTTATATTTCTCTGATTCTTGGAAAATAGTAGGCAAGAGTCTGGTAGGCAAGGGCTCAAGGCTGAGAACCTCTGTCAGACCTCACATGACAAACCACAGTCTGCCTCATGAATAAGGGCAGCAGTGGCTGGGCTGCCCAGGCCCTCATGTCTGTGTCTAACAATGTCCACACTAATGTCCAGTTCTGCAGGTGAAATTTTCTAAAACACAGTGGCTTGACCTAAAGGAGGGCTGAAAGTCAGGCACATTTAAGCCATGTAATTCACATGAGCTGAGCTGGTGTAAATGGGAACATGTTCATGGGCAACCAGAGGTCATATGCATTCTTTTTTTTTTTTAATAAATTTATTTATTTATTTTTGGCTGCATTGGGTCTCCGTTGCTATGTGCGGGCTTTCTCTAGTTGCGGCAAGAGGGGGCTACTCTTCGATACGGTGCGTGGGCTTCTCATTGTGGTGGCTTCTCTTGTCACAGAGCATGGGCTCTAGGCTTGTGGGCTTCTGTAGTTGTGGCACGAGGGCTCAGTAGTTGTGGCTCGTAGGCTCTAGAGTGCAGGTTCAGTAGCTGTGGCTCACAGGCTTAGTTGCTCCACAGCATGTGGGATCTTCCCAGACCACGGCTCGAACCCGTGTCCCCTGCATTGGCAGGTGGATTCTTCACCACGGCACCACCAGGGAAGGCCTCGAGTGCATTCTTGAGTCAGGTTGGGATGGTGTTTACTGTGGTCCAGGGAGCCCTTTGCACACGCTCGACTCCAGGCTAGTGCTTAGTACACAGGAGCATCTCTGGATCACATTTCCTGGCACCTCCAGGGATGCTTACACACACTAAATTTGGGGAACCCCATCCTTCCTCCTTGATCCTGTCTCCTGTCCCTCTCCACTCTTTCACTGTGCTCCAGTCACCCTACTCTTCCTACTTGAACACTCCAAGCTTTACCACCTGGAGCCTTGTTACCACTCTTCCTCCTGCCTGGGACTCTCTTCCCTTACCTCCTCCAAGACTCACCATATCAGAGAGCCTCTTACTGACCACCCTTTAGAAAAAGGTGACCCACTCCCATCATCCTCTGTTTCCTTATCATGATAATTTTTCTCCTTAGAACTTAGCATCAGACCTATTACTTATGTTTTATTTATCACGTCTGCTCCCCACTGAAATGCAAGCTCCATGAAGACAGGATTTCATTCTGTTCACTGCTGTCTTTTCAGTTCCTAGAATAGCCAGGCCCCTGGTAGGCCTTTAATAAATACTTGATGGAGAGATATTGGACGTGACCTTTAATTTGGTCTGTTGTCCGTATAGTGAATTAGGTAAAATGATATCGTTAGTCACACTATACAGATTAGGAGACTGAAGTTCAGAGAGGTTAAGTGACTTGCCCAAGGTCACCAGCTAGTTGGAGGCAAGGTCAGGACCAGAACCCAGATACCCTGCGTCTCAAGCTGAGGCACATGCTGAGAGCCACATGTGTCTCCTTAACTCTTCAGCCCATTTCCTAAAGCAGGGCATGTTGTCTTGTCTTAAAGACCACCCCTGAACGGAGCACTGCCTCTATTTAAGCTTGACTGAGTTTTTTCATGGACTGGTCAGAAACTGGAATCTAGAGATTATAGGCAGAGACTAGGGTTTTTTTAGTAAAAACCACTTTTCAGTTCACCCAGCCTCTACTTGGAACTCTGTTTATTCCAGGTCTAATGGAGAAAATATAAGCACTAAAAAGCAAATTAAAAATAAATGATAAGTGAGTTAGAAACTGCCCAGGGCTGTCAGGAACTTATGTGCCATGCTATGTGGGTTTTGAGTAAACATTTGCTTTGCAAGCCAAGAAGCACTATGTATTTACTGAGGCCATCTCCGGCCGAGGGCACATATGCTGCTTCTGGGATTTGGAAGTTTCTCCAGAGAAGTGTACACACAGGCCTAAGTACCATGGTGATCTGAGAAGAGGAGGCAACTTGACATCGGGGGACCTGGGTTCTCATCTGAGGTCTGCCCCTCTCTTGTTTGGTAAATTCGGGCCACGTGGTACCCTTTCTGGACCCTTTTGCCCTTAGCAGAATCCTATGACTTCAAGAGGAAATATCAGTAGTTTTCTGCTCAGCAAATTACTGAGATGACAGAGAGGGAGTGGGGGAGGGAGGGGGAGAGAGAGTTCTGTGTACTTTAGCTGTCTCTGTCTTCTGTTTTTTCCACTGAGTCAACTTTTTCTTCATTTTTTCCCCAGCACAAGCATCTCTCTTCCCAAGAGCTTGCAACCAGTGCCAGAACCTTCTGTGGGATTCTGCTTTGCTCTTGAACAAGAGCTAGTACCTGTGCCCAGGTCCGTCTGGCTTGTAGTAAGTGGTTGGCTATGCAGGGAGGTGGGACGGGGGCTGCGTAGCTCCTCTGTCTGAAAGCATTACTTGTCCAATCCCACAAGGGGAAAGACGTTCATTGCACATCTGCACACATTCAGAGCCTATTTATTGACCTTCTGCCACTGGGACACGCTAGGGAACAAAGCCCACAAAGCTTCAGGTCTGGTGATGGAGAGATGGTTGAAGAACCAGGCACATCTCATGCTCCCGTGACACAGCTACAGGGAGCTGTATCCATAGGAGGGCTAATTAACTCAGACCTGTCTTGAGGGGGAAGATTCTAGCAAACCTTCCCAAAGTAAATGACATGTAAACCAAGATGTGAAACTGGGAGAGTAGAAGTTATTCAGGCAAGGGTGAGGAGGGAGGAAGTGTCTGAGGCTGAGAGTATAAATGTGTGTAAATGCAGAGGCCAGAGTGGGGGGCCGTGGGTGTTGGGATTGTTTCTAAATAAGGCAGGAAGCCCAGGAGCTGGAGTAGAGAGTGAGGGGGAGGGGCAGGAGATGAGGTCTGAGAGGAAAGGGGATGGGGGAGGTCTTGCCTAGAGCTCTGTGAGCCTCTGCAAAGAGTTCGGATTTTGTGCCCAGGGCAGTGGGGGAGGGGGTAGGGTTCTGGAGTTGGGTAGCATGAAGTTCCGATTTGCATTTTGGAACGCTCACTCCAACTGCAGTGTGGAGCCCCCTCGGGAGGGAGGCAAGGCGGGAGCACCAGACACTGGGCGACCAAGTAAGAACAGTAAGAATGCAGAAGAAATCTCTTGCCTCCAAGAGCAGGTCCAGGCTTTGGAATTCCTAGAACAAGTTTTGACTCCTGTCTTTTCTCAGACCCCTGTGGTTCCTTTTCTCCATGCACCACAGCATTCTACAATTTAATTCTAATTAATTCTGGGACTTCTGTCACATTAGAGCAGTGGAATCTAACCCTTTCGAGCAAGAGGACCCTTTGTTAACATAAAAGACCTCACCCGCATGGCACAGTCGTTTTGCTCTTAGTATCTGTTCGTTGAGAAAATACCTAAAGAACAAAGCCTCTGTAGATGCCTGCACACTTGAAAATTATGCCTACATATATGTGGGAGCCAGTATTTAGCCAGCCTATTGACATGGCTGCTATAACAGATGAACCTCTAGAACCATCGGAAAGAAGCCTGCATCCCCCCAAGGGGTTGGGAACCGCTGTCCTGGAACATGTGTGTTAAGAAGCCACATAGCCATCTGTCCCCAGAGCGCAGTGCACGGCTGCCTTCTCCGTAAACCGTGGGGCGCATAAACTCAGCTGGTTCTAATTGCACAGGGCATGCCGTATTGTTGCCCGATGTAATGTCAATTTTTATTTATTTGTGTTTGTGAAAAGCAGGGCTGATTAGACCACTTAAAACTACACAGGCTAGTTAGAGCCAGGCTGGCGTTAGTGATTTCAGCTGCCCTCTCTACAGTCCTCGTTGCTCCCAGCTCGTGGCCTCCCTCTGAGAATGTAAACTTGGGGCCTTGTGCTATCATGATTTCTATTTCGCCCTGACTCTTATAAACTACCATATAAAAAGCAGCCGCTGAAGATTTTTTTTTTTTTCAATTTCATTTTGAGGCTTGGAAAATCACAAAATAAAAATAGCCCTGAGAGTGGAAAGTTTGGGGGAGTTTGTTTAGCTTTCTTTGAAATGCACTTTGTGAAGGAATAAGTAAGTCATAAGATCCCTCTTTGTGGAGTGCTTTACGGTCTACATCATTTTTTCACATTCCTTTTTTCCTATTTGATCCTTATGGAGACCCTGTGAGGTGTGGATTATAAATGTCTCCACTTTGCAAGTGAGACAGAAGGTCCAGGAGATTAAAAGATGGGCCTGGCCCAAGATTACATGACCGGGTAATGGCAGAGTCAGGCCAGGTAGGTCCTCACTCCAAATGCTGGCCTTCCCCTGCCCTTCTTGGTCTCTCCAAGAGTCCCCTCACTTAGGCCCAGCTCCTGTCTTCCTCCTTCTTCATGTCCATTCTCATGAAGAAAGGGTGTCCAGGCCGTGTCTGGACAAGCACAGGCTCCTGGCTGGTCACCAAGTATCTCCCTCCCCAAGGGACTCAGTATAATATCTACTTATAGACCTGTCTGAGTCTCCTCACAGGCTGCCAGCTTCTTGAGTGCAGGGCCTTTGCCTTGGTCATCTCTGTGTCCTTAGGGTCCAGAACAGGGTCCAGTGGACAGTAGATGCTCTGTAAATGTCTTCCAAAGTGAAACATCATTGAATAAGAAAGTTCAACCATCCTTCTATTTCATTCCATTTCTCTCCTGACGATGAATCGGCCATTAGAAGACTGATTAAAGTCTTCAAGTTATTACTTGGCTCCACATTTCCTAAACTGTGTTTTGAGGGGTGTTCTGAGACACATCAAAAGATATTCCAAAAAATTAAAACTTCCATGGTCATACAAATTTGGAAAATACTGATTCAATAGGGTCAACAGTTTTTTGATTGAAAATTTTCTCCAAGCACAGATTCTCTTCCAGGTCTGGTTCCCTTCAAGCTCTCCCCATCTGTATGAGTTTTAGGCATACCTCTCCATTCTCATGATTGTTTAATGAATAACTTTTAAACACACACATCTGCCCTCATACACAGAACTATTTTCCCAAATGGTCCATAGCTTTCGGGGCTGCTTCTCTTACGGTGTCATCAGTACTCAGCAAAGGGAGAATCTTCCTTCTAATTTTCCCTGCATCCTACCCACCACCAGGCCACAGACCTCCTGATGGCTGAAAAACTCCCTTTCCTCTAGTTCCTTCCTTTTAGCCTAAAAAGCGCTAACATCTTTTTTCATTTAAGGAACTCCTTCCTTGACTATACCATGTCCTCACGTTGTGGCTCCATTGTTCTTTCTCTTTGACTTGAAACTTTTGTGAACAGTTGCTTTCATCCAGGGTCACCCCCACACCCCTTCCTGAGGGCAGTCAGCCTCCAATGAGTGGTGAATGTATAGGAATCAAGCCAGCCTCCTTGCCTAGATTCAGGATTATCCTTCAAGTCTGTCCAAGCTCCAGTGGTCCACCTGGGATTAGCTGAGAACTGCTGTGAGTGCTTCAATACCTTACCTTCTCCTTCTGTTCAATTCTGTTCCTTCATGTCCTTCAAGGTGTTTATTCTGAGAATATTCTCCAAAAAGTTTCCAATATGCAAATGTTCATCCCCAAATCTGCTTCCCGGGAAATCTGACCTGCAGTAGTTGGTTCCTGGAGTGTCCAAGAATGCAGATGTTAATATAAAATTTCTGAGCTGGCTGCACGCAGTAAGAATGTTATCACTGGTGGTGGATGGAACACAGACGATTCTTGGCACAAGGTAGCAGTGAAATGGCTAAAATTTTCACTGTGGTAAACTGGGAAGGTGTACAAGTGTATTTCCATAGAGTGGTGGGTCAGATGTTTGAGTAATATGGAGGAAATGCTCTATAAGGAAGATGGAATTGGATGAGTATGGCAGGGAGCAATTGATGCTCCAGAGAAAGATAATGAAAGACTGAGGGTAAATATTCAGCAGCTTATGTGGAGACTCCCATCACCTGAACTCTGGAACAGAAAGAGCTCAGCTGACCCAGCATTTAAGCATAAGAGTAACAGAGATTCTAAACTCAGGCAGGGTTAGTCTACCAATGTTGAGCCCTGATTGGAAAGGAAGGGGACCCTGAGATGTGGCAGAAGGACATCTGTGTTGACGTACTTGAATATCTTGAGTCTCCAGATTGCTCTGAATTTTCTGGGTCTGCAGCAGTAGCCTACCACTCCCCGTTAAAGGCTAGTGTTTCCCCCTCATTTGAAGACAATGCAGAGGCCTTTGCCTTGTGAGCTAACACATGACACCCCTATTTGCCCTCCTTTTAGCCACCAGAAAAATAGAGGATTAAATCACAACATATTCCAGCTAGGGAAGTGCCAGGCCTGGTAAAGGAAGAAAGGAACTATAACCCAGAGGAACTGCAGGACAGAGCCAGCATGTACCAGCAGAAGCGAGAGTGTGTATAGACCTAGATTCTGAGAGTGTTGAACCAAGATGGGGTACAGACCATAAAACTGGATAAGGAAAGGTTTAAAGATATGGCAGCACTCTCCCTGACTAGGACCCTGGGAGACAGTGCTAACACACTTTCAGGATGACTCTTAAATGCTTGGAGAATGCTTATAGCCCACAGTCAGTGAAGTTGAAATACCATAGTTGCTATGGAAGATGTTGGAAGAGGAGATAAAATGGCTTAGAGAAGTGTGCAAACTAAGGTTGGGAAATCCACGAGAAGACTATGTTGCACAGGTGGGCCTAAAAGACACACCACTTGCCAAAGCAATAAGGAACACACTGACCAGAGGAGGATCAGCATCACCAAGAAGCTCAGTGATGGCTGTTCCCTATAGACCAGAGCTCATGGTAGGAGAATTGGGATACTAATAACAATGGAGATGACATGATCCCCAAAACAGAGGTGAGATTTCAGCATTTAATTGTCAAAATCATAGTAGTTGTAATTATCTTAATGAGCGCCGAGACAGAAGAGTGAGACTGATCTGAAGAAAGCTATGGAGGTGATATGCTGTCCCCAGTAGGCTGGGGATACATGGATCTGGAAACCAAGGGGTTTATGTAGGAGTAGCCTCCTTGCCATCATTCCCAATTATCCACTTGGGGAATTTGTGCTTCATCCCCACGACTCTGGGCTCTACATAGGTTTATTTACAGAAAGGGAAATGCTTCTGGAAAGAATTTCATTAACTTTTCAGCTACCTCTTGCTCTCTCATCCCTTCAGGCTCCTGGAAGGGGTAATTGATTCTGATTAGCAGGAAGAGGTAGAGCTGATGTTACACGGGGCAGGGAAGAATATGTTTGGCACCCAGGCGATTTATTTGAGTGTTTCTTGGTACTTCTTCACCTAATTTTGATGGTAAATAGATAAGTGCAAAAGTCATTGCCTGAGAAGGCCAGGGTGACCAAGAGTTCAGATCCTTCAGAGATGAGAGCCTGGGTCACCCCTCCAGGTAAGCTGTTTAAACCTTCAGAGGCACTAGCTGAGGATGAGGGGTCTGGAGAGTAGAGGAAGGAGATGATGAGTATCTGCTTTGTCCTGCAGCAGTCAGTGCAGTAGTTTATACCATTAACCTTATTTTTAAGTTTTTCCAGAAAAAGTGTCCAGTAAATTCCTGAAAGATACGCTTCTAGGACATATTCCAACAAGTAGATCTGAATATCATGAGGGGTGGACTGTAGTGGATGCTCTGGTGTTCCAGCCCAATTCTGTTTCCTACCCCCATCAGGACCAGCTACTAAGAGTGTTGGCAATTGACAAGGTACAGCTGAAGAGAGTTGCCTTGCCCAATGTCACACACCTCTCTTGAGGGCCGCCTCAGTCCAATGAGTCATTGCTGTGAAATTGTAAAGGCTCAGCTACATTGGCCCAGTTTGAGACAATGCTTCTGATTCTGGCCATCTAAGTGCCAGAGTCCCCCACAGGATGGGCTGATGATGCTGTTTTTGTGACTACATCACAACCCAATTTCATCCTGTTCCAATCCTATTCCTTTACTTTACGGACCTTGATCCTGAGAACTCTCTTCAAAAAGCTTTCTGCATGCCAATCTTTTACTCAGAGTCTATTTTCCAGAGAATAAGGCATACAACAGAAACCAATTCTCAGATCCAAAATAACAACAAATTACACACACACACACACACACACATACACACACAAATACAAATAATGGCAAACTCCAGAAAATCAAAAAAGGTATTTGGAGGTGGGATGAAAGAGAAGATAAGTTGGAAAGAAAAGATAAGACTTTTCTCAAAGGATCAGCAATGTGTCTGATGGCTGACTTCTCTAGAGAAAAAAAATATATATATTTTACTATATTATCTCAGTTTTTATGCGGAGTCTCCTTGGGTTGCCATAACAAAGTAACACAGACTGGGCAACTTAAACAACAGAAAATTTTTTTCTCAGTTCTGGAGACAGGAAGTCTAAGATCAGGGAGCAAGCATGGTTGGGTTCTGGTGAGGGCTCTCTCCCTGGCTTGCTGACAGCCACCTTCTGGCCATGTCTTCACATGGCAGAGAGAAAGGATGAGCACTCTGGTGTCTCTTCTTCTTCTTCTTTTTCTTTTTTAAATTGGAGTAGAGTTGATTTACAATGTTGTGTTAATTTCTGCTGTACAGCAAAGTGATTCAGTTATACATATATTCATATATACATTCTTTTCCTTTCTTTTTAAAAAATTTTTATTGAAAAAAATTTTTATTGGATTATAGTTGATTTACAATGTGTTAGTTTCAGGTGTACAGCAAAGTGAATCAGTTATACATATATGTATATCAACTCTTTTTTCGTTTTTTCCCATACAGGCCATTACAGAGTATTGAGTATACATTCTTTTTCATATCTGTTTCCATTATGGTTTATCACAGGATACTGAATATAGTTCCCTGTGCTATACAGTAGGACCTTGTTGTTTATCCATTCTATATATAATAGATTGCATCTGCTAATCCCAAACTCCCAATCCACCCCCTCCCCTACTCCTCTCCCCCTTGGCAACCACAAGCCTGTTCTCTATGTCTGTGAGTCTGTTTCTGTTTTGTAGATAGGCTCATTTGTGTCATATTTTAGATTCTACATACAAGTGATATCATATGGTATTTGTCTTTCTCTTTGACTTACTTAACTTAGTATGATCATCTCTGGGTCCCTCCATGTTGCTGCAAATGGCATTATTTCATTCTTTTTTATGGCTGAGTAGTATTCCATTGTATATATGTGCCACATCTTCTTTATCCATTCATCTGTCAATGGACATTTTGGTTGCTTCAGTGTCTTGGCTATTGTGACTAGTGCTGCTATGAACATAAGGGTGCATGGATCTTTTCAAATTACAGTTTTCTCTGGATATATACCCAAGAATGGGATTGCAGGGTCGTATGCCAACTCTATTTTTAGTTTTGTGAGGAACCTCCATACTGTTTTCCAGAGTGACTGCACCAACTTACATTCCCACCAACAGTGAAGGAGGGTTCTCTTTTCTCCACACCCTCTCCAGCATTTGTCATTTGTAGACTTTTTAATGTTGGCCATTCTGACCGGTGTGAAATGCTAGCTCATTGTAGTTTGTTTTGCATTTCTCTAGAGAAAATATGGAAGCCAGAAAATGGTGAATTGATATCTTCAATGTGCTGAAATAAAATAACCCACAATTCCATACCCAGGAAAACTACCCATCAAGAATAAGGGTAAAATACAGAAATTTGCAGAAAAACAAAAACTGAGAATGTTTACTAAGGAAAATTAGTAAGGAATTGAGGAAAATGATGAAATGTTCAAGGAGATATGGTGAGTGGGGATTTTGGTAAATTTGTAGACGAAACTAAGAAAACTAAAATAATGATAATATCTAGTGTCGGGGCAAAAAGCCAAGAACTGAAATATGGACAAAAATAGTACATGAGTTTGGAGGAGGAGGTGATCTGATTTAAGGCATTCTAAGGTCACGGTATTTTCTGAGAAAAAAGTGAAAATGCTATTTATACTTTGTTGAAAAGAATAGACTTGGAGCATTTAATTTCCAAACAAGTACAGGGAGAAGTAGGATGAGGAAGAGGAAAAATGCAGTCAGTTCAAAGAAGGTAATAAGAGTGGGTGTAAAACAGTAAAGACAGTAAGAATAGAAAAGAGAAATAGAAGTAAGAGGGCAGGGGCTTCCCTGGTGGTGCAGTGGTTGAGAGTCCGCCTGCCGATGCAGGGGACGTGGGTTCGTGCCCTGGTCCGTTAAGATCCCACATGCCGCGGAGCGGCTGGGCCCGTGAGTCATGGCCGCTGAGCCTGCGCGTCCGGAGCCTGTGCTCTGCAACGGGAGAGGCCACAACAGTGAGAGGCCCGCGTACCGCAAACAAACAAAACAAAACAAAACAAAACAAAAAAACAAATAAGAGGGCAGAAATAATCCAAATCAATCAGTGATCACAATATATGTAAATGGATAAAACTCTCCTGTTAAAACACAAAGATTCTTAGGCTATATAGAAACCAATTTAACTATATGATTTCTATGGGATGTTCAACTATAATGTATGAATACAGAAAATTTTAAAGTCAAAGCCTAGAAAAAATAAAGCAGGAAAATATTAACCTAAAAAAGCAGCTACAGTTAAATCAATGCAAAACAAAATAGAGTTCAAGGGGAAAAGCTTTAAGAAAAATAAAGAGAATCACTGCATCACGCTAAGAGGTTCAATTTATCAGGAAGGTAACAGTATAAAACATATTCACCTAATAGCATAGCTTCAAAATTATATATTATATATATTGTTAGATCTACAAAGAATTATTAACAGATCCTTCACTATTTTAATACAGCTTTCTCAGTTATTGATAGATCAAGCAGAAAACAACATTGGCAAAGATATTTAAGATTTGAATAGCACAATTTTAAAACTTCTAGGAAATTATACTGGTTTACATCACCCTCCCTCCCTGCAGTTTTCTCCTTTACTCCACATATACTCCCATTACTCTTCCTCTGGATCTTTGCATTTGTTCATTTCAGGGAAGCTCTTGATTCATTGTTCTGTGCCTCAGTTTGTTATTTGCCTCTGATTTGAGGCTCTACTCATACCCTCATTTGGCTTCTTAAGCAGGTTCTCTCTTCTAGTGTCTGAGCTGGGAAAGGCCCCTGGTGGGCAGGACCAGACTTTGACCACTTGCCTTCCTCATATTACAAAGTGAGTTGGGGAGGCTAGGTTCAGACACCAAATAAATGTTGGCACATGTTGGGTAAGGGCTCATAAATGTATGTAGAATGAAAACATTAAATATTAGCTTATTTGAAGTGTTTTCTTCCAGCAGCCTTTACCTCTAGACCAAAGTACATAGTCAAATCAGATCCTAATTCCTAAATGCAGAGAGCTTTATCAACCTTCACTCTCCCAGCCCTGCATCCCTACACATTCCACTTTCTTCTATATTTAGTCCATATTTCCTACCACTTTGTGCCAATTGCAGGATGAAAGTCTGAGAATGATTTCTCCAGTAAGGCTTTTGACAGGAACAGCAGTGGCAGACAGAAACCACCCATAATATCTACCACAAATGCTGGGCTCTCCCAGCTGAAAGCCTTCTTAGAAAATGAGAATTCATCTGGCAACAAATAACAAGGGCTACAAAGAAGATTCTATTCTTCAATCCAGTAATTCTACTTCTGGGAATTTACTCCAGGGAAATCCCTTAAGGGGGGAAAAAGTCATCTGTGTAAAGATGTTCATAGCAATCCAATTCATAAGAAAAGAAAACTAGAAACCATCCCCACTACCACCATTGGGGAAATGGCAGAGCAAATTGTGGCACATTATCACAATAGAATAGCTATTTCAAATGACAAATATACACACTAGGCCAATTCTTAGAAATGGACTTCTGAAGCAACGTTCAGTGAGAGGCAGCAGACTGGAAAATATTTATTGTCTGTAGCATGTAAGACCCTCCAAATCCAGAAAGGTGATAGGATCACCTGGTTCTGAGGATGAGGAAACTGAGGCTCAAGGGGTGGGTGAAACTGAGTCAAGGGGTTTACTGTCCTTCCTAGAGAGGACCTGGAATTCGAGCCTGGGTCTCTCTGATTCCAAAGTCCATGTCCTCCTGTAAATGCAGCTCCCAGCTGTGCCTAATTTTCTGGCAAAGATATAAAGGAAACATAGAGCTCCAAGGAGACTAGAGTTTATTTTTAATTATCTTATTAATGAAAAATTGTGTAAATTTAAGTTAGAAGAAAACAAAGGACTAAAATGAGATCTGTCCCACGAAGACCAGGTCTGAACATTAGGATCCTTGTAGAGTAGAAGCCCATACTATTTATCTCTCCATGACGTATCCAAATCACCTGGGGGCTTGTCCAGCCCACACATGCCCTCTTCTCTCTGCCCCCAACCCTGCATTTCAACTCTATGTCTATGCCATAGTGAGCTACTGCTCCCAGTGGAAGCATGAATATTTATTTTTTATTTGTTTGGAGCAAAACAGACAGACTAAAAATCACTGGTTAAAGCATTGCCTTCCAAAGGTTCCTGTGAAACCCCAGGAGCCTGTGTCTCAGATGGGAGGAATAAGCATTTTCACCCATGCAGGTGACATTGTATTAAACGAAGGGTACATTGGTGTTTGTGTGGATTTGGGAGTAAGGATGATTTGGGTTCAAGTCTTGACCCAGCTATAATTGTAAGTAAGACCTATTTTACACACACACACACACACACACACACACACACACACGCACACACACACTGCCTTGGCTTGTCCTTAGAAACTCTTAGAACTGCATGTTTATCTTGCTCTTTACTAAAGTTGAATTTTGTAACCAAGGAAATGTCCTGGTTCTTGGGCTAAAGATGTCTCAGCAAAAGATAAGGATTAGAAATACTTTTTTCCTAAAGGTCTTTTGTTTCTTGGCTGCTATAGATTAAGTATTTCTTCTGTCCCCTCAGGATTCATGTGTTGAAACCTGATCCCCAACGTGATGGTATTTGGAGGTAGGGTCTTTGAGAGGCAGTTAGGTGATAATGGCAGAGCTCTCCTGAATGGGATTAGTGTCCTTATAAAAGAGACTCCAGAGAGCTCCTTCAGCCGTATGAAGACTTAGTGAGAAGACAGCCATCTATGAACCAAGAAGTGGGCTCTCACCAGACACTGAATCTGCCAGCACCATGATCCTGGAAGTCCCATCCTCTAGAACTCTGAGAAATAAAATTCTGTTGTTATAAGCTACCCAGTCTTTGGTACTTATTACTGCAGCCGGAACAAACTAAGACATTGGCTGATGCTTGTGGTTTTACTCCTTGTCCTCCCCTAGCGTACCTGTCAATTAAAGCTGCAATGACAGGGCTTCCCTGGTGGCGCAGTGGTTGAGAGTCCGCCTGCCAATGCAGGAGACGCGGGTTCGTTCCCCGGTCCGGGAAGATCCCACATGCCGCGGAGCGGCTGGGCCCGTGAGCCATGGCTGCTGAGCCTGCGTGTCCGGGGCCTGTGCTCCGCAACGGGAGAGGCCACAACAGTGAGAGGCCCGCGTACTGTAAAAAAAAAAAAGCTGCAATGACAGCAGTCCTTTGGACTCTTCCTAAGGGCCACCCTGCTGCTGCAGTTGAGCTGGATGACTTCACCACCTCCTTAAATGTTCCTGATTGGAGAAGCAGTTGGATCACATGCATGAACTGACCAATGAACAAAAGGCAAGGGACCATTTTGAAGTAGCAACCTCCTGGTCCTAAAGAAACTGTAAAAGCAAGCCAGGCAGAGAAATGGTAGAGGTCTCCAAGCTCAAGGGCAATAGACCTAGAAGACATCTTGCCATCAGAGTACCAGCTTCTGAATTGCCTTTCTTGGGTGCTGTTCAGAGCCAGGGGCTATTTCTTTAATGGCTTTGGGGTAGCAAGATGAGGTGGTGGGAGAAGACAAGGGACATGGGTTTGTGAGAGCCTTGCAATCAGCTGATCTACCTGCCCTGCTTGCTTCCTGCTGCCATGACCATGTCCTTTGAGTTAAAAATATCAATAATAGTTTTCTTTTTATTAAGTGGCAGATGGCTGGGAGTTTTTACTTTGCTACTGCAAACACGTAGGAAGGAAACAATAGCTGTAAGGCTAAGGAGCAGACGGAAGAGCTCAGATATTAAAGTCAGGAACTTGGTTACAGGGCAGGAATTAGAAGATGAGGCTGTGATGTACAGACCTCTCAGAGCCACCAGCTGATACAATGACTTACTCTCAGTATACGTCATCTCTCTGATCCTGAGGTTCCTTATCTGTACAATGGGGCTCATTCCCCTATGTTGCAGAGTTGTATAAAGGTTAGAGAGAATGTATCTAACATGCCTGGCTAGCAGTAGCCACTAAATGAATGAGAGTTACTTCCATCGTTGACATACATTAGTCTGTTGGATTCCCTTCCTCTCCTTTTTGCTTCCCAAGCTGAACTGGCTGTGAATCAATGGGAAAGCAGTCAGGACAAGTGTCACCATCCATGGTGGTTAATGTTATGTATCAAGGTGACTGGGCCAGGGATGCCCAGACACTTGGTCAGACATTATTCTGGCTGTGTCTGTAAGACTGTTTCTGGATGAAGATTAACATCTGCTTTTTTTTTTTTTAACTTTTTATTTTATATTGGAGTACAGTTGATTAACAATGTTGTGTTAGTTTCAGGTGTACAACAAACCAGTAGACTGAGTAAAGCAGATGCCCTCCCTGATGTGGTTGGGCCTCATCCAATCAACTGAAGACCTAAATAGAACAAAACTGACTGGGTAAGAGGGAATGCCTGCTGTTTGACGGGCTTGAACTGGGACATCAGTCTTTTCCTTCCTTTGGACTCAAACTGAAAAATCACTCTTCTTGGGTCTCAGACCTGCAGGCTTTCAGACTGGAATTTATACCATTATCTCTCCTGATTCTCAGGCCTTTGGACTTGGACTAGAACCACATCATGGGCAATCCTGCGTCTCAGACTTTTTTTTTTTAGTTTTAATTAATTTATTTATTTATTTTTGCAGTACACGGGCCTTTCATTGCTGTGGCCTCTCCCATTGCGGAGCACAGGCTCCGGACGCGCAGGCTCAGCGGCCATGGCTCACGGGCCCAGCCGCTCCACGGCATGTGGGATCCTCCTGGACCGGGGCACGAACCCGTGTCCCCTGCATCGGCAGGCGGACTCTCAACCACTGCGCCACCAGGGAAGCCCAGTCTCAGACTTCTTGATTGCCGACCTTGGGACTTCTCAGCCTCCATAACTGTGTGAGCCAATTCCTTAGCATTAATAAACAAATAAACAAACAAACACGTATCTGGTTCTGTTTCTCTGCAGAATCCTGACTAATACACCACTTAAGGCTCTGATTTAGAGGACTGGCCGAGGGGAGGACCTGCAGAGCCAGGGGAGGCCTTCCACACCAGGAAAGAGGAGCCTGCATCACAAGCCAAGAGGAAGCACGATAAGGAGGGAAGGGAAACTTTGCCCCTTGCCTTGTTCGCCCGCTTTAACTACTAGAGACAGCCTGACCTAGGCTGGCTCCTGTGAGTGTTCTAGGAGCGGCTCCTGTTGGGCTGAGCCCAGAGTGACCTTAACATAGGAACAAGCAGAAGGCAGTGTTCCACCCTATGTGTGCCCTGAGCACTTTGTACGTAGTAGAACTCTAGCCATCACAGCATCCCATCATGTTTTAATAACACGCCTGTCTCACTGGTCTGTGAGCTCTGTGCGGAGAGGGATTGATTCAGATTCATTCCAATTCCCTCAGGGCCCAGCTTGGGACCTGGCACCATGCTTGGTTCATGGCAGACACTTTCATACTTTGAAATTGTAGATTAGTCTTTGGGTGATGGAAACACTTTATTCTTTCCCTCTTTCCTGTACATTTGCCTCATCTATTTCTCAGATGTAAAGGAATTTGAAGCAAACAGGCTTTTTGGGATCAGGTTGGGCTAGGCCGTGTTGCAGTAACAACCCACTCTCAGATCTCAGTGACTTAACACAAGTTAATTTCTGACTCATGCAAAGTCCCCTGTGGTTCTGGGCAGCTCTTCAGAGCAGCTGCTCTCCATCCAGCGGCTCGGCAATCCCAGACTCCTGTGATTTGGTGTCTCCATAACCTCAGCCCCCAGGCAGGGCAGGGGCTCGTGGAGAACACACACCCTCTCAGCCGTGCTTCAGCCCAGATATGCTAGCGTCACTTTCCCTCAGAGCCCTGGGGCTAGATCTACTCCCACGGCCACACGTAACCACATGGTTATTGGGATGAGTGGTCTTCTGTGTGCCCAGGAAGGAGGGGCGAACTGGATATTGGTGGGTACTAACCATACCTACCAAGCTGAAATATAGGACAGCTCAAATTAAAAGTGGGAAAACTACCAAAATTTGTTGTTCTTGTTATGATACATATATTCATTTATTTATTCATTCAACAATTATTTATTGAGCACCTCCTAGGTGTTAAGCATGGTTCTAGGTACTGGGGCACAGCAGTGAGTAAAACAAAGTCTCTGACATTATGAGCTTACATTCTAATGGAGAGAGACATACAAATCGGTATATACACTCTCAGAGGGTTATATGTGCTATGAAGGAAAATAAAAGAGAGTAAAAGGCTAGAGAGAGATAGAGGAAGTTGCTGTTTGGGATACGGTGGTAGAGGACGTCTACCCCCAAGCCCCAGGGTATTTCCCTCATCTCTTTACCATAAGCTCTCCCCCAGGGTACTTCAAGGCCCTCCCCCATAAAACTTCCTAAGCAGAAAAGTCCTTTGGGAATACAAGTGATGGTTATGCATCAGGAGAAGGATGGGGACACTCCAGTTCATCACTTAGGACATCTTCCTTGGGGTAAGGGTGGGCAGGGGTGTCCTTCACAAGGGTATTTTATTGAGGGATTTCTTCTTTTGTTTTGTTATATGTGTAATGTTCTTAAAGTCCAAAATATTTCCTTATTGCGTCCGCTGTAGTGTTTGTCAGCTCTGTCTGGCTGAGAGAGGCTCAAGGCTTAGTTCAGATTCTCTCCTAGACATTTTAGAAATACTCCTTTTGTTTCTGGTTTCAAGATATTTGCATCAAGTTTCAGTCTTGCGGCCACTCGCTGTGTTCTGGTGGCAATGACCTGGGAAGTGATCCGTTCATAGAGCACCTACTGAATGTGTCCTGTGAGCCAGGAGCTGTGCTAGACCCGGGAAGCAGAGAGCAGTGAGACAGGCCTCAGCCCAAGGAGCTCAGTCTAGTGAAAGCCACACCTCTGGCCAAGGGCCCTTCTTGTCCTCAGAAAGGCTGGTTAACCTATATGTACCTTATTGATTTATTGCCTACCTGAGAGGTAGAGTGAACTATGTTCTACAACAACCCAAAGCCTAGCACTCATCTGCCATATTTAGTTAGCCTAATGCTAGATGCTGTAACAAGTGAACCCCCAAATGTATGATGGACCAACAGAACAGAAGTTCATTTCTTGCTCACATCCAGCCCAAATGTGAGATTCTGTTTACCCAACTGCTCTTCTCCCAGCAGGGATGTCTGCAGTGTCTGTGGTGAGACCCTCTGTTTTCTACCAGTGGATGGGAAAAGTGGGAATAAAGAAGGCATAACCACTTCTTAAACACACTGCCCCAAAGTGACATACACGACTTCTGTTCTCATCCCATTGGTGATGACAGATTCCACAGCCACATCGAGATGCAAGGACAAAGGGAGGCCTTGGCCTGGCAATCATTTCCTAGCAACATGGCTCGGCTATGGAAGGGGAACACCATGCTTTGCTGGACAACTAGCTGTCTTAGTTATTTCCGCCTTCCATGGGTAGGTAAAAAATCTGTAATGACCTGCCCATTGATTTGCCTGTCTCACCCTTTTTTCTCTGCTTGCTTTGCTCCTGTGTTTTACTCCAGGATCTTATAATTCCCTTTCTAGTATGATGGAATTAAAAGAGCTGTGAACTGGATGTCAGATGATCTGGGTTCTAGAATTACAAACACTATCTCACAGGCTCATCTTGAGCAAGTCATCTTCCCACCGTGTGCTTCCCTTTATCCTTAAAATAAAGATACTAGTACATACCATACAGGGGTGTTAGGAAGATTAAATGTGATTCACATCCAAAGTGCCTAGCACAGCACTTGACAAATAAGAGGAAACTACGCATATTTATGTATAATTGAGTGAATGATGAAAGACATTTTTATCAGCCATTTTCCTGCTAGCTTCCACTGGTTCCTGTGGCCATGTTTCTTGATATTATTCAGGTATGTGGTGGTGCAGATGGGTGGGAGGGGAACTGGAGTTTGCCCAGCTACTCAGTAAAGTCACCGAAGGCAGGGACTGTGTGTGAACTCCCTCATGGACATGCCTCCCCTCCCCCTAGGGTGTGTCTCTGGAGGGGATGCCTAGTAAGTCGATGCTGGGTGAGTGAGTTTTGTTGAATTACAGAGGCGTGATTACACTATTGCCTCCAAGGGGCTAAATGCTAGGGTGACCACAGTTATGGCCATAGACCAGGGCTGGGGTTGCCCAGCCTCTAAAACTCAAATTAGTTTTGTTCTTCTGTTTTCAAGGCGTGAGGCAACATTTCCAAGGTGGGAAAGTCAACATTGGTCCTTTCCTTACTGAACATGTGAGAGGACCCTTCTGTTCACCAGGTAGATGGCTTTTGGCCTCCAGGCTGACTTTGGAAGCCAAATTGCCCACTCGAGTATTCAAAGCAATGAGTCTTTCTGGCAAACCATAAGCAACTGGTGCTGGGCTTGAGTTAGACATTGGAAGACTTGGTTTCAAGTCCTGAATGTTCCATTCACTAACTGAACAGGACTGAGCGACAGAGTGGAAAGGGAATGAGCTTCACAGTTCACTAGCTCTGGCTTCCAGTTTGGGTTTGGCAGGGAGGTTTTAGGCACCTTATTCCACTCTCTGAGCCTCAGTTTCCTCATCTGCAAAATGGAGACCATAATCCTGTCACCTTCCTTTCCTGTCTCCTTTCCTTACAGGGTTGTTGAGAGACAGATTAGTATTGCATAAAGGTTGAATAATTAGGCTCTGGTGGCAGACGCCCTGGGCTCCCTGGACAAGTTATAATCTTTCCATATCTCAATTTCCCAATAGGGACAATAGTACTTCCTACCCTATATGCTTACTGTGAGGATTAACTGGGTTAATTTATGTGAAGTGCTTAGAAGGGTGCCTGGCACAAAATAAGCAGTCCACTGCAATACGTAATAATAGCTATCACATTATTATTATTATTACTATTACCAAGAGAATTAAATGAATGTAGAGTCGTTTGATAACTCTAAAGCCACAAATCTTAGGTTTTATTTCTAAAGCAATAGGCCTTCTCCTGTCCCCACCCAGATCTATTTTCTGGTCTCTTTGGAACTGTGGGAAATTCCTCAGCATCAAGGGGGCACTTGCTTGATTTTTATGCTTCCGGTTCCTGTGGCCGAGAGCTGGTGGGCTTCTTCCCCATCAGAGCCTGTGCTCTGGTGTTTTTGCCCTGCTGTGTTTGGAGTACGCGTTCCCTTCAGCGCAGCTCCTAATTGTACTAACCAAAGCATTTCCTACCATGATTTTACACTGTCCATGGGGTGGGAGGGAACTGGCCCCAGGCCAGCACCACGGAGGAGAAATTGGGGTACCAGGACCTCTCTTAGCGTGAGCTGGCTTCTGATGCTCCGCCCTGGGAGGCAGGGTGGGACATGAGGTCAGTGGAGGAGAGACCACACGCTAGGAGGCTGAGAGCGTGGGGCTCGTGGTCTGACCAACCCGCGTTTGAATCTCGGCTTTCCCTTTCCGTAGTGGTACTACTTGACTTGACCTATTTGAGCCTCGGTGTGTTCATCTATAAACGGGAATATAATACCTACTCCCTAAAGTGGTGGTGAGCATTGGATGTGATCGTTCAGTGTCTGGCACATAGCAAGCATTCAGAAACTGTGAACTAAAGCCAGAGGGCTAGGGGTCAGCAAAACTGGCTCTGGAAGAAACATCTGCTACAAAGCTTCTGCGAGGCATTGGGCAAGTCGGGTCATTTCTCTGGGCCTTAATTTTCTTCATCTGTAAACTGGGTGTGGTGGCTTTATACCATGTCAATTTAGCTACGCTGGAATCATTTTTCCCAGAATTCCCTTCCCTGTGTGGATCTCATTTCGAGTTGGCTGCAAGACAAATCTGTGCTAGATTTGGAAGGTGGCAGCGAAGCAGGAACTATTTTTATGCTATAACAGGCGCTGTGGCAACACACACACACACACACACACACACACGCACTCTCACACCGTTGCTGATCTGTAGCTCGGCTCATTGGTGTGGCGCTGCACCTGGACCTTCAGCTCCTATTACATCCTCCTGTAGCCCTTTCAAGTCCTGGGTCAGAGTGTGTGCAGTTGCACGTAAAGGGCACGACTTCTCCTGTAGGTCGTCTGTGACATTGAGGTTGGAGGTGATGGGAGATGGACACAGGCTCTGGTTCATGTTCATGGGGTCCCTATTCTCCATGGGGATTCTAGCACGTCCTTGCTCTCCATCACTTCATGTCCAGCTTTCCCTCCCAACTTCCAGTATCAACTGTAGGCACAACACCTGACACAGACCCTTCTCCATGAGCTTACCCATGGCAGAAGGTCTAATTTCTATGGTAAACCCCTTATTCTATATCAAACCATAGTGATTCCACTTGTCCAATCAAATCATGATGCAGTGGGGAAAGTAGCAGCAACCTCACAAGGCTGCTTTAAGGATCAAATGAGATAACGGACAAGCAATTTCTCTGAATATTATAATGTGTGTTATGGATGTGTGCACCTTTTCAAAAAATCACATGTGGATAAATGTTTTACTAAAACTCCCAGGCGTAATTCTTTTCTTTTTTTAATATATACTTTTAAAATTTATTTACGTATTTATTTTTGGCTGTGTTGGGTCTTCGTTGCTGCGCGTGGGCTTTCTCTAGTTGCGGCGAGCGGGGGCTACTCTTCGTTGCAGCGCACAGGCTTCTCATTGCGGTGGCTTCTCTTGTTGTGGCTCACAGGCTCTAGGTGCACAGGCTCAGTAGCTGTGGCGCAGGGGCTTAGTTGCTCCGCGGCATGTGGGACCTTTCCGGACCAAGGCTCGAACCCGTGACCCCTGCATTGGCAGGTGGATTCTTAACCACTACGCCATCAGGGAAGTCCCCCAAATGTAATTCTTCAAAATAGTTCTTAAAGCAGAACTCCTGGGCTCCCCAACACCTGCTGCACTGTCTTCTTTGCAGATGCTCGGGCCCAAATCTTGGATCCTCCTGGACATCATGTTCTCCTACATGTCCTTTCTATGTCCAGCACCAAGTCACTACTTACCACCTCCATCACTAACTCCCTGGTCCAACCCACCAGGCCCCTCGTCAGGGTTAAGGTCTCCTTGCTGGCCCCCCCACTTCCACTCTGGCCCTGAAATGATCCAGTTGGAACCTGAGTTCGATCACAGCCTCCTTTGCTCACACAGGTCCTGTCTCTCACGGCTTCTCTGAGCTCATTGCCCCTACTCACTCTGTTCTAGCCACTGGCTTCCTCATCACTCGTCAGATGTGCCGAGTGTGGGCCAGTTCTGCAAACAGGACAAAGTGTTTCAGAGAGAAGGAACCAGACTGGAATGATGGCTATCGGGTGTTACTGTTGGCTTAGACACATCTGGGGACGTCGCTTGCCACCCGTGCACAAGTATTTACTAGTAAGCTCTATGACCACAGACCAAAGCTGGATGACATTGTGGAAAGTGCTTTTCACCAGGAATTAAACACAAATTGAGGTTACTGTTAGATTTCCAGTTAACAATGACAACTCCGATTTTAATGATTACAATCCACAATAAGATCTCACGTCTCTGTGGATACCCAGGGTTTTAAAAGTGCTTTCATGTCCTTTATTTTAGTTAGTCCTCACAACAGCTCTAGCAGTTGGGTGTTACCCTCCCCCCCCAACTCTTTTTACAGGTAGGAAAACTGAGGCTCAGCCTCGCCCAGAGTCAAAGAGCCAGTAGTGGACAAGGTTCAATCTCAAAGGCAGATTTGCTGGTATTCTTCTCTTTGTGCTACAATTCAGAGGTACTTCTAGGGCCAACCTGATACATAAGTAGGGTCAGATGGAGTGAAAAAAAAGTTGTGTTTTTTCCCACTGCCATCATCTACAATTCAAAATATGCCCACTATGCCCAAACTTTCCAAAATTTTACACTTACTTTTAATGCAGATATCCCTGAGATTTGCGTGAAGAGTACCTCCGCAGAGAAAATGGCATTTTTTTTTTGTGGGAATTAGGAAGGGAGAGAACAGAGGAGTACTGGGAAGCACTTTGTTCAGGTAATTGAACAAGTATATTATTATCCTCATTTTATGAATCAGCAGTATGACTCAAAGTGTTCAAAGTAGCTGCTGGCAGGGAGCAAATCCATCATATCACGTTTGCCTTGTAAATGAGGGATGTTGGATGCAAATATTGCTAAATTCTCTTCTAACGTGTGCCTAACTTGCTGAACCTTTGCAGTGAAGTTGTGATGAGGGGCCTCCAAAAAAGTTTGAGTGTGGTACACTCATTTTTTAAAGAAAAATGAGAAAAGGTGCACATGTCTCAGCATTGCGAGCATGCCCTATAAAAGCAAACAAGTGTTTCCAAAAGCACACGATTTTCTGTCACTCAGGCAGGAACCCTGATTACATTGCTGGGCCATTTGTCATGACCCTGGAAGTGCAGTGTTCCTGGTATTTGGAGCCAATAATTCCTGAGTTTGTATTGTGGTTCTGATGCTTACCATTTATTCTAATAAGCATTGCCTTTTATTGGACACTGATGTCAGGTGTTGTGCTTTACCTGCATTATGTCCCTTAACTAACCACCCCCAATAACCCCATTAGGGAGGTTGTGTTTATCTCCATTTTATGTATGAAGAAACTGAGACTTGAGATAACAAAGCTGCTATAGCTGCCATGTGGAAGAGCTGGGATTCAGATAGTCTCCTGCACTCTAAAATCCATGTTCTTTGCGATATGGCAGTTTAAAGCAGAGGGGGAAAGGCACAAGCCCAGGCGATTGCCTTGATTGAGTTTAAGAGACAACAGGCAAAGCCTGCTTGACTCCAAAAGGTTACTTAGTACTATGGGATACAGCCTCCTTCACAGGTTGTTTTGGGATTAAAGCAACCTGTATAAAGGCTCCACCATAATGCCTGGCACATAGTAGGTATGAGTGAATGGCACAGGAGGTAGTGTAGGATGACGCTTAGGAATCCTGTTCTAGTCCAAATCCCACCTCCTCCACTTAATAACTATGTGACCTTGGGCACGTCACATAACCTCTCTAAGCCCCAATTTCCTCGTGTATAAAATGGGGATAACAACTAACTTGTTCCAAGGATTAATTGAGATGATCCTCATAAAGGACCTAGCATGGCATAAAGGACCTGGCTCATTGTCATCATCAAGAAATGTTGACTGTTACTATTACTATGGTTATTTTTTCAGTCCTCATGTGTGCTGCTTTCACTCCAAGAGCAAGGATGGTGATGGGAGTTGTGGTGAGTAAGGAATGGGGAAGGAGGTGAAACCCCCATTTCCTCAGGGCCCCTCACATTCAGTAAGCCCATCTGTATAGCGAGGAGGCCTCCCAGAAGTCAGCTGGATCCGCCACTTCCCCATTTTCTATCGGCTCATGTTCTCTCACGTGGTTTGGGTGAAGAAGCTGATGAACAGTGAGGAGAGCAGCTCAGGGCCCTGAAGTGGGTTGGGGGGAGGAGGGAGGAGAGTTCTGGGTGCCTGCAGGTGGCGAAGACTGAGGCCCCCACGCTGCTTGTTGGATCCCAAGAAGGTTGGTGGCTTCTATAATTACATTCCAGTGTGGGTGGCCAGGGGGCTTAGAGGGAGTGAAGCTCCAGGCTGACCATAACAAAAGGCCAGAGTGACCAGTTGGGGGCTGCCATCTTGTTTCTTCTAGCGGCCCGAGGGGCGGAACAAACTGTCTAGAGATTTTGTGCTCTTTCCTTGGGACAAAGAGATCAAGGCCCCAGGTCAGCAGAGGTGAGAAGGTGCAGGAGGTGTGGAGTGGAAGGTCCTCCTCTCAGGGAGGACAATTCTCCTTCCCTGTCAAGGGCCCAGATGTGACAGGGCGGATAGGTCTGCCTAGAGGTAAGTGACCACCAGTGCTCTTGGAGCACCTAAGACAGCCCCCTCCCCTGGGCACAAATGAACGAGAAACAACTAGACTATGGACCCTGAGTTACTTCCCACACAGAGTAAATGCCAAGATACTCCCAGGACATCACCTCAGACTTCAGGAATGGAGTTTAATTTTGGCGGGTTTTATGTTGCCTTTTTCTTTTCTGTTGCTAGAAATATAAGCCGTCTGTATTATTCAGTGAAAACAAGGGAAAAGATGGTGTTTACCGCGATGACGACAATGGAAAAGAACAGCGTTCGACACATAGAAGTAGTTGCTCAATAAATATTTGTTGAATGGATGAATAAAGCTCATACAGAGGGAAAAAGAACTTGCAGGGGGAAAAAAAAACCCTGGAAACTGTTATTGGTTGGTGATAGGATTAGTGGTGATTTTTATATTTTCTTAATCCTCTACAGTTTTATATTGTGGTAATGAGAATATTATAATAACAGGTAATTATGACCAAAAGGAAATCAGAGCAAAACTAAGGGGTCATTTTCTATGAAGCAGAAGGCGGCTTGTAGAATCAGCAGTTCAGCTGTGGGAACCAAGTCCTGCTGAGGAGGGATACTTTTTTTTTTTTTTCCGGTACGCGGGCCTCTCACTGTTGTGGCCTCTCCCGTTGCGGAGCACAGGCTCCGGACGCGCAGGCTCAGCGGCCATGGCTCACGGGCCCAGCCGCTCCGCGGCATGTGGGATCTTCCCGGACTGGGACACGAACCCGCGTCGCCTGCATCGGCAGGCGGACTCTCAACCACTGCGCCACCAGGGAAGCCCGAGGGATACATTTTTACATCTATTTCACCTCTGCTCTTTCTCCTCAAGAAGTACGAAATCTCTCCCTACTCCAAGTGAATGCATGCCAATCCCCTTCTCCCCCAAATTAATTAACACCCAGTCTAAAATCCTGCCAGGGTTCCAGAGGCAAGATTTTGTAGTCATTAAGACATGAGGCTTTAGAGGAGACAAATGATTTGAGTGCCTTAAATTCTACTGTTAATTCTTTAAAAAAAAACAAACAAACTCATGGTATGTAGTTTTTCAAAAAGCATTTTCTCCTGATTTTAACACTGGGTTGAGAACTATATAAAATTTGCAGTAAACTGTTAGCCCGCTGTGAACTGTCACAGTCCACAGGACACAGATTGACTGTTGTCCAGCCAGGGCTCGATTAGATTTGGGGAAATCCTCTCCCAGGCCTCCCTGTTCTTTTATGAGGAATTGGTCCTAAAATATTTACCCATTATCTTCTAACCCCATAGTCCTCTAGGCTAAAATAAAGCCTGCCAAAGGAGATACGGCAGTTTTAGGATTAGGCCGGAAGAGACTGGCTCCTGTGCTATCGGGTGACAAGATTCAGAGACCAGATGGGATTGTCCTCTTCATCTCCTAAGACCTGGTCACAAAGGAGATATGATCGCTCTGGCTGACATAGGCACACCACGAGCACAGAGGCATTTATAAAATAACTCTACCACTTTTCCTTAAACTACCTGGAAACCCTCTTAGTCACAGGGCCAGGTTGAAGTATTTGAACTTCGGGGTAAGGACTAGGTCTGAGAATTCCTAATATAGGAGATTCCTGGAATGCATTCTCCATGCCAGGGAATTCCCATTCCATCCTTATTGGGCAGTTGCCAAAGGGATCTGAGTTCTATTCCTGGCTCTGCCATTGACTTATTGGGTGACATTCCTCAAGCTGCTTTGCTTCTTTGGACCTCTGTTTCTTCAGCTGTAAAATGGGAACAATAATCCTCACCTCATAAGTTTGTTGTGCCGATGAAATCAGATACGGTAGATGAGAGCATCTGACTGGTAGAGGAGGTCCAATGATTTTAACTCCCTTTTTTCTTTCTCTACAAAAAATCAGGACAGTGCCTAGTGTACTCAAGGTTGTCAACAGCTGCAGCAACCTATGCTGAGTCCCTCCGTATACACCACCTGAGTCAGAGCTTTAAATTAATGCCAGGTGACCTCCGGGTCGGCTCTAACAGTTCAGGAGCTCTGAGTCAAGCTTCGTCAAGGAATTATTGCAGGAGCACTTTGGGAAGGACTCGTGCTGCTCTGGGTGATGGGGGGCTACACCCCGGTGCTTGGAAGTTGGTGGCGGTGGTTGCATTTCGTTGTTAGTTTGTTTGATTTAAAATATCCACATCCTGTCCCACAGCTGGGGCATAAAATCAAGCTTTAGTTGTGGGATTTTTGTTTACCTTATTCACTAGCTGGGCTGGTCAGGAGTTTAACCGAGGTCAGTGATTTTATGTTGCTTGGATTCTGCAAAGAGACTCCAGCAGTTTTCTGGCTACTAAATCTGCTGGTATAAAAAAAGGAACTAAAAAAATAATGGTTGACCTACACAGTCTAATTGCTTTTAGGGCACATTCATTTTTGTTTTGCTTAAAAAATTACAACAAACTTTTAAATGTTTATATGTTTTCATTTTGCCCAGGCAGCTTTGGCAATGGGGAGGTTTGGTAGAAAAAGAAATCATTAAAGAAATAAATGTGGCAGCTCTCACAGCTGCAAATCATTGATTCAGCTCCACTTAGAAAGAGGGAAGGAAAAAGGGAAGAGAAAAAGAAAAAGAGCGATTAGACTTCTTGCCAGAGGATGACTCCCTGTCAGTTCCCATAAAGTCTTCCTCACGTCCTTTCTCTCGTAACATTTCAGAGGTCTGGAAAGTATTTGATTTGTAAAGGGTGAGAGTAGACAAAATAGAGCTTCCCAAAAACATTTTTTAAAATTTAATAAGACTGGATGCTATTTCCGTGGTAAACATAATACATGTTCATTAAAGAAAAATGAGAAAATATTGCAAAGAAGAAAGGGAAAGAATTCCTGGCTGTCCAAACACAACTATTACTGACATTTTCACATCCCTCTAGCATATGTTTCTTCATTTGTTTCTCATAGATATAATGATGGGGTGTGTATGCTTTTGCACTCTTTCACTTAACAGATAATAGCATTTATGGAAGCCTTGCTCTGTGCCAGGTACTGTCTGCCACTGCTCAGTATCTCTAAGCCAGCCTGACATTCTCACGTGTCCATCATCGCCATCAGCTACATAAACGTGGTTAAGTTCCTGTCTGTCTCTTTGGCATCACAGTGCGTGAAAACAGCTGGATGAAGTTTCACTCAGTTTGAAGGTGAGGATGGTCTTCATTTGAGGATGGTCTTACTTCAAATATGAGCTACAGGACATAAAATTTCCACCATAGGACACCTCGGGTGGAGGGGGGTGGGGCTCAGCTTTTTTGTTTCTACCCGGAGGGAGTACTGTGACACTTCATTTCGAAGATTTCACTGAGTCAAGTTTAGACATTTACATTTTAAGAATCTTTCCATGATTTTATGGATGGGCTCAATGTATTTCAAAATAGTCACAGTTTTTCCCCTGTGCATACAAGTACATATAAGAAATTATACCTGACCTAATGCCCTCTAAAGGCATTAATTCACTGTCAGGAAGAATTTTTGTAAAAGAGAACTTTAAAAGAATCTAGCACAGCAGTCAGAACGGGATAGATGTTTGAAATCCAACGAGGAGAGATGCAATGAGACGTCTCATGGCAGTTGTCCAAGGGCATCTGGGGCAGATGTCCAACCCGGGGATGTTGAAACACCTATGTTGATAGGTGCTCATCCTTCAGAGCAATGAAACTGAGGTACAAAGAGAAGTACATGTGATGCCAATTGGGAGAGACAGGTCATTGGGTTAAGCTGCTATGGATATAAAACCAACAGTGGTTTCAAATATGAAGCTTAACCCTCAGTTGCCTGTGGGCGGATACTCTAAGATAGAGCAATGAGGCTGCCTCTCACTTGGCAACTCTACATTACGGATGATTCAGGGTGAGAGACGAAGATGTGTTCCTATATATCCCAATCCATAGGACAACAAGTGTGTGTATGAAAACATTTTTTTTTACCAAGTTGAAAATTATTAAAGACCTGTTTGAATTATTACAACTCTAAACATTAATTTTCAAATAGCTTCTATTAAACAATGACGCTCCTGATCAGTGTCATATAATACAGCTTGAAATGATAATAAGGGCTACAGTTGTTAAGTTAAAACCCTCCCTGATACTCAGAAATATGCTAGATGGCATGCTTAGTACCGCATGCTTCATTTCAAATCATCTCTACTATAATCATTGTTATCATGAGATAGATATCATTATTATCCCTATTTTCTAGATCTGGGTCAGGGCTAGGGTGAGGCAAGTCCATTTCCCAGAGTACAAAGTTAAGGAGGCACTCTCAGGCTCCTTAAATTTTGCCAAGCCTACAAGTGAGTGCCTCACTTGCCTCCCCTTAGTCCTGATGCTTTTATAGATGAAGGAACTGAGGCTCTAAGAGGTTAATTGGCTAAGGTCCTCATCTAATAAGGGGCAGAGTGAGAAACTGAGCCTGGTCTGATCAGCCCCAGGTGATTTCAGTTCTTCATGTACTGAGTAGTGACTGGATATCTTCTATAATGGGCACTATGGAAATACAACATCTACTCTTAAGGAACGGACAGACAAAGGGGGGGAAGGGAAACAGATGGATGTGTAAGAAGATGACTTGTGTATTATCTTAACAGTGGATCTCAATTGACATCCTTTTAGGGAATGAACATTCTTTGTTTACAAAAATGTCTTAATAAATTAGTGAGGATAGGATGAAACTTTGTGTGTTGGCAGAAAAATAAAGACCAAATAAAGCGGTTAAACTGTTCATGGAAAAATGAGAGAAGGAGGGGAGAGAGAGAGAGGGAGAGGAAGAATAAGAAGTTGGAGGCGGAGGGAAGAGGAGGGGAGGGATGAGAGGATCCAATGAGCTGATGTGAAGTTGGGGATTATGTAAGAAGAAATGGCACTAAAATTTGTCTGGTAAAGAGGTTACTAAACCATAGTTTAAGAATAGAAATGCCACCGCCTCCATCTCTCCTGTCCCCCCCCCTGCCCGCCTGGATTCAAGTTGTCATCTGTATCACAAACCCTTGTTATAAGGAGGGGCACAGGACCACCACTATCCCATGTTGTACATTTTCGTAAATTAGTAAATGGAACCTCTTATTGGTGGATGTTGAACGTGAGCAGGGCACAGGCTGGTTTTCAGACCTCCCTGCCCCTATAGTTTGATGCCCTTCAGCAGAGCACAATCTATATAGCCCTACGTGATGGCCTTGGTCACACCTGGGTCAACATTGTAGACTAGAAGCAGCAGGTGTAGAACCAGGAGCTGCAGATGGGGGACAAGGGAAATATAGATCCCCTGGGAATTCACAAAAGCCATAGGAAAGGCTTTGGACTTCCACACGTCGTAGAATTGGAATTCAATGGGCCTTTTCCAGCTCTGGGGGACTAGGATCTGGATTGCCTGTATAGACACACAGCTACACTGTAATATAGTGAGTGTGCTGGTGGAAGTAGGTACAAAGTGCTGTGGAGTCCAACAACTAAGCCTGCTTGGGGGAGCTGGGGAGGCTTCCTGGAGGAGGTGACATTTAAGATGCTATCAAAGGCTGAGGTTGGTTAGAAGAGAGATGAGGAAGAGACATTTCATGGGAGAGGGCATTGTGTATTAGGAGCATGGAGAGGAGTTCAGTTTGGTTGCTGCAAGGCTTGTGTACAGGGAAGTGGCATGGCATGGGGATGGAGGAAAGCCACAGCTGAAGTTTTAAGGGTCTTAAGTGCAAGGTTTTGACTATCCTGTAGGGGCCGGGGAACCACTGAAAAATGGCTAAGTTATTCGCAAGCTTTCTCTGGCATTGAGGAAGAGGATGGAGCAGGGAGGAAACATTTGCCAGGTTCCAGGTGACTCAGGATGAGATCAGAACTAGGTAAGAGCAGTAGCAATGGGGGAGACTGTGCTGCTATGAGCAGATGTCTGTTAATTAGGGTTGCCAGGACTTGGTAGGTGGACTTATAAGGGATGAGTCACAGCTGAACAAAAATTTCTAGTTTGGTCATCAAAGCATCTACAAACAACAAATGCTGGAGAGGGTGTGGAGAAAAGGGAACCCTCTTGCACTGTTGGTGGGAATGTGAATTGGTTCAGCCACTATGGAGAACAGTATGGAGGTTCTTTAAAAAACTAAAGATAGAACTACCATATGACCCAGCCATCCCACTCCTGGGCACATACCCTGAGAAAACCATGATTCAAAAAGACACATGCAAAAAAAAAAAAAAAAAAAAAAAAAAAGACACATGCACCCCAATGTTCATTGCAGCACTATTTACAATAACCAGGAGATGGAAGCAACCTAAATGTCCATCAACAGAGGAATGGATGAAGAAGATGATGGAATATTACTCAGCCATAAAAAGGAACGAAATTGTGCCATTTGCAGAGACATGGATGGACCTAGAGACTGTCATACAGAGTGAAGTGAGTCAGAAAGAGAAAACAAATATCATATAATATTGCTTATATGTGGAATCTAGAAAAATGGTACAGATGAACTTATTTGCAAAGAGACACAGATGTAGAGAGCAGACGTATGGCTACCAAGGGGGAAAGGGGAGAGGTGGGATGAATTGGGAGATTGGGACTGACATATATACACTACTATGTATGAAGTAGATAACTAATGAAAACCTATTGTGCAGCACAGGAAACTTTACTCAATGATCTGTGGTGACCTAAATGGGAAGGAAATCCAAAAAAGAGGGGATATAATATGTATATGTATAGCTGATTCACTTTACTGTACAGCAGAAACTAACAACACTGTAAAGCAACTATACTCCAATAAAAATTAATTTAAAAAAATTTCTAGTTTGGGCAACTAGGCCCATTATTGCTTTCCAGTCCTCAAACCAGAATGTGCATTGCTGTATTTTGAGGGCCTCACCCCCATACCTTGTCTTGAGGACAAAAAAGAAGTTGTTTCTCCCAGGCCCAGGTTCAAAGAAGTGAGGGCACCAGGACGGAAAGACTCCAAGGGCAGGGAAGCCGTGTACAACTTGGCTTTTTCTTACATGTTCAGGAGCAGTGTGGCCACAGGTCAACTGGGGCAGATGTCCTGTCTTTCAGATGGTGGCTGAGGGAGCAGGGAGTGGTCCCTCCATGCCCTCCACCAGCTTCCCTGGAACAGAGCCATGAGCTGCAATAGCACCTAGCATGACCATGGAAGGGTTCTGCTGGCGCTGAATCAGTGAGATGGATGAGGAAGTAAAACTAGCAGAAGAATGACAAAATCCCTCTCTCACTCTTGTAGGTGCCCTATCTTTGTGGGTCAGCCTGAGCCAAGCCTTGGTTTCAGGGGCTCTCAGGGGCAGGAAAGCCCGTCTGAGGTCTGAAGTTGAAGGATCCAGAAGGTAGTATTGCTCTCATTTTACAGATGATGATATTCAGGCCAGAGAGGTTACGGTTCTTCAGGCAACAAGGGTCAGAGCCAATAATGACAGGTAGTATTTTGGTGGATATTTGGATACCCTGTGCGGGCCTTGTTCTCAGCATCTTTTTTTTCTTTTTCCTTTCCAGTTTTATTGGCATGTATATAATTGGCATATAACATCATATTACTCCAAGGTATAAAACATAATGATTTGATATCTGTATATAGTTATAAGTTGGTCTTCTTGTGATAAGAAATTTTAAGATCTACTCTCAGCAACTTTCAAATCTACAATATTGTTAAGTATAGCCACTGTGCTGTACATGACCTCCCCAGGACTTGTTATCTTATGACTAGAAGTTTATACCTTTTGACCACCTTCAACCATCACTCTTCCTCCCCCGACTCTGGCAACCACCGGTCTATTCTCTGTATCTATGGGGTTTAGTTTTTTTAGAGTCCACATATAAGTAAGATCATACAGTACGTCTTTCTCTGTCTGACTTATTTCACTTTGCATAATGATCTCAAGGTCTATCCATGTTGTCACAAATGGCAGGATTTCCTTCTTTTATGGCTGAATAATATTCCACTGTATACAAATACCACACCTTCTTTATCCATTCCTCTGTTGATGGACACTTAGGTTGTTTCCATGTCTTGGCTGTTGTTAATAGTGTTGCTGTGAAAGTGGGGGTGTGGATTTCATTTCCTTGTTCTCAGCATCTTATTTGAATTATGTCATCCCTGTGATGTTGGAACTTGTATTATCCCCATTTTACAGATAGGGAAACTGAGATACAGAGAGTTCAAGTAACCTGTTTCAGGTTACAAAGTATATATGATTGTGCTGGACTTCAATTCCAGGCAGTCTGACATCAGAGCAGGTGCCTGACCACAGTGCTCCTTTGAGTTCAGCACCAGACAGGTCTTCTGATTTCAAGCCCACTGCTCTTTCTAATGCAGTGTAACAGCCAGTTCTTGGCATACAAATGTCAAATATCAGGCCAATAATCTCATATGTAAGGATTTCAAAGGTGTACCTCTGGGGAATCTATGATCTCAGCCACATTGTAGGAAATAAATCGCTGGAGTTTACTATCTTAAATTCAGATCACAAACCTAGGAATAGCAGTATGGTAGAAGTACTAGTAAAAATTTATCTTATTAAACGAACATCTGTTTCCTGGAATTTGACAGCGTTCCCATACACTTATGGCTAGGTTGGGATGGCTCACTGAAAAAGTTTATTTTCTAGTGCAAGCTGCCTAGTTATAAAATCTTTACAGATGAATTCCGTGGACAAGCAGTCTGAATTTTAGTACCCCGAAAAAAAGAAGGCATTCTTTTATCTGCCTAATTCTAGAGCCATTGTATCTCCCCAGCCAATAAGATGCAGAAAGACTGTGCAAGGAAGTGGCATTTAGAGGAGAAAAGGCAGGGAAGTGGGCATGGTCCAGAATATTAGAAAATGCCACTGCCCTTCATCTGCTTTTGGGAATGGGGCTGAATCTTGTAGTAGACTGACTGCAAAAAAATGTCTGCAGTTCTCTAAGCACTTTGCAGTGTGACTCTGCCAGCCATCAGGAGACAGAGTCTATTTCCCCACCTCTTGAATCTGGGGGCTGTATTCTGACTTGCCAGTGAAATGTGGCAGAAGAGATGGTATGTCTAAGGTCTTGCACACATCTACTCTCTCTTGTTCCTCTGCCTTCACCATGAGAACAATCCTGAACTGGCCTGCTGGGTGATGAGATATTGTGTGGAGCAGAGCTGAGTCATCCTAGATTAGCCATCCCCAGAAGACCTTCCACCCAGTGGCAGACACATGAGCAAGCCCAGCTGACATCATCTGAGCCCGTCCCAGATCAGCATAGTTACTCTGCCAGCCCCTAAATGCATGAGAAATAATAACTGGTTGTGGTTTTAAATCACTTTAATACTGGCCTTGTTTGTTATGCAGCATTATTATGGCAACAGATAATTGATAAAAACACCAAAGGCAAATCTCAGCAGTGGCAGGATGTCTGTTCCCCTCCATCATGCCTTCTTTCCTATGTCCCTGCTGGCTTGTTTTGCATTTGCTTCCAGTAGTGGTTGCAGCCCCACCCTCACCCAAGCCCATATAAAATCTGAAGTCAGGCCATGAGTTACCTACTTGGGAAAGGTGGCCAACTCTTAGATTACAAATGTACACACACATGCTCCCCTGCCTACAGAACCAAGTCGCCAACATGGAAGACATCCAGTCCTTCCTCCCTTGTTCCCTTCATGCTTGTACTTTGATCCATCTCCATTTGGTTCCCAGCCATGGCTCCACTTCCCATTTAGAGAGGGGTACAACAGAGTTTAGAATCAAGAAACCTGGGGTTGCACAGATCTGCATTCAAACTCTGGCTTTGTCACTTACCAGCTCTGTACCCTTAAAAAGTCCCTTAACTCATTGAGCCTCAGTTTCTTTGTCCATAAAATAGGAGTAATAATCTGCCTATAGAGTTATTGTGAGGATTGAATGACATGTTAAATGTTCATTAAATAGTAGTTTTGACTCTTTCGTTGATAATCCAACCCCATGCTCTCCAGTTCCTAACTCTGGTTTGGGTTCCTACTGCCACCTCCACCCCCAGCAGTACTTCCGTGGAACCAGTACTTTCATGGACTCTCTCAGGAGCTGAGAGTTCAGTCTCTGGTCCCTGTGGGCACCCAGATGGATGGCCTAGCATGCCCACTGCAGCTTCACTGTGGAGCGGGACAGAACCCGGAGTCCAGGCCCTTTTGCCCGTGGGTCAGTGGACAAGCCCACCTCCCCGGCCCTCAAGCTCTGCTGACCGCTTTCGATGATTTTCACATGATGCAATGCTCCCTCTCCACTCAGCAGCAGTATTAGGTTTCCTCCCATTTCCATGCACTTCAGAGACTGCTGCCCCTCTCACATTTCAGACGCTGACCCGCTCCTCTGCACTTTTCCCCTCTGCTTGTCTAGAGACCCGCATAATGAAAGTCAGACAGCAGTGAATGCTGCGCTCTGTCTGACTGACCCTCCAAACGGGGTGACGAGGCCGGGGCTCCCCGCCTTGCAGGGAGCTTGCTTCTCCCATGGCTTTGACGCAAAACTGGGTGAGAGGAGCAAGTCCGGTGACTTCTTTTCTTTTCGTCAACTCATAGGTTCCTTTTTTTTTGACCTGCCTGTGGGGGTAGGGTGTGGGGTGGAGGATACATGGGATACATAAAATGAAACAAGCTTTCCAAAAACAACAAGGCTGAATCATAACAACTTACATTTGTGGGACACTGTAGTTTCCAAAGCTGTTTCACACGCATTGTCTCATTGGATTCTCACAGCAGGCCTGGGAGACAGACAGGACAATGATTAACATCCCTGTTTGACCGTGAGATCACACGGTGAGTAGGTGACAGAGTCCTGGCCTGCACACTGGCCTGAGGACTGCACACCCAGTGTTCCGTCCTCTGCGTGAGGCTGTCTTCTCTCTCACACTTCACATCACGACTGAGGCCCAACCCTGGTACAAATTTCCCAGGGAAACATCCCTTATGGCAGAGGGAACGAACAAAATTACTACCACGTCCTGTGTTTTGTCCAGAAAACATTCACTCAAAATATGAATTCTGATTAATTGTGTCATTTATATTAAATAGATCTTATATTCTTAATGTAAAAGTAAGGTTTTATTTTAGCTTTCTTCAGCTAAAATAGATATTTCAGGAAGATGGCTTTGCTTAACCCCTGGTAACTTTAGGGCTATGTGGCACCAGGTTCTAGATGCTTCCAACCAGAGTGCCAGATGAGTGTGTAACACACGTGCATACGACCATGGCAGCCACCTGAAGAAATGCTTAATTTCAGCCCCTATCTCAGGAAGAATGTCTTTTTTTTAACAAGCGTTGTTGACTGGGGCTTCCTTTAAACCATCTGCCCCAAACATTCCATCCTGCATTCTTTGACAGTGGAAAGACACATGTTTATAAGGTATGTTTAGCGTCTGAGAGGCTGAAGGAGTGAGCTTTCCAGCATTCCCAGATGCACTGAGTGCATTGCAGAGCGGAAAACATGCGCCCTAGGCAGGAACCCAGAGCGGAGAGCAAGCAGAGCTAAGGGACTAACTGTGGGGGGCTCAGCTGAAGGGCATGAACCCAAACTTTAGGTTCTCAGAATTATTGTCACTCTCTGCAGTACCTTACATCCCCCTCCCGGCAGCTCTCTCTTGGTGGAGCCTTGAAGAGGAGTCCCACTGTCAACCAGGAGTACTTTCCTCTCCACTCCACGTGGGAGGCCAAGGATCCCTAAATCATAACTCCAATTCCAAAGGGAATCCATAGCTCTGACTAACCTTGCCAACCTTTGCTGCCCATCCCAGAGCCCTTGCTAGTGGACTGCTTGCTCGAGAGAAGCCTCTAGGGACTGGTAATTGGTACAGGTGGCGGGACGATTTCAGCGCACTCGTCAGAACAAATGGGATGCAACCCCGAGTCAGAGGTGGGGAAACCATCCTGAGAGCTGGCTCCTTTGGTGTGGGTTTGAAACAAATAGGAAAATATTCAAGGTGCTCTTGCAATTGGTTGCAACCACGGAGTTGAGATTTACTGAAGGAAAGAGAGGGAACATGATCTCAACAGCCAGCACGTACGAGAGCTTCCTGTGGGCCAAGCACGGATCCATGCGTCGTCACTGCATGAGCTCAGTGTCTTCTCACCACAGTCCTCCAAGGTAGGTGCTCTTGTGCTCACCCCCTTTCACAGGTAGACACTGAGGCAGAGAGGGGGTAAGCAACTTGCCCGGGATTAACAACTAGCGTGTGGCAGAGCTGGGATTTGAAGCCACACTTTTAACCACCATGCTGTGCTGCCTCTCACTGCCTGCACAGTGTACCCAAGAGTAAGAGTAACAGAATCTTCTTTAGTCCCTTTATGGCAGGCACTTGCTGAATGCTTCTTGACTTGCACTGTCCTCCACTCTCCTTACAGTGTTCCTGGAGAGAAAGTGCTGTCATTACTTCCATTTTCTAATTGAGGAATCTGAGGCTCAGCGATGTGAACTGGCTAAGACATGACTTGAAAGCCCATTCTGTTTTGCTGCCTTCCCTGTAAACTGCATTAACTGTAAATAGCACAAAACAAAGGAAAGAGTTTTGCAGAGAAACTCCTTTGTATTCCGGAACACGAAATAGGTACAAATTCACTTCCAAGAAAATTGCACAGGATTTGAGATCTGGGAGTCAGACCATATGGTGAAAAGCAAAGAACCCCGAGCTTGTGGTTAGCAGATCCAGGTTCAAGTCCCATCTTTGGTGCCCACATCCCAGAACTGCTCATTTTCCTCATTTGTAAAATGAAGGTCACAGCAAGACCTGCACGTGGGACTTGAGTGATAAGACACGTGGTACTGTTGTTGTTTAACACGTGAAAGGTGCGTTTGTTTTTGTTTTTTACATTACTGTTCACTCTTTTTATTATACATTCTAAGGATTTTGAAAAATATATAATGACATACCCACCATTATATCGATAGTATCATAAAGACTAGTTTCCCTAAAAATCCAGTGTTTTGCCTATTTATCCCTCCCTCCCCCAACCCTTGCAAGCACTGATCTTCTTACTGTCTCCATAGTTTTGCCTTTTCCAGAATGTCATATGGTTGGAATCATACAGTAATTAGCCTTTTCAGATTCGCTTCTCTCACTTAGTAATATGCATTTAAGTTTCCTCCATGTCTTTTATGGCTTGATAGCCCCCTTTTTTTTAGTGCTGAATAATATCCCATTGTCTGGATTGTCACAGTTTATTCAGGGGTTATTATTTTTAGCCCAAATCTCTTCCTATTATAGATGAGAAAACTGAATCCTAGAGAGGTTAGAAAAACACGCTAGGGCTTCCCTGGTGGCACAGTGGTTAAGAATCCACCTGCCAATGCAGGAGACATGGGTTCGAGCCCTGGTCCAGGAAGATCCCACATGCCGCGGAGCAACTAAGCCCGTGTGCCACAACTACTGAGCCTGCGCTCTGGAGCCCGCAATCCACAACTACTGAAGCCCGCGTGCCACGACTACTGAAGGCCGTGCGCCTAGAGCTCGTGCTCCACGACAAGAGAAGCCACCACAATGAGAAACCCATGCACCAAAATGAAGAGTAGCCCCCGCTCGCTGCAACTAGAGAAAGCCCTTGCGCAGCAACAAAGACCCAATGCAGCCAAAAATAAATAAAATAAAATAAACAAACAAACAAAAATAACACGCTCAAGTGTCCCAGCTGGTTTGTGACAGAGTCAGGACTCGAAAGCAGCTCTTTAACCTCCAGTCCAGCACTTTTGCTACTTTGATGGGCTGATTTTCTGACATTCTCTAGAGCTTGCGTTTTAGGATTCCCCTCTCATTTCCTTGCAGTCATTTGCTAAACTTCCACTTATCTCACTTGTATTTGTGGCATTAGAGGTCAAAGAGAGTTTGGATAATGCAGATACACATTCTCTACAACCATCTAGTCGGTTAACAGCTTCCGTTTCCTTCCTCATGCAGGAGTTTTAAAAGAGCAGCTGAAAAGTAGTAAAATTGGTAGAGGGATTTCCATCTCCCCTGTCTCCTGCTCATCTTTGGAGAATGTGCCACCTAATGATGATGTGAATGGGAGACAGGGAAGGCATGGTAGAGTTCTTTAGGGTAGTCTTGTCTGCTGCAAAGGCAGGTGTGGAGCTGTGGGAAGAGGGAATCACTAAAGAAGAAATCCAATAGGGATCAACACAGACCCCTACACTTAGGTTCAAAAAGTCAGCTGTACCCGATGCAGGCTATAGTAGAATAAGCCACACAAAAATGGCTTTGGGGTTTAGCTGTGTAAGCGCAATAGGAAGCAATATTGTTATGGGTAGCCTAAAATGTGACTGCACTCCTAGGGTGCCTTTTGAATACAGTTGACTTCTAGTCCTGACCTGACAGTTGACTTCTAGTCCTGACTTCTAGTCCTGACCAGACTGGGAGACTCAGCTTTTTAAGTTTATTAAATGTTTCAGAGTGACGAATGTTACAGTCCCTCTGTATTCTATATTTAAGTAGAGACGCATAGGAAGGCCCATTTGTGGACATCACTTCTAAACTTGGTACTGACGGGCTGGAGCATAGCAAGAAGCTGCTGACTGGGCACTGGAAAGGGACTCACCTTTGTGGGCACCATCCATGTACTAGACACTAGGGCTTTATCTACATGGTTTCAGTTAATCTTCACACCAAACCTGAAACGTAGGTTTATTAATCTCGTATTTCTTAGAGGAAGAAACGTGCCCACGATCACTCCTCTTTCAGGTGTCAGTGCTTTCTCCTAACCCTATGTTCTTTTCAGCTTAAAAATAGTAAAAGTCCTAAAAACCATTTCATAAGAGGACAGCTGTAGAAATCAGGCACACACAACCATCCAAAATATTTGAAGGACTTTTCAAGTGGAACAGGGAATTAGATTTATTCCTCCTGGTCGCAGAGAAAACTAGAGCCAGAAGATGAGTGTTACAGCGAAGTCTTACATGGAAGTCGATGTCGGGGAGAACTTTCTGTTAGAGGATGGCTCAGCAAAGGACCCAGCTGCTTTAACTCATCCCGAGTGCCTCCTCACTAGAGGAGCGTTCAAGGAGAAGCAGATTGGGCAATGGTCAGGGGTGCTATTCATTCAGTCAGTCAATATTTAATGAGTAGCCATGATGTGTCATCACTAGCTTAGGACTTGGGGGTTCAGCAATGAACAAAACAGACCAATAAAAAAATTCTCATCTTCATGGGGTTTATATAGCAATGGAATACTGTACAGTGGTAGAGGGAATTGTAACGTTCTCTGGTACATCATAATAGTGGACCCCCCAAGATGCCAGTCATAGATGCTGTCTGTGCCTGCCACTGTTCCCTCAGCTTGTACCACTGCTGGGCATGCTAGCTCCACCTCCAATTGCCAAATCTGCGAATCTATGCCTAAGGGCATGCTCTGGTCATTGCATGCTGCGTGCTGGTAAAACAAGAGCATTGGATTAGATAAAATATATGTGTGTCATCTAGATTCATATCCATAAGCATACCTAGCACTTAAACGTGTAGACTCCTTTACCTGCTTCTGAAAGACCCTTCACATCCGTGTTTGATTTGATCCTCAAAATACCTCTGTGAATTAGACTGGGTACAGACAACTTTGCCCATTTAAGAGATTAGACAATTCTTCACCATAAAAACTTAGTTTCCTTCTTTCTCTTCTAAACATTTTAACCAATGCTGTCCTGGAGTTTGAGTGATTCCCATCTGTATTCTCCTATTCTCCATCTCCAGTCCTGATGTACAGAACAGGTTTCCTATTTCTTGATTCTCTGAAAAGTAGGTTATAACCAGGAAATGGCTGGAATTGTGACTAAAATACGAAGGGATCCAGAGGGCATTCCCTGGTGGTCCAATGGTTAGGACTCCATGCTTTCACTGCCGAGGGCCCAGGTTCAATCCCTGGTCAGGTAACTAAGATTCCACAAGCTGCATGGTGCGGCTGGAAAAAAAAAAAGAAGGGGTCCAGAGCCTTTGGAATATAAAAAATTCCACCTTCAACAGCTCATCTGTATGGTGCTATGTGGGTCAAGAACATGGGGGTAAGCGCAGACCCTGAGCTAGATGCAGATGTATTTGTGAATTGTGTATACACCCTCTGATAAGAGACAGCATGAGATACATATATATATTTCTCTGTGGCTTACAGAAGCACTTTCATATCTTTTATCTCACTTGATTCCCACTAGTCCTGTGAGATACTATAATATTTGTATTATTCCCATTTTGATGGGGAAATAGGCTGAGAGAGGTTGAGTGGATGTGATAAGTGTAATGTATACTTGAAAATCTTAAGGCAGATGCTGGTGGAGGTCATCATGTCCAGCCCTGTTTAATGGAAAGCTGTTGTTATGAGTTCTCACGTAGCTGTGTAGATCCAGTTGCAGGGTGCATTCCAGAATAAGACAGGAGGACTCAGTCATAAAGAACGGAAGAGTAAAGACAGCGACCCTACAGACTCCTTGAGTTATTATTAGAGAGATGACCCATGTCCCTATGCAGAGAGGGAACTCAGACTTTGGCATTCCACTGAATCTTTAGGGATCTTTCTGGTCCAAATTCTTCTGTGGTCCAGAGAGGGGAGGTAACTTTGTTTAAGGTTATACAACTTGTAGGGTGAGCAACCATCCCGGTGTGCACTGAAATTCCCACTTTCCAGGAAACCCCAAGCCAACTAGGACAGTGGGTGACGCTACAACTGGTAAATAAACGTCTTTGAGACTCCCAAGGCTGTCTGACTTCAAAAGGCTGCTTGTGTAACCACACTGGCACTGACTATAATAATGAGTGAGGCACTTTGCCCCTCCAAGCTTCAATTTTCTCATCTGTAAAATGGAAACAATAATACCAGACTCAAAAAGTTTGTGGATTAAATCAGAAAATGCATGTAAAGTGCTCACTAAATGACAGATGCTATTATCATTACTTACGAAGACTAGAAAGAGGTTATCCTGGCTTTTTACCCACCTCTTATTCTAGGACTCTAGCAAGATTCACAGATCGCTATGAGGGGCTTTTCTACACATGAAATGAAGTCTCCATATTATGACTGGAAATTTTGGTAAATTTAGATGCACGGGAAGCATAGTTCTTTTTAGTGAACAAAAAGCTTTTGCTTTCTGTACCAAAAGTTACATCTTCCAAGAGGAATTTTGGAATGTAGTTCAACTGTACCCTAACGATTTCTTTTTCAGGTTGTGAGAATAAGCTATTATCAAATACGCAATAAAATGGAAGGATTTAGATGTATCTGGCATCGAGGGTTTAACTAATGTTTGTGGTAGGAAAGAATGACTATATTTTTTAAGTCACATCCAGTTATGTAGAATAAGACTGTATTGGCTATAGCTGCCATTTGATCATATTTTTTCTGTTGCTACCATCCCTGCCCACACAAATATGCTCTAGTGCATTATATAGAGAGAATAACAAAATCCAGCATTTCATGCTAGATTTAGAAGGTTGTCTCGTTCCCCTGTTGTAGTGTTCCGAGTATGCGTTTGAACTCTGAAACCTTCAAGACTGAGCCCCTCAGACAGGCTCTTTCTGTGTCTCAGTGGGAAACTCTTTGCTTCTCTTCTTCAGTTTCTTCAGCTGTAAAACAGGAATCCAAATAATTCCCTCTAGCCCAGGGATTCTCTGAGCTAGTCTGTAAAATTACACAGAGATGAAAAACCCTGTAGTGACAATACACGCCTAACATTGTTATGAGTCTAGAGCTCAGAGTTCAATGAGGTTAAAAAAAAAAAAAGATCCAACATCCAAGAGGAAAACCCCAAAGTGCTCTCTGCTCAAACGGGTATTTTGTGCATAACTTTTGGGGATCAATTTCTGTGCAACTTCCTGGGGTGGCCTTGCAAATGTTTTTCTACTCTTTTCCCTAAAGAAAGCCCTCTCTGTCATAGTTTTAGGATTCCCCTCCTCCTTATTTCTCTTTTAACTGTAGTAAAGGAAGAAGATTGAGTGCAGCTTCCTTGCTGATTGTGGAGAACAAATCTGTATCTCTTTGGAAGCTTGTTGATCAAAAGATTTGTGTCATCTGTGTGTAGCACATTTCTCTGAGGGGAAAAGGCAGAGTAATCATGCATGCTCCTCTTCTGAGAGGGAAACAGATGCACTGTGTGTGTAATGGGACTACGTTTAAAAAAACAAAGTCAAGAGCCTGGGAGAATTAAAATGGTGCTGCCTCTGCAAATGTGTGGAGATAATGGGGGCTCGAAAAGAGACCTCACATTCCAGAGCTTTTGGTGTGTATGGCAAGAAGCAGATGAAATGTGTCAATAAAATCTGGCATTTATTAGAGCGATAAGGAAGTCTGGAGCAAAGGGTGTTCTCTGAGTAAGACAAGAAAACAGAAACATTTCTGTACCATGATACTAACTTCTAACTTGGGTCTGGGGGCACCCGGGTTTATTATTTAGAATTTTTAACATATTCCCTTCAAATGATTACTAGTTTTTGGAGTGCTCTCCTCTTGGTTGATGATGTTTACAAATTACAGCAGGCAATAGATCTTTAATTCTATTATTAAAAAACAGCAATAAAAAACGGGTTGCTTGTCATGCATTTTCTCTAGGGGAATGAAATCCGCAAAAGTATTAACCACCAGCGTTTTCACTGTTTGAAAAAGCAAAACAAAACAAACCATAGACACACAGAGAGTCAGCTGATTCTCCTCCCATGGGTGGCTCTTCCATAGCTGTATCTAACTGTCTAAGGCAATTACCCTCATGATGACCTGTGTTTCATAGTGGCAGCATCAAATATAATCAGAATACTGAAAACTTCAAGGTATTCTTCATATTTTGTAATTAGGAGAGACAAATGAGAAGATGTATCTATTTCCAGACTTTGGTTTTCAAAAATGTTTTTCAGGTGGACTAGTACTAGTTAGTTCATTACAGGCTTCCTGATTCAGTGTTTAGGTTGAAAGAGGAAAAATATTTTGGACTGACAGAAGATCAAGAGCAGATGTATGTCAATGTTTTTGTGGGTTATCTGTTGGTTTTCCCCTTTCTCATCCTGAATACGTTTTGTGTGTTTACTTCATGGGCTCATTTCAGGTTTAATGCGGAGCTGTCACCATGACCTGGGCAGCACTGGTTTTGACACCCATTGGTTTCCTTAGGAGACTGAATGTGGTTATAGAATCACTTAAAGTTGTGGCTATTGGAACACAGGTCTGTGGAAACAGGGAAGTTCCAGGTCAGTTTGATCAAGGTAGGATGTCAAATTGGATCATTTGAGACTCGGGACCCCCAAAGTATATCCACTTGGGTGTCCAAAAAAGTCCAGATTGAATATCTACACTGCTCAAATATGCTGGAAGGTTGCCAGATCTCTGCTTCAGTTGGTGTGTGTGGAAACTGCTGACACATGCAGCCACCAGGGAGTCAGTTCTGTTGAATGACTGTCTGAATGTCAACACAGCTCATCGTCATTTCTAGATGACAAATCATAAACATCGTTGGCCCTCTGGAAAGGGTGGTTAACTGTGTGAGGTGGAATGGTGGAGAACACAAGTTGCACATGTAAATGCCTGTGGGTCCAGGTTTATATTATTAATATAAGAAGTGAGGCAGGCCTGGAGTTAGGGTGTGAGAGATGGTAGGGACCATGGAGACCTGAGGGCACCCACCCCATCTGAAGGCTCTCCACTGCCCTGCCTCAGTGGAGGCTCAGTGTTGCCAGATCTGCTAACAAGCCAGATCTTTTTCAAGCCAAGCAGGAAATTCAGATTTTTTATGTGAAATCTCTCAAACTTTAAATGTTGACTTAAATTTCTTAAAACACTACCCATTCAGATTCTAAATACTTCAGAAGGCCGGATATGGCCCCAGGCTACTATTTTGAGATCTCTGAATTAAGTGATTCTTTGAGAAGAACCTCCCTACTCTCCATCTATAGACTTTTTCCAGTAACCTCGGGGGTGTCCGTTCTTACAAAAAAACACTGGACTGGGAATTGGGAGACTGGGTAAGCCAACTCTATCTTTCCTAACTGCACGATCAGGGGCAAACCCTTAACTTCACTCATCTTCAGCTTTATATCAATTCGTAATACATGTCCCACCCATCTATCTCACAGATTAAATTTGTTAACCTAACTAATATTTATTGAAAATTTACTTGAGCATATCCTGTTTTATTTACTCCTCAAGAAGACCTTATGAGGTAGATATTCTTAACATGAATGTAGAGATGAAGAAACTGAGATTCCACAAATTTTAAGGAAACTGCTCTAGGTCATGGAGCTAATTAGTGATTGAGTGGAGATTGAGACCAGATCTTCTCATATTAAACTCTAGTTTCCACTGGGAGAGCAAATCTTAAAATAGATAAGGAGCCATAATCCATTTAAAGATTTTTTTGATGTGGACCTTTTTTTAAAAATTTATTTATTTATTTATATTTATTTTTGGCTGTGTTGGGTCTTCGTTTCTGCGCAAGGGCTTTCTCCAGTTGCAGCGAGAGAGGGCCACTCTTCATCACGGTGCGCGGGCCTCTCACTGTCGCGGCCTCTCCCGTTGCGGAGCACAGGCTCCAGACGCGCAGGCTCAGTAGTTGTGGCTCACGGGCTTAGTTGCTCCGCGGCATGTGGGATCTTCCCGGACCAGGGCTCGAACCCATGTCCCCTGCATTGGCAGGCAGATTCTTAACCACTGCGCCACCAGGGAAGCCCCATAATCCATTTACATCATCATTTTCATCAACAACATTATTATGGTGTTTTCTTATCTAGCCCCTAAACACAGGGTTTACAAATAGAATCTTACCTGGGCAAGTTGCTTTATCTCTCTAGGTCTCAGTTTTCTTACTTCTTAAGCCGGAGAAGTAAGACTTGAGAAGAGGTGCAAATTGGTATTTCAAGGGCTGTATTTAGCTCAGAGATGTCTTTGGTTGGGCCTAAATAATTTTTTCTGTTTTTAAAAAAACCTTTTTATTGAGGTAATACAACTGACATAAAATAAAGAATACATATATTTAAGTGTATGATTTGATAAAATTTGACATATGAACACAACCATGAAAACCATCACAAAAATCAAGATAATGAGCATATCCATCACCCCCGAAACTTTCCTCATGCCCTTTTGTAATCTATCCACTCCTTGCCCCAGGTAAACACTGATCTGCTTTATTTTACTATACATTTGTTTGCATTTCCTAGAATTTTATATAAATGGAATTATAAAGAATATACTTTTGTGGAGGGCGTCTGTCTTCTTTCATTCCTTCCATTATATGGATATACCATGGTTTGTTTTGTTACTCACCTGTTGATAGACATTTGGGCTGTTCTAGATTGGGGCTACCACAAATATACCTGCCCTGACTCTCCATGTATAAGTCTTTGTATGAACATATGCTTTCATTTCTCTGGGTTAAAAGCCTAGGAGTGGTATGGCTACGTCCTATGTAGTGTATGTTTAACTTTTTAAGAAACTGTCAATTGCTTTCCAAAGTTGTATCATTTTACACGCCCACCAGCAGTGTATGAGAGTTCCAGTTTCTCCTCATCCTTGTCAACATTTGAATAAACAATCTTTAAAATTTTTATTCTAATATGTAGGTAGTGGTATTTTAATTTGGTTTTTCTTTTTACATCTTTATTGGAGTATAATTACTTTACAATGGTGTGTTAGTTTCTGCTTTATAACAAAGTCAATCAGTTATACATATACATATGTTCCCATATCTCTTCCCTCTTTGCATCTCCCTCCCTCCCGCCCTCCCTACCGCACCCCTCCAGGCGGTCACAAAGCACTGAGCTGATCTCCCTGTGCTATATGGCTGCTTCCCACTAGCTATCTATTTTACGTTTGGTAGTGTATATATGTCCATGCCACTCTCTCACTTTGTCCCAGCTTACCCTTCCCCCTCCCCATATCCTCAAGTCCATTCTCTAGTAGGTCTGCGTCTTTATTCCTGTCTTACCCCTAGGTTCTTCATGACATTTTGTTTTCTTAAATTCCATATATATGTGTTAGCATATGGTATTTGTCTTTCTCTTTCTGACTTACTTCACTCTGTATAATTTGGTTTTAATTTGAAGTTCCTTCATGACTAATGATGTTGAACATCTTTTCATGTGCTTATTTGTCAACTTCATATCTTCTTTGGTGATGTGTCTGAGTCTTTTGCTCATTTTTATTGTGTTGTTTTTTTTCTTATTATTGAGTTTCGAGTGTCCTTTATATACTCTGGATATAAGTCCTTTATCAGATATATGACTTGCAAATATTCTCTCTCTCAGTCTGTGGGCTGTCTTTGCATTCTCTCAACAGTGTCCTTTGAAGAGCAAGAGTTTTTAATTTTGATAACGTCAAATTTATTTATTCTTTTATGGATTGTGCTTTTGGTCATTAGTTTAAAAAGTATTTGCCTACTCCAAGATCAAAAGATTTTCCCCTATATTTTCTACATGATTTTTCTACTTAATTTTATATAACTTGAAAATTATTTGCCAACATTTAAAAGTTGGAAGATTTTATGTAAGAAATTTGAATTTCCAGTTTCTCTTAGAAAGGGAAGAGCTGGGTATACTGGCCTGCATTCCTGCAGGAAGATGCTCCACTGGACCTAAATGATCCAGTCTACCAAGGTACCATTGCACTGGCCTCACTCCTTTACGTTCCCAACCTTGCTACTCTGTGTGCACAGACCTACCATCCCATAGCTAGGTGCCCTCTAAGACCCTTTGCAGTTTTAAGCTTTGGTGATTCTACAAATTTTCCTTTTATTATTACATATGAGCCTCCTTCCAGAGGCTAAGAGAGTGAGCTACCCTGCAATGGATCTGGAATCAACTTGGAGATTCTGGAAGAATCACAGTAGTTACTGTCTTTAACAATCTGGGGAAATTTTAAAAATAGGTTAAATCTGAAAGCTGTAATTTGACTCAGCTTTGGACATTTGCCTACTCCTACATTTGTCTTTCTCATTTGCTTTCTGCTGTATATTAAAACAATTTATATATGGTAAGTATATAACATAAAATACACATATCTTAATATGTACAGTTTGATGAATTTTCAAAACTATAACTACCACTCCAATTATGATATACAGCTTTCTCATCACTGAGAATTTCCTTTCTGTCCCTCTCCAGTCTATCCACGGGGGAGAGAGAGGGATGCAAGTTCCCCCTCTAGAGTCAGCCACTAATATATCTACTGCAGCTGAATCTTCTCTGTTCTTGAAATTCATAAAAACTGAACCATAGAGTAAGTATTCTTTTCTGTCTGGCTTCTTCCTCTGAGCATAGTATTCTTGGGATTCACCCACCAGTAGTTGTCATTACATCCACCAGATGTCATTACATCCACCAGTAGTTTGTTCCTTTGTATTGTGAGTCGTATTCCATAAAACAAATATGCCACATTTTATTTATACATTCTCCTGTTGGTGAACATTTGGTTGTTTCCAGTGTTTTGCTTTCATGAATAAAGCTGCAATGAACATTGCTGTACAAATCTTGTACATAGATTTTTATTTCCTTTTGGGTAAATATCTCAGAGTGAAATTGTTGGGTCATAAGGTAGGGGTATTTTTACCTTCTTAAGAAACTTTTAAGAAGTTACCACAGTGGTTGTAACATTTTCTACTCTCACCAGCAATGTATGAGAAACACAATGGCTCTCCATCTTCTCAATATTTGGTGTTTTTGTCTCTTTAATTTTAGCCATTCTCATGGATATGAAATGGTAGCTAATTGTGATTTTTTAAATTAATTAATTAATTTTTGGCTGTGTTGGGTCTTCGTTGCTGTGCACGGGCTTTCTCTAGTTGCGGTGAGCAGGGGCTGCTCTTCATTGCGGTGCGCGGGCTCTAGGCACGCAGGCGTCAGTAGTTGTGGCACGTGGGCTCAGTAGTTGTGGCTCGTAGGCTCTAGAGTGAAGGATCAGTAGTTGTGGTGAACGGGCTTAGTTGCTCCGCGGCATGTGGGATCTTCCCGGACCAGGGCTCGAACCCGTGTCTCCTGCATTGGCAGGCGGATTCTTAACCACGTGCCACCAGGGAAGCCCTCTCATTGTGACTTTAATTTGCATTTCCCTGATGAGTAATGATGTTGAACATTTTTTCTGTGAGTTTATTGACATTCAGTTAAAGGTGTTTTTTTGATGAGTAGATGCTTTTAATTTAAATTCTAACTTATTAATTTACTCATTTACAATTACTGCTTTCAGTGTCCTAAGAAATCTTTGCTAGCCTCTATTCACAAAGATACTCATGTATATTTTATTCTAGGACCTTTACAGTTTTAATTTACATGTAAGCCTTAATTCATCTCAAATTATTTTTTCTTTATGGTATAAAATGCAGATTAAAGTTCACTTTTTCTCCAGCTGGTACAGCACTATTTGATAGACCTCCTTTTTTTCATTGAATTATATCAATGCCTTTATAAAAAGGAAAAAAAATCAATTGTTGGTATTTGTGAGAGAGCCTATTTCTGGATTCTCTATTCTGTTCCATTTGTATATTTTTCTGCCTTTATGACATATTTATAGTATTGAGTTTTTCAGTTCATGAGCATGATATACCTCTCCATCTATTTAGGTTTTTTGTAATTTCTCTCAATAATATTTTGTAGTTTTTTAGTGTAGAGGTCTTTTTATTTCCTTCATTAAATTTATTCATAGGTATGTGTTTTGGTGCTATTATCAATGGAATTTATTTTTAAATTTTATTCCCAGTTGTTTATTACTAATACATAGACATTCAATGGATTTTTGTATATGGTCATGTATACCTTGCTAAATTAACTTATCACATTTATTTGTAGGATCTTAAAATTGTTGTTGTTAACTCTTTTGGGTTTTCTACATCTACCATCATGTTATCTCCAAATAAAGACAATTTTATTTTCTTTTTTCCCAATATTTATGCCTTTTATTTCCCTTTCTTGTCATCATTGGCAAGTACTTAATGTGATATTAAATAGAAATGGTGAGAGTGCACATCCTTGCCTTGTCCCCCACATTAAGGGAACATGTTTAATATTCCATTATTAATCATGATATTTTTCTTAGATACCTTTTATAGATTGAGGAGGTTCTCTTTCATTTCTAGTTTTATGAGATCTTTCTTTTAAAATCATAAATAGGTGTTGGATTTATTTATTTATGTATTTTTTACATCTTTATTGGAGTAAAATTGCTTTACAATGGTGTGTTAGTTTCTGCTTTATAACAAAGTGAGTCAGTTATACATATACATATGTTCCCATATCTCTTCCCTCTTGCATCTCCCTCCCTCCCACCCTCCCCATCCCACCCCTCTAGGTGGTCACAAAGCACCGAGCTGATCTCCCTGTGCTATACGGCTGCTTCCCACTAGCTATCTATTTTACGTTTGGTAGTGTATATATGTCCATGCCACTCTCTCACTTTGTCACAGCTTACCCTTCCCCCTGCCCATATCCTCAAGTCCATTCTCTAGTAGGTCTGTGTCTTTATTCCCATCTTACCCCTAGGTTCTTCATGACATTTTTTTTTTCTTAGATTCCATATATATGTGTTAGCATATGGTATTTGTTTTTCTCTTTCTGACTTACTTCACTCTGTACGACAGACTCTAGGTCCATCCACCTCACTACAAATAACTCAATTTCGTTTCTTTTTATGGCTGAGTGATATTCCATTGTATATATGTGCCACATCTTCTTTATCCATTCATCTGTTGATGGACACTTAGGTTGCTTCTATGTCCTGGCTATTGTAAATAGAGCTGCAATGAACATTTTGGTACATGACTCTTTATGAATTATGGTTTTCTCAGGGTATATGTCCAGTAGTGGGATTGCTGGGTTGTATGGTAATTTTTTCAAGTGCTTTTTCTTAACTATTGAGCTCGTTAGATGATTTTATCTTCAAACCTGTTAATTATGTTGATTAGCTTTGTGAATTACATTGTTTTAGAATGTCAAAATAACTTACATTACTGGGATAAACACAACTCGTTCACAATATATTATTCTTTTTATATTACTGAATTTATTTTGCCAATATTTTGTTAAAGAGTTTTGTATATAATTCATGAGATATATTGGTTTGAATATCTCTTTTCTTGAAATACCTTTTATCAGGTTTTGGTATTAGGGTCATCATAGCTTATAAAATGACGTAGAAAGTGTTTTCTCCTGTATTTTTAAAAAGAGTTTGTGTAATATTGGTGTTATTTCTTCCTTAAATGTTTAATAGAATTCCCCTGTAAAGTCATCTGGACTAGGGGGTTTCTTTGTGGAGGCGTTTTAAATTAAGAATTCAGGGTTCCCCTGGTGGCACAGTGGTTGAGAGTCCGGCTGCCAATCCAGGGGACACGGGTTCGTGCCCCAGTCCGGGAAGATCCCATATGCCACAGAGAAGCTAGGCCCGTGAGCCATGGCCGCTGAGCCTGCGTGTCCGGAGCCTGTGCTCCGCAACGGGAGAGGCTGCAGCAGTGAGAGGCCCGCGTACCGCGCAAAAAAAAAAAAAAATTAAATTTTCTTTCATAGTTACACAGCTATTTAAGTCTTCTATCAGTTGTAAGTTGTGTTTTTCAAGGAATTTGTCTATTTCATCTACATTGTTTAATGTATTGATAGGACCTATGGTTATAGTCTCTCTTTCATTGTTTTTTTTGTTTTGTTTTGTTTTTTTCGCCACACTGCAGCTTGTGGGATCTTAGTTCCCCCACCATGGATCGATTGAATAGAACCAGGCCACTGACAGTGAGAGTGCTTATTCCCTGGACTGCCAGGGAATTCCTTCTCTTTCATTCTTGATGTTGGTAATTTGTGGGGTTTTTCCTCTTATTTTTATTAATCAATATTACTAGGGGTTTATCAACTGTATTAATATTTTCAAAGAACTAAATTTGGCTTTGTTGATTTTTCTCTATTATTTGTTTTCTATTTCATTAATTTATTTTTTCTTATCCTCATTTCTTCTGCTAACTTTGGGCTTATTTTGCTCTTTCTTTTCCAGCTTGCTAATAGGGAAGCTTAGATCATAATTTTAGAGCTTGTTTCCTTATATAAACATTTAAAGTTATGAATTTCCTCTTTATACCATTGTAGCTATATCCCCTAAATTTTTTTTTTTCCGGTACATCACGCGGGCCTCTCACTGTTGTGGCCTCTCCCGTTGCGGAGCACAGGCTCCGGACGCGCAGGCTCAGCGGCCATGGCTCACGGGCCTAGCCGCTCCGTGGCATGTGGGATCTTCCCGGACTGGGACACGAACCCGTGTCCCCTGCATCAGCAGGTGGACTCTCAACCACTGTGCCACCAGGGAAGCCCTCCCCTAAATTTGAATATGTTGTGTTTTCCTTGTCATTTAGTTCAACATATTCTCTAATTTTCCTTGTGAATTGTTCTTTGATCTCAGAGTTATTTAAAAATGTTAATTAATTCTCAAATCTCTATGGATGGTCTACATGCATTTTATTATTGGTTTCTAATTTATTTGACTTGTGGTTAGAGTATATACTCTGTATGATTTCGGTCTTTTGAAATTTATTGCGATTTATTTTATTGCTTAGCATATAGTCCTTCTTGATGAATGTTCTGTTAATGCTTGAAAAGAATATGTATTCTTTAGTTTTTGGATATAGGGTTCCATAAACATCTACTACCTCAAGTTGGTTAATAGTGTTCAAGTTTTTTATATCCTTACCAATCATATTTTTTTCTATCGATTACTAAGAAGTATTTGTCTCCAATTATGATTGTTCATTTTCTATTCTATCTTTAGTTTTATCAATTTTTGCTTCCCACATACTTTTAAGCTCTATTATTAGGAGCATACACATTTAGGAGCATATATGCATAAACATAAAAAAATTTAGAATTTTTATGTGTTCTTGATGAATTGATTCTTAGCATTATGAAACATCCCATTTTATCTCTAGCAATACTCTTTGTTTTGAAGACTATTTTGTCTGACGATATTAAAGCCACACCAATTTTCTTATAATTACTATTGGTGTGGTGTACCTTTTTTTAATGCTTTTTCTTTCAACCTGTATTTTTATATTTCAACTGTGTGTATCTCTTGAATATTGCAAATATGAAATTTGATTTTCCCTTCCTCATAACCTTGGACTTTGCCCCCATAGAAGGAATTCTTCCACTAAGCTCACAATAAGAGTCCCATTAAATTTTAAGCTACTGTCCAGTTACTTTGGGTTCCTCATACCAAAGGGCTGGTAGGCAAGTAAAGGAGTTATCATCCTGGCAGGAGTAATTGGCCCTGATCATCAGGAAAAGGATGCTGTTTATTTTAATTTAATTTTTATTTTATATTGGAGTATAGTTGATATATAATATTGTGTTAGTTTCAGGTGTACAGCAAAGTGATTCAGTTATAAATACATATATATCCATTTTTTTCAGATTCTTTTCCCATATAGGTTATTACAGAATATTGAGTAGAGTTCCCTGTGCTATACAGTAGGTCCTTGTTGATTATCTACTTTATATATAGTAGTATGTATATGTTAATCTCAAATTTATCCCTTCCCCACACCTTTCTCCTTTTGTAACTATAAGTTTGTTTTCGAAGTCTGTGAGTCTGTTTCTGTTTTGTAAATAATTCATCTGTATCATTTTAAAAAGATTTCACATATAAGTGATATCATATGATATTTGTCTTTCTTTGTCTGACTTACTTTACTTAGTATGATAATCTAATAGTCAAGACAGGGAAGCAAACTAAATGTCCATCAATAGAGGAATGAATGAAGAAGATGTGGTACATACAATGGAATATTACTCAGCCATAAAAAAGAATGAAATAATACCATTTACAGCAACATGGGTGGACCTAGAGAGTATCATAAAGATGCTGTTTTTTGAATAGTGTGTAACACTTTTCTACACATGGCAGGGCCACACAGAACCCTAGAATTCTATCCTGTGATTCTTCTACTGAAGGTTGCTATTAATTCCACACAACTTTTCCCACCACAGACACCTTCAAATAATACAGGATCTACTGAGTCATATGGGCCCAAGCAGCAGGGCCACTTGTACCCTACTTGGGCAAGAGCTCTTTCTTTTATAATTGCTGTACTGTTGTAGGGACTTTCTTCCTGAGGATCTGCCTCTCCTTTAGTCAACTGAGTTCTGGTCAGAAAACTGGTCCTGGCCTGGAACCTAGTAAAGTACCATGATTTTTTTTTTTTTACTGGGGAAGCTGCCTTCCACCTCCTGATCATCCATCCTTGATTAATTTTGGCTGAATGGTTTGAACAATGCCCTTGTTGCCTGCCCACATAATTTGCTCCTAGTGATGCTGTGTTCTTTTAAACATCTCCATAACTCTGTGAGCCAGGCTTCCCTGGCTGCCCCTCTAGCCTCACTACTCATCACAATAATTGTGTCCATGTTGCGTCTTTGGTTAAGCACTTCCACCTGGCCTTTATTTTGGGATATTATCATCCCTATTACCATCAACAATCCATTTTCTAACAGCATCTTTTAACATCTGCTCTGGCCTTGCAGAAGAGGGCCACTACTGAGCGTCTCATTGATTCTGGTGTCCTCCCGTCATCCACCCCCCCTTTCCCACACCTACTTCTTGATTTCAATTCTTTCAATCCTTTCTTTCGGTATTTCTCTTCATGATCTTAAATAACATATAGCTGCATCTTGATATTTCAGTTTTAGTCATTATCTATTTATTTTTTATTTTTTAATTGAAGTATAGTTGATTTACAAAGTTGTGTTAGTTTCTGCTGTGCAGCAAAGTGATTCAGTTTTACATATACATATATACATATATATACACACACAAATATACACACACACACACGCATGCATTCTTTTTTCTTATTGGGGTATAGTTGTTTTACAATGTTGTGTTAGTTTCTGCTGTACAACGAAGTGAATCAGCTATATGTATACATATATCCCCTCCCTCTTGGGCCTCTCTCCTACCGCCCACCCCATCCCACCCATCTAGGTCATCACAGAGCACCGAGCTGAGCTCCTTGCACTACACAGCAGGTTCCCACTAGCTATCTGTTTTACACACGGTAGTGTATATATGTCAATCCCAATCTCCCAATTCATCCCACTCCCCCTTCCCACCCCTGTGTTCACACATCTGTTCTCCATGTCTGTGTCTCTATTCCTGCCCTGCAAACCGGTTCATCTGTACCATTTTTCTGGATTCCACATATATGAGTTAATATATGATATTTGTTTTTCTTTTTCTGACTTACTTCACTCTGTATGACAGACTCTAGGTCCATACACGCCTCTACAAATGACCCAATTTTGTTCCTTTTTATGGCTGAGTAATATTCCATTGCATATATATACCACATCTTCTTTATCCATTCATCTGTTGATGGACATTTAAGTTGCTTCCATGTCCTGGCTATAGTAAATAGTGCTGCAATGAACATTGGGGTGCACGTGTCTTTTTGAATTATTGTTTTTTCTGGGTATATGCCCATTAGTGGGATTGCAGGATCATATAGTAGTTCTAGTTTTAGGTTTTTAAGGAATCTCCAAACTGTTCTCCATAGTGGCTGTATCAATTTACATTCCCACCAACAGTGCAAGAGGGTTCCCTTTTCTCTACACCCTCTCCAGCACTTATTGTTTGTAGATTTTTTGATGATGGCCATTCTGACTGGTGTGAGGTGATAACTCATTGTAGTTTTGATTTGCATTTCTCTAATGATTAGTGATGTCAAGCAGCTTTTCATGTGCCTCTTGCCCATCTGTATGTCTTCTTTGGAGAACTGTCTATTTCGGTCTTCTGCCCATTTTTTATTGGGCTGTTTGTTTTTTAAAATATTCTTTTCTATTATGGTTATCATAAGATATTGAATATAGTTTTCTGTGCTATACAGTAGGACCTTGTGGTTAGTCATTATCTATTAAATTCCACTATGAAATATAAGCTCTCTTTCATAGTCACCGCCCCCCCCAACTCTATACTTCCCATCCTCCCATTCTCTCATAATTGATTGTAATTTTGATTAGATTCAGTGTTTGTGGAATTATGTCTGTGTAATCTCTAGCTACAGCTAAACCATACTATGTTTATTTTTCCTTTTTTGTACAACTTTTTTTGTATTTCATGGAGTTAATCATTGTTTGTATTTGTTTGTTTGGTTTTCTATATGCTTCTCATCAATTCATCCCAAAACTTTTCCTCAAAAGCAAAAGTTTTTCTTAGACCTAAATCCACCTGAGATTCTATCTCCTATCTCCTTCAGACCTGTTCCAATCTTGGCTAATTCTCCCTGTTCAATTATTCAGTTTTGCTCCTGGAACACGCTTTCATTAACATCCTGAAAATTCCTCTCTCCTTTTTCCTAGATTCCAAATGTCCATTTTTTTCTTTCTTTCTTTTTTTTTTTTGGTTTACTTTCTGAATAGCTGCCATATATTCTCTGATAGTGTTCTTGGAGAGGGTATGTGGTAGGCTGAGTAATGGCTTCCCAAAGACCCCATATCCTAATCCCCAGAACCTGTGAATTTGTTTCTTTACATAGCAAAAGAGACTTTGCAGATGTGATTAATTTAAGAATTTTGTGATGAGGAGATTATCCTGGATTATCCAAGTGGGTCCTGTGTAATCACAAAGGTCCTTATAAGAGAGAAGATATGAAGATGTGTGGAGAGAGATTTGAAGATGCTACACTGCTGGCTTTGAAGATGGAGGAAGGGGCCATGAGCCAAGGAATGCAGCTCTAGAAGTTGGAAAAACCATATTCTCCCCTAGAGCCTCCAGAAGGAACCAGCCCTGTTGATACCTTGACATTAGCCCTGTAAAACTGATTTTGGACTTCGGGCCTACCAAACTAAGAGAATAGATTGGTATTGTTTTAAATCACCAAGTTTGTGGTAATTTGTTACAGAGGCCATAAGAAACTAACACAGGGTACATGGAAGACACTTCTGAGGATTTGCATGTCAGCAGATGTTCTTCTCTCACTTCAAATGATAGTTTAGCTGAGTATAGAATTCTAAGTAAAAAATAATTTTCCTTCAGAATTTTGAAAGCATTTCTCCAAGGCTTTTCTTTTTATTTCAGACATAATAATTATTTTTAATTTCCAGGACTATTGTTCACTACATCTTTCTCCCCCTCCTCATCTCCTGCAAACTGTTCTTATTCTATAAGAACAATCTCTTCACTTATCCTTCTGAATGTGTGAATGATAGAATGTGTGTGTGTGTATGTGTGTGTGTGTATAAGTTTTCTTCTATCTAAATAGTCTATTTCTTCCAAGGTATTTTTTCTTATTTATTTTTCTCTCTTATGTTTAGAACCTTTCTCCAAATGGTATTATTTGGCTGTCAGCATGTATTACTTACTTTGAAAGTTTATTGAGGTGTAACTGACATACAGACTTTAAATTGAATATATTTAAGGTGTACATTTAAAAAAAAATTTAATTTATTAAATTGTCGTTGATTTACAATATTGTGTTAGTTTTAGGTGTACCACATCAGATTCTTTTCCATTATTGGTTATTACAAGATACTGAATATAGTCCCATGTGCTATACAGTAAATCCTAGTTGTTTATCTGTTTTATATATAGTGGTGTATATCTATTAGTCTCATACTCCTAATTTATCCCTCCCTCATTCCCCCTTTTATAACCATAAATTTGTTTTCTATGCTGAGTCTGTTTCTATTTGGTAAATAAGTTGATTTGCATTATTCTTTAGATTCCACATATAAGTGATATCATATAATATTTATCTTTCTCTGACTTACTTCACTTAGTGTAATAAACTGTAGGTCCATCCATGTTGCTGCAAATGGCAATATTTCGTTCTTTTTTATGGCTGTGTAATATTCCATTGTACATGTATGCCACATCTTCTTTATCCATTCATCTGTCGATGTACACTTAGGTTGCTTCCATGTCTTGCCTATTGTAAATAGTGCTGCTATGAACAATGGGGTGCATATATCTTTCTGAATTAGAGTTTCTGTATATTCCCAGGAGTGAGATTGCTGGATCATATGGTAACTCTATTTTTAGTTTTTTAAGGAACCTCCAGACTGTTTTCCATAGTGGCTGCACCAATTTACATTCCCACCAACAGTATAGAAGGGTTCTCATTTCTCCATACCCTCTCCAGCATTTGATTATTTATAGACTTTTTAATTTAATTTTATTTATTTTTGGCTGCATTGGGTCTTTGTTGCTGCGTGTGGGCTTTCTCTAGTTGCAGAGAGCGGGGGCTACTCTTCGTTGCAGTGTGCGGGCTTCTCATTGCGGTGGCTTCTCTTGTTGAGGAGCACGGGCTCTAGGCGTGCGGACTCAGTAGTTGTGGCTCGTGGGCTCTAGAGCACAGGCTCAGTAGTTGTAGCTTGCGGGCTCTAGAGCGCAGGCTCAGTATTTGTGGTGCACAGGCTTAGTTGCTCTGCGGCATGTGGGATCTTCTCGGACCAGGGCTAGAACCCGTGTCCCCTGCATTGGCAGGCTGATTCTTAACCACTGCTCCACCAGGGAAGCCCCTATAGACTTTTTGATGATGGCCATTCTTACTGGTGTGAGGTGATATCTCATTCTCGTTTTGATTTGCATTTCTCTAGTAATTAGCGATGTTGGAGCATATTTTCATGTGCCTGTTGGCCATCTGTATGTCTTCCTTGGAGAAATGTCTATTTAGGTCTTCTGCTCACTTTTCGATTGTGTTGTCTGGCTTTTTGATATTGAGTTGCATGAACTGTTAAAGTGTACAATTTGATGAGCATGTCAGTTATCAACTTATTGTTCTCAGTTCTGAGTGCACCCTTCAATATATGCTATATACTAAATAATGGAATTTCTTTAAGTGTTTGTCATTTAAAGTGAGCTTTTTCCATAGCCAGGTCTGGAGGGACATTGCAGGAGGAAGAGGCTTCTTGCAGTTCCCAGCATGGGCCAAGTGGTGTGGGTGTGAGAACACAGGTGGTGGCTGCCCCAGCACAGGCCCAGAACTCCATCTCTCTGCCACCTTCTAGCCTTGGCCTGGTGATAATCTTTCTCATAGCCTTCTCAGCATGGAAACCAAAGCCCCTGTGTGGCTTGTATGCAGTCACCTGTGGCTAAGATGGTCACACACTGAGCAGATGTTCCTTTTGTAAGTCCCCACAGCCCACCTGTGGCTCCAAGGGGTAGAGGGGTACACACAGAGCTGCAGCTCCCTCTGAAAACCCCTCACTGGTCACATGTTCTGAAAGCCTCCTGTCCACACCAGCACTCAGACTCCCACTGCACGCTCATGCCATTAGTTGCTCTCAAGAAGGGGGCCTATTGCTTACTTTAGTCTGGACGAGTCGGTGAACATCACTGCTGCCTGGTGGGCTGAACCATACCTTCTCCAATGAGGTCTGAACCTCTTTTAAGTTTGTAACATATCTAGTTTCCTTATATCTTATAGTTACTCTTTTATCACAGTTATTAATTGGTAGAAATAATTAGAATTAAACTTCTCCTGCTTAGTCTATGGTGTGGTTTCTATCACATGATTGGATCTAGACTGCTGCAATGAGTTTTGACATATGTATACATCTATAAAACCATAACCACAAACAAGATAATAAACATATCCATAACTCCCAAAAGTGTTGTTATGCCTGTTTGTCATCCATCCTTCCAATTCTCTGTCCCCAGGTAAACAGTAATATATTTTTTGTCATTATAGATTAGTTTGCATTTTCTAGAATTTTATATAAATTGAATCATGTAGTATATATTATTTTTAAAAATCTAGCTTCTTTTACTCAGCATAATTATTTTTATATTCATCCATGTCATTATATGTATTAATAATTCATTCCTTTTTACTGATGAGTAGTATTTCATTGTATGGACACTAGAGTTTGTTCTTTCACCAGTTGATGGACATTTGGGTTGTTTCCAATTTTTGGCAATTACAAATAAAGCTGCTATAAATTTTCATGCGAAAGTCTTTGGAAATATGTTCATTTATCTTGGGTAAATACCTAGAAGTGGAATGGCTGGATCAAATGGTAGATGTACGTTTAGCTCTTAACTACAAAACTGTTTTCCAAAGTGATTGTACAATTTCACATTCCCATCAGCAATGTATGAAAGTTTTAGTTGCTCTACATCCTTGGCAACACTTGATATGGTTCATCTTTTTACCTTTAGCCACTCTAGTAGGTATGTAGTAGTATCTCAACATGGTTTTACATTGCATTTCCTTGATTATTGATGATGCTGAACATCTTTTCATGTGTTTCTTTGCCATCTGTATATCTTCTTTGGTGGTTTTTGTTCAAATACTTTGCCCATTTTTAGAATTAGGTTGTTTCTCTTCTTATCAATGAGTTGTAAGAGTGCTTTGTATGTTCCAGATGCAAGTCCCTGGTCAGACATATGCTTTGCTAATATTTTACCCTAGGCTGTGGCTTACCTTTTTATTTTCATAACAATGTCTTTCAAAAAGCAATAGCTTTGGGCTTCCCTGGTGGCGCAGTGGTTGAGAGTCCGCCTGCCGATGCAGGGAACACGGGTTCGTGCCCCGGTCCGGGAGGATCCCACGTGCCGCAGAGCGGCTGGGCCCGTGAGCCATGGCCGCTGAGCCTGCGCGTCCGGAGCCTGTACTCCGTAGCGGGAGAGGCCGCAACAGTGAGAGGCCGGCCTACCAAAAAAAAAAAAAAAAAAAAAAAAAGCAATAGTACTTAATTTTGAAGAAGTCCAACCTATCAATATTTTCTTTTACAGTTCATGGCTTTTGTGTCTTCTATAATAAATCTTCACCAAACCCAAGACTGCTAAGATTTTCTCCTGTTTTCTTTCGGAAGATTTTATAGGCTGTAACATCTTGGTATTAGTTACTAACAGTACTTTACTGTTCTTGAATTTCTTGTTAATGAAATTCTGATGGTGATACTAGGTTGAGGAGATGTTACACACACACACACACACACACACACACACACACACGGTATCTCAAAGGTATAGCATGGACAAGAAGAGCACAACATTGGGGTGAAACAGGGAAGCACATCTGTCTTTTTATCATCTTTTTTACCCCTATACGAATGGACCTGTGAAGCTAATGGATAAAAATATATGAAATCAAGATTGTGCTAGAAATCCAGGCTGTATGATCACCAAATTAATGCCCCTCTCCCACCCCATAATGTAGAACTTTGGAGAAAAAAATAATAAACAATTCATTGAATAGGCACCATGCTAAACACTGTGTTGAGACCTTTATATTCAGGGTATATAGTATATTATTTTGTAATCAAAATAACTTTATAGGATTCGGTCTATTATCTTTTTTTTCAGATGAGAAAATTACATCATAAACAAGGAAAATTGTTTGTTCTGGTCATCCAGCCAGGTCTGTCTAACACTAGGGCCCCTGATCTTAATCACTAATTATAATAGCTTATACAAGTGTTAACTAATTTAATCTTCAGAGCAAAGTAAGATGCTAAGTATTACTACTATGCTTCTTTACAGAGATTCAAGCTCTCGCAGCTATTCAGTGCAAAGCCAGGATTTGAATCCATGTAATCTGGCTCCTGAGTCCTCACTTGTAACCATCACGCTCCTTGGTTTCTCCAAGACGAAAAATTAATGGCTATATTTGTTGGGTATATCAAGCAAATGCCCCCAATGAATCTCTCTCTCCAACAACTTTCTGAAATGTAAGGTAGTTTCTTTTACATTCTCCTTGGCACTTGACCCCATTGATTTGCCACTATCCTGCTCCTTTTCTACCTTCGCACTATGACTTACCCATAGTTGTGCCTTCTAAGTGTCCACAGTGATAATAAACAGAGCCATGAGTGTGTGCTTGTGGGAGAGGCCATGGTGGATGGTGGCCTCCTTCAGCAGCAGGAACCTCAGCTGGTACCTCATAGCTGGAGCCAGGACTCTGAAGAGAGTGGCTCTTCCTGGATTATCTGATCCATTTGCGTCAATTACTGGAGTGGTTAAGGAAGAGGGCAGGTCCATAGAAGGCCTGCAAGAGGAACATTTCTATTGCTTATATCTTTTCACACATCCCATCACTTGGGTATAATGTAGAGAGATTTGACTTAGGCTTGAGTCCTACCTTTTTGCCTTAATTTTATGGCTTTGGGCAAGTTTGTTTCCTTTTTTTTTTGAGAGTGATAAAAACATTTATTAAGCAGCAGCTCAGTATCAGGCCCTGTGCTAAGCACGTCACATTTTTTATTTAATTAAAATTTCCCATTCTGTGAAGTATATATTTGTATTTTCTTTTAACTAATGAAAGAGGTTAAGCAACTTTGGGGCCAGTTTCTTAACCTCATTTTAGATTAATTTCTTCGTCTGTGAAAAATAAAGATGACACCGACCTCATGGGAATTTTGATGGCCTAAGTAAGCTCGTGTATGTAAATAATATAATAATAGTGTTATTATATCTATAACATTTTTAAGTGCCTACTCTGTGCCAGATTCTCATAAAAGCACTTTATGTGAGTTACCTTATTTAACATTCATAGCAGTATGGAATAGGTACTATCATTATCATCACCACTTTGAAGACGAGAGCCTGAAGCACAGACGGACTAAGATACTTGTCCACGGTCACTCGGCAGAGACAAGAAAAGCTAGAGCATGCACCCAGGCAGCCTGTACTCATCAGCACTGGCATTTACTGAACTTGCATAAATATTTCCTTTGTCTTTTTTTTAAACAGGAAGAGCCTTTTTCTAGCCTATCCTTTGGGACCTAGTATGTTACAGCTAAACTTCCAGGGATCTGGGATGACTGAGGGAGTGCTTACCTGGGTCTGGACTTGTTGATGCAGGTTCCACTTTTGGCTCTGACCAGCTGTGGGACCTTGGGCCAGGAAGTTTCACCTATCTGACTCCCATGTTTCTCCCCTATAAAATGTTAAGGGGGGTAATTTCCAGGGCCCTTTCCAGCTGTCACATTCCTCACGTCTATGATTCTGTGATTAAGTTCCTGGAAGGTTTAAGTACTGATAAAAGTGCCATTAAGTTCTGTATACTCAGCACTGGCAGCCGTCTGTTACCTAAGATACCTGGGCCAAGCCGTTATGGGTTGGAGTTTGGGGGCAGGGTGGGTAGAACAGAAAAGGCTCCTTGTCTGGCAACTAAGTGTTGTTCTGTAGACGACGGAAGACTGTTCAGCAATGTGCAGTGTCCTGAGATTCCTCTGATTTCTGGACCATGGTGTATTGAGGCCGACCATCAAAGACAGTTTTCTAACAAGAGAACCTTGTGCAGTAAGTTCCTCAGGCAAGTGACAGGAGATAATTGAGACAGGATTGAATGGGTCTCAGGCAGAGAAACTTGAGGACAGACCTATTTGGGCGATAAACTGGTTGACCCAAGGCCTCTCTGTCCATCATTCCTTGACCTCAGGTCAGAGTGATAGAAAGGGGAAAAGCTATCAAGGCAGCTGGGGACACTCCTGCCCTGAAGTCCTGAGAAGAATAAGTGACTGTTTGTCCCACATGGGTTAGTCATTCACCTGCCTGAAGGCAGAGGGCCACGAACCTAGAGTCTAGGACCTGCTGGGACAGAATGTGGGCTACAAAGTCCTTGCCTTCAATGAGGTGACTGCTCATTATAAAATCCTGAAGCTAGGTACTTAGAGGCTGTTGCTGCAGCAATAATAACCACTGCCACTCATCGAGTGCTTGTTATATGCTAGGCTCTGGCCAAGAACTTTTAGGCCCAGCATGGCAAAGAGACTGAGTGTTGGCGTGGCCATCCATTGTCTGTGTGACTGTGGGCAAGTCACTGACTCATTTTTGCATTTCAATCTCCAGAACTGTATTATGAGGATAATCTATGTAAAAGTGCAAAGAGATGTAAAAATTTGTAATGACTTTTTTTTTTTAACTGTCAATGGAAGATTCAGGAGCTAAATGCACACAAAGCACTAGGCGAACAGGAGGCATTCAAGAAACGATTATCTATACTGTGGGCTTCTCGGTGTTCCTCTAGGCCAAGACTGACTGGTGTCTCTTTTTGCTCTTGCATCCTCATAGCCTAAATCAGGGCCTGGAACCCAGCAGGTGCTCACCATTCCATATGATCAAAGGCCCTCTCTACAAGGTCATGAGTATTTATGTACCACAAAATTCATAACGCTTAACCAGGAGAAATGGACAAAAACATACTGTTAGTAGGAGACTTTAATGACCCCTTTGGCCGAGCAACCGGACGAAAAAATATGCAAAGACACAGAAGGCCTAAGAAACATAATATAAAGGTCAAATTGAGATGGTCACCTATCTCCACATTCTGAAGACAGAAAAACACCTTTCAAGAGACCAAGGGGACATTGACAAAAACTGACCACAGAGAAATCCTCAATACATCTCCATAAAGAAACAGTACAGATGACATCGATTTCGATGCAGTGAAACTAGAAATTGAAGACAAAATGGGAACACATAAATCACTTGGGTCAAAGAGAAACTCAGAAGGGAAATTGCATGATATCACTAAACGTTCTATTACCCGGGGTCACACAGCTAACAGTGGTAGAGCTGAGGCCGCTAGAATCTGGGTCTCCTAAGTCATTCAGCCACGAACCGGTTTGCGAAGCCCGACAAGTGTCCCTGAGCCTCGGTTTCCCTTTCTGTCAAATGGCCCCAAGGGCCCGCTGGGCTCAAGTCCCGCCACAGGTTTGAACTGTCGTGGGGCAGGGGAGGCGCGGGAGCAACGACTTTTGGGACGTCTGGGAGGGTGCGGGTGTTGAGAGGCAGCAGCAGAGGGCGCTGGGTCGCCGGCCTGGGCTCGCCTCTGCCATTGGTCGGGGCCCGGCCGCTGGGCTGGAGAGTTGGTGGAAAGTGACAAGTTGAGGGAGGCTGAGAGCAAGAGAGCGAGCGCGCAGACCAGGAGGAGCCGCCGCGGCCGCCACGGAGGGAGCCCCGGGACGGCAGCCGCCAGACGCAGGGCGCGCTCTTCTCAGAGCCCAAGCCGGCGAGACTCTCAGTCCGCGAGTGCGACCCCGACAGCCCGGGACTGAACTGACCGCCCGGACGCGGCGAGGCTGCAGCCAGAGGGCTGGGGAGGGACCGCGTTTACGGGGTCCTGAGCGGCCGGGCGGAGGCGAAGGAGCAGGTTAGAGGGAACAAAGAACTTCTCAGACGCCCCCGGCATCCTGTGGGGAGAGCGGCCGGGACGAGGTGGCCGGGACCCCGGGCAGAGCCCGTGGATGTTCTGCGCGCGGCCTGGGAGCCGCCGCCGCCGCCGCCGCCGCGAGAGGAGGAATGCACCGGCCGCGCCGCCGCGGGGCGCGCCCGCTGCTCCTGGCGCTTCTGGCCGCGCTGCTGCTGGCGGCGCGTGGGGCCGCTGCCCAAGGTAAGAGGAGCATCGGCCGGCTCGCGGGCCCGCCCGGCCCCGGCCACCCTCCCGCCGGCCCGCCCGGCGCTGGCAGACAGGAAGCGTCGCGCCCGCCTCGGGGGGCGGCCGGCGCCCCGTCGGGGGTCTTGCCAGCGCGACTCCAGGCGCCGGTGAGGCAGGCGAGGGGATTCACCCGGGAGCCCCGCTGTGGGCCGGGGGTGCGCCCGGGGACTTCTTCCTCGGCGCCCAGCCGCAGTTGTCAGCGCTGACAGGAAGCGTGGAGGGGTTGGGGGTCGTGGGGCGATGGGATGCTTTTCGTCCCCCCATCTCTCGCCGGACCCCTAACGCACTCCAACCGGTGTTCAGGCAAGTCCATCCTGCTCCCAAACCGCAGACGCCTTGGAGAGCGTGGTCCAGAAGGGAGTTTGTATTTTCAGGGGTGCCTGCGAGAGCCCAGGCTGTCCGCAGACCGACCCAAACAAAAGCCCTGTCCTCCTGGGGCTCGGGCGGCCTCGCATCTCCACCGTCCCCGGCTCGCCGGCCTTCTGGAGGGTCACGATGGAGGCCACAACGTGTGCGCTGCCGCCGCCGCCACTTTGTGCAAAATGTGCTGTCAGAGGAGGCCTGCTGCTCCAGAGTGCATGTGTGTGTGCGTGTGTGTGTGTTACAAACAAGGGGGGAAAAGACAGCTAATGCATACTTGATTTTGGTAATCTCCAAAGACAATCGCAACAGTTAGAGAAAGACTTCAACGAAAGCCAGAGCGTCTTAGCTCGCTGCGGGAAGCTGGGATCCTTGCTGCGTCTAAGCCGGTACACAATGAGAGGGAAGAGCCCGGCTGCGCCTGTGGAGACAGCCGATTCATTCTTTGGAGGTTGGAGGGGGAAAGTTGATTAAAGTCTCCAGGGTCTTGGGCCTCACTTTTAACATGCATCCCTTGAGGGGGTGCTGGAGCCCCTGGATTCTTCCCTCCCCCACTCGCAGCCCCAACCCATGCTCTTTTATCATGCATCTTTCATTTTTAAGTTAACGCTGGCTTTAGGAAAAAAAGGCTCTGGGCTATTTAGCAGTTGAGGGGAAAAGATCTATTCGCTACATGGACTATGCAGAATTAGTTTAGACTAAAATCTAGCTAATATTTTTCGTAGTAGAAAACACACTCTGGAAGGAAGTTGTGGGTGAATTTTGATTTCTTAGAGATGACTTTGGGGAAGTGGGAACCACATTTTCCGAGGATGATTCTGAAATTGATCCTATAGTGTGGTTGGGCTAATCTGGAGGCTCCTCGGGGTAAATACAGCTCCTAATTGTAATTAAAATGTACATCAGCAGGGAGTGCACCTTCCTGATGAAAAATCCTAATGAAATGTAAACAGCTTGGTCACATGGATGTTTGCTTCGTTGATGCCAAACATCTGGTTCCATGCCACACACCTGGGTGAAAAGTAAAGAAGGGGCCATGCTGCCTAAAACATTGTAAACATCCTTCTGATGTCAGGTTGCCCGGTGAATTGAGGTGGAGATAACCAGGGTGATTCTAGCTAAGGCAAGGAAGGCTCCTAGCGTGGGGCCTTGATTACTTCGGTTATATCCTCTGTTCACTCTACTTCTACATAAGCTTTCAGAGGTGGTTGCTTTTAGATCATGGGGAAGGAGGGGAAGCGGGGAGGGAGGGTACAGTCCACCTTTCCTTGGTTATCTGCCTTTAAATAAATGTACAGGCAATGATTTTGCTGAGTGTAAGACAATTTTGTTATCGGCAGTCACCCAAATTCTGTCTTGTTTAATTGTCTACAGGCTTAAAAAAACTTAAAAAAAATCCTCACAAATTTATTGTTTCTTTGTCTAAAAAGTATAAAAGCTGCCAGCTTTGACCACTTCTTAGGTCCCATTTCTGTGGGACCTCCATGCGTATGAATTAAAATTGTTTCTTTTTCTCCCATGAAATTTTTTTTTTAAAGAAAGAGTATTGCCTATTCTGAGCTCTTCAATATTGAGCTAAAATCAGTTATTACTGTCTTATTTATTGTCTAATAAATCCCTTTCTATTTCTGTGAATGCTTGATATCTTCTCTGGGGAGAAGCCTTCTAGTGGAACTCAGATTTACCTTGTCTGATCCAAGATTCTTAAGGTAACTCAGCCAGAGGCTCAGGAAATCAGCCTAAGGGGAGATATGTTTCATTTATTTATTTATTTAAAAAGTGCTCAGCATTTCTCCCATCATTTCTCTATTTTGTTAGCCAGGAGGAGCAAACCTTTACATTTGCTTTTTCTGGTCTGTTCATTGTTTTCTCCCCATCTTCCTCTTACCAACCGGAGCTAAACCTCTCTAAGAAGCTGAAGCCGTGATAACTGTACCCAGAGCTCAGGGCCTTTAGAACCCACCTAGGCCTCTCAGAATCCTGTAGATTCTGTGGTTTGGCTGCTTGGAGTCAGAGAGGGGTGGCCTGCTACTGTTTGCTGTCATTTTGTAAACTTTCCAATGATGTTTTAATAGGTGCCTGTCCTGTCGGCTTCTAGAATCAGAATCTCTTGAGGGCAACAGGACTGTTAGCTTTCCTGGTGAAAACACTGGAGACCAAGTCATCCAGCTGCATCTTTATTAGAGACACCTGAAAATCCTACCTGGGGGAGCCACACAGAGGCCTAATTAACAAGGGGTGTGGTCCAACTGCCTCTGGCAGTGTGTTGGGAATATTTAATTTTTAATATTGATTCAGTATACCTGATGGCTGTATTGCTATTCTGATACCTGGGATTATCTTTCTGGTATTTAGTTAGGAGTCCTTTTACAAACTTAACTTTGGTCTGTATTTTCCTCTCTCCATCTCCTGCATGGTGAGCATAGGCCTCAAATGAGACTTGAAAGTTTCTAAATGGTGTGTTACTTGCATTCATTAGTGTTCAACTTGGCTGTGGTTTGGCGGTACCACATACCCCATTTCAAGTATTTTTGAAAATTGTACCCAGCATCCTATGGAGAAAGGAATGCTCTGTAGACTTATATTATGTACATATATATCTATATAAATGGCATATGTTTATACACGTATATAGTAAGTGGGCCATAGATTTTTGTTGAATGAATGGAGAATAACTTTTTTGTTGTATGTAAAATTGTTGTGTTATTTGCTTTTCCTAGTTAAAAACTCAACATGGCGTATTTTCAAGGATTTTTCCTTTTCTTGTCTCATCTTCTAGTATGAAGGGAGTATAGTAGAACTGAACAGTAGAGCTTCATGGTTATGAGCACAGGTGTTGGAGTTAACAGACATGGGTTTGAATCTTTTCTCTGCCACATACTGGGTATGGTGATTAGTTTTTCTCAGCCTTACCTGAGTGTTATGAGATCTCAATGAAACCATGTATGGCAAGTACTGGAGAAGAGCACCCAGCCTAGAGGGTCTTAACTTGGGGTACCTGAAATTAAGGCTAGGAACCCCCCCAGAAATAATACACAAAATTTAATATGCATTGTTGTGGTTGTATGTTTCTAGCTATAATCTGATTTTTTAAGGAAACTGCAATCCCCCCAAAATAGGAACCATTGATTTGGAGTGTTTGGTGCTTGGGGCAATGAGTTGCCTTCCTGGGTAGGTTGCAAAAGGTTGACGGTTGGTGTGGGGGGGTCCTGGGCCTTAGCCCAGATCTGCACAAGCCATGGGGCCTCTATCTCTCCTCACTTTCTGCTTTCTCTCCCACCAGGCCAGCTGTTATTGGGCCTGAGAGAAGCTGAAGAATGGTGTCAAATCCTTTGACCTCTACCAGGAATGTATTTCCCTGAACCCAAGCATTCTGAGATGCTGGTGTTTGCACAATTTATTTAACAGACACTTGCATAATCCTTACAATAGGCCAGTCACCGTTCTAAGCATTTTTCAAGTATTAACTCACTGAATCCTCACAACAACCCTATGAGGGAGGTGGCATAATTAGCTCATTTTGATTTAGGCACAGAGAGGTTAAATTACTTTCTCAAGGTCACATGGCTAGGAAGTGGCGTTGCTGGCCTTACAGAGGCTGAGTTCATGCTCTTATCTAACTGCTGCCCTAGACAGTCTCTCCTGGTTTAAGTCTTAAAATTTACACTATTTTTATGTTATGTAGGAGCCAAAGGTGCCTCTTCCCCAGGTTTTCTAAGAGCAGCAAAGGGATGTTCTCTTAGCCATATCTAGGGGTTATAATAAATGACTGGAGACAGCCAATTTCAGTTTTCCTTCCTGTGCTGGAGTTGCCTGAGCAAGACCTGCTGTAACTCAGAGATAGACCGGAATGGCCCCTATAGTCTGCACTTCTGATCAGGAGGAATTATATTGTTGTAATGAACTGCACCTTGGATGCGGTTTGAGGAGTGTGTCTGGCAATTCCTTCCAACCAGCGATGAGATGTATTCTGATGAAGTGCCTCTGTATTTGCATCTTGGTGTACAACTTGGGGTGTAGGCTGAAAAGGGGTGATTTATTAGAGTGTTCTCTAGTGGGAGAGCTGGCTTGCCAACTCCAAGTTCCTGATGTGGATCAGACCCTCGCAAATCCAGCCCCATCTGGGAAACACTCAAGTCTCCGAGGACTCTTTCTCAAACAGAAGAGCCTCAGCTTGGCCTTACCTAGTCCCCAAGGTGTGTCAGGAGAGTCTGTTCTGTAGACAGACAGAAAGGAATCGTCTTCTATGATTCTGAGAAAGTTCTCTGGAGTTGAAGGGGGGGATGATGGGGTGGGGGCTTTGGGTTGGGGGAACTCTTCGAGATCCTTAACTAAATGCAGCTGCTTGTTACACGGAGCCTGACTTGCATGCCAGGAATATCTAAAAAGCTAACGAATACAAAATAAAAATAAACAGCAGTAAAAAGGCTCTCTCTTTGTTGCAGTAAGCTCGGTTGGGGTTTTCAGTTTGTTTAGGAATGGGATAATTGTGGCATCCACTTTATTTTGGTAAGGCAGTGAAACGTGGATTGATGTTATGTCATTGGGATGCTACCACCACCTGAACTTTTTCCTTCACACCTCCCCCCTCAGAACGCCCAGGCATGAACAGCCACAGGGCCTGAGTCTCAAACTGTTGCCCCTGAGTGAATTACATTGAAAGAGGGCAGATAATTTAATGGGATAATGTTGGCAGGGCCAGCAAATTTCACACCCCATCTCTCACTAATAGAAAGGCAGTAGAAGGCTACAATATCCTCAGATGAAAAGGTTGTATAAAAAGGTTCTGCGTAACAGTCACTGTCTGTCCATAAATAAGGTTCTGTAGAGTTTTGATCCAAAAGCTGTTATGAAATACTGATAAGCCAACCCTCATAATGTTTGGCCTGCTTACATTTCCTTTTTTTTTCCTTCTCTCATAGAACCATAGATTTTTTTTTTTTAAGAGGGGGAAGGGACCTAAAGATCAACCAGTCCAAACTGTTTATTTTCTGAAGTATTTCTGTACAGAAAGAACCTTCTTTTATAGCCTTTTAAAGAGGCAGTATGGAGTAACAGAAATGGAATGGGATTTGAACCTGATAGACTAGAGTTTGAAATGGGGCTTTGCTGCTTGCTGGCTGCGTGACCTTAGGCAAAGTTCTTTGACCTTCAGAGCCTCAGTTTCCTTCTCTGCAAAATGGGGATAACAGTAATATCTGACTCACAGGGTTTTTGTAAGAATTAGAGGAGATAATTGACATAAAGCACCTTACACAGCACCACAGACCTAGTAGCTGCTATCATCAGCAGGGTTTGCTGGAGAAAGCAGAACAAGTGGTTCCAAAACAATGAGCATTGTGCTGTGAGATACAAACCAAGACTCAAAGAGCAGCAATTTTTTCAAGATGGTAGGACTCTTGAGTGTTCTTTTTTACAGGGAGCATATAGATACTCTAGATGTGAGCAGTCCCAGGCTAGTGCTGGGGACCTGCACTGGAGAAGATTCCACAGGGCAGTTTTGCAAAGCCTTAAAACAAAGGCTTTTTTCAGAACAGTGAGCTCTTTGGGGAAGAGCAGCCCCTCCCTGGTGCTTGGTGTAATTCCAGAATCCTGCAGTGGGGAATGTTACATTTCAGGGACCTCCACTTGTAATCTGACCGTTTTTAGCTCCAATATCCAAATAATCTTGCTGAGCACAACTTGAAAGAGAAGGATAATGGCCGGAGGAAAGAATCCTGAGGTGCTCTGTTAGCCATTTAAAATTTCTGAGTACAAAAAAAAAAAGTTCACGTTACCCAAAGAGAGAAGAGTAAAGAAATGTGTGGGAAGGGGGAGGGGAGATAAAAACGAACCCGGTCTAAAGACCAAGACCGGGCTTGTGGTTTTATTTTTATTTTTCAACAGTAAAGCTTGTCGTTTAATGCATTTCAACTTACCTTTGTTTTATATTTATTACATGCAAGATATGGTATTTGTGCCCAGGAGTAAAACATTATCACTGCCCTCAAGGAGAGATAGAGGAGGGACATTCTTACTTTTTAAAGAACCTACTATGTGCCAGGCATAGTTCTTTATAGGTATTAGGTTTATATATCCCAACATCCCCTTGAGGTTGGACTTCTGACCCCATTTGTCAGATAAGGAAATCGAGGCTCAAGTATTGAGGTAAGCGTCTTAGCTAACCTCACAAAACTATTAAGTTGGGTTTGGCATTTGAACCTAGGTATTTGGACTCTCAAGTGTATGCTATTTCCCCTGTCCTTGAAGTGTAATTGGAGAGGCAAGATGAACAGATATGTACCTCCACATGCCAACTGGCTCTCCCATAAGTGAATTATAGGAAAGGGTCGTGAAAAAAGGACTTTGGGAACACAGGGGTGGAAGACATTAATTCTCACTCACGGAATTGGAGGGTCAGAGGGAGAAATCTGTGCCCTTCAGCGGCTTATTGTGAGGATGCAATGAGATAATGTATGGAAGATGCTCAGCGTGCTGAGTGTTCAGCTGTAGTTCTGTAGCCAGAGAGAGGCCTGGTCAGGATTAATCAGCCTCGAAAGCCTGTATGCTCTTAATTGTTCTGATGTGCACCTTTTCAACAGGCGTGTGGTTTGTAGGAAGAGTAAGTGGCTGTGCAGCCCCCAAACAGAAGGGAACACAGTTTCTCTGGTCTCTTCTCTACCTGCCCTAATCCAGATTTTTGGATTCAGCTCTGCTTTGGGCAGGGTGTGTGTGGGGGTGGATTTGCACAGGCGTGAGTTTGGAGAAAATCACGGAGCCTAATCATAAACCATAACACTTCTGGAACTCTAGCCGGGACCTGCCATGTTCCCCATTCATTCTCTGATCATACATTTTTCTATGCACTTACTTTGAGCCAAATATTTTCCTAGTCACTAGAGACATAAAGGTGAATAAGTCTAGGTCCTTCCCTTGGAGGGTTTTTCAAATGGCAAGTCTGTGGCAGAGATTGCTAGCTGATCATCAGATCCGTTTCATCTCTTCCTGGGCACATGGCTAGACTACATTTCCCAGGTCCCTTGCAGTTAAACGGAGGCCATGTGACTAAATATTAGCCAGTGGAATGAGGTTGAAATCAATGAGTGTCACCTGTACACCTGATCCATAAAAAAACTTCCCAGGCAGGATTGCTATGATCCTGTATGTGGGAACTCTAGAAGTCATGTGTTGAAGACACCACAAAATGGAAACAGCTTGGAACCCACCCTAATGACTGCCCGGTGGAAGCCACCTGCCAGTCCACACTTGTTTAGGTTTTATGTGAGTAAGAAATGAACTTCTGTTGAAGTGAAGGCTATTTCAGGGCTTATCAGTTACAGCTGCTAATGGTATCGTAACATTATTTCTATAACTAACATTTTATATCTATCTATCATATAGTTGTAAACCATAGTGCACCATGAGATGAATTTTGTGGGTCTGAATCACTATTTTTAGATAGACTATAATAGGAAATATCAGAGTGCATTACATTAATCTGGTGAGTATTTTGGGAAACTTTAGCTTCAGTTTGGTAAGTGCTGATTTGGGTTATTATTGAGCTCTCATGATCAAAAGTTTGAAAGTCACTGTTTTACCGAAGGCATACAAGTCAACAGCTCTGTACAGCAGAGTGTGGTAGTTATGATAATAGTGGTAAAGTCCCAGTGCTATAGAGACTCAGTTAACGAGTGCCTAGGAAGCAGGAATGGCAAAAGGGGTTCATCTTTCCAGTCCATTTGTATTGGCTGCCTGTGGTGCAGTGTTGAAAAGGATTCTGAGGTTTCTCTCAGGGTCTCTGGGAGGGAAGGCCGTGATCTGATAGCAGCATCTGCCGTGGGCTTGGGAGGAGGAGTAGAGGCTCAGACCTAGCTTGCGTCTGACCACTTTGCAGGGAGTCTGAGCTCCTTCCAGTGAATTCAACCCCTTCCCCATTATTTATGGCACACAAACGGGGTCTGTAGCGCTGTGCGCAGCACTGTGGGGATTTTAGAAGAACTATGACTAGCCCTTGTAGAGTTTACCTTTTAGGGGCAATAAAATAGACATTTGTGAAATAACTTTGCAGCCAGAGAGCGCAGAGTTGGCAATTACAGATGCAGAATGCCTAGGAAAGAGGGCTTTGAGTGGTGCCTTCGTGGTTTCTTTGCGTATGAAAGGAGCAGGGGAAGGGAGGAAGAAGCAGGGCTTTACTGGAAGCCTGATAACTTACTTTTCTCTCCAAAAGAGAGTCCCAGAGAATTAAAAATCCAGTACATTTCAGGGCTGCTTGTCAAAGGTATCATGTATCTTATTCCCTCTGCTGCAGCAGTTTTGTTTTGTAGTGAAGGTTACTAAATCGCAGTCCACCTTTTGCCTGCGTGATGAACATCATAATAGTTGAGTAATACACATCAAGAATCCTGTGTGCCAAGAAATATTTTAAGTTCTTTAACTATTTTAACTTGAATTGTCTTCGGGGAAACCCTATGAGGTAGGCACTAATTATTAGCTCCATTTTCCAGATAAGAAAATTGAGGTACAGAGAAGGTAGGTAACTTGATCAGTATCAAACAGCAAGTTAAGTGGGAGAGCCAGGATTTGAACGTAGTTGTCCCGAGTCCGGGGCTTTGTCCTTGATCATTAGGCTATTTTACATCTCATTAAAAAAAAAAAATGCGGCTTCCCTGGTGGCGCAGTGGTTGACAGTCCGCCTGCCGATGCAGGGGACACGGGTTCGTGCCCCGGTCCGGGAAAATCCCACATGCCGCGGAGCAGTTAGGCCCGTGAGCCATGGCTGCTGGGCCTGCATGTTGGGAGCCTGTGCTCCGCAGCGGGGGAGGCCACAACAGTGAGAGGCCCATGTACCACCAAAAAAAAAAATGCTACCTGATGATTCAGATTCTCTGTAAGATCCCAGTCAAATAGCTGAGTCAAAATAATTATAATTGAAGCCTCCATTTGCACAGGGCTTTGCAGCTTACAAAATTATTTCATGTATATTACCATTAATTTTTCAAATATTCCAATGAAATAGAATTTCTTTCTTTCTCTCTCCCTTTTAAAATTAGGCCTGTGAGGTTTGCAGTTCACCTAAAGTCACTACAGCTGGTGGAGCCTGCCTGAAACCCAGCCTCTTTTTTTTTTTTTTTCTCTCTTGCGGTACGCGGGCCTCTCACTGTTGTGGCCTCTCCCGTTTGCGGAGCACAGGCTCCTGACTCGCAGGCCCAGCGGCCATGGCTCACGGGCCCAGCCGCTTCGGGGCATGTGGGATCTTCGCAGACCGGGGCACGAACCCGTGTCCCCTGCATCGGTAGGCGGACTCTCAACCACTGCGCCACCAGGGAAGCCCCCAGCCTCTTTGACTTAAGGCTTTTAGTGCTTTCTGCTCTAAATAACTGGGGGAATTTCCTGATGGTCCAGTGGTTAGGACTCTGCGCTTTCACTACCAAGAGTGCGAGTTCGATCCCTGGGCAGGGAACCTGCAAGCCGCGTGGCCAAAAAAACATTAAGAAACTGGAATTCGTGACTCTATGTCTTGTCACTGCAGTTTTACCAGTAAATGAATTTGCCTGATTCTCCTCAAATCAGCTATGGTTTTTGGAAATAGTTGTGAGGCATTTGTGGATGGAACCTGGAGCTAGGGTTCCTGTAATCTAAGAAAGTTCACTTGCGAACAGACTGAGAGAAGTTACTTAAAAACAAGGAGTTTCCTAAGTGGTTGGTGATTGCAGCATGCAGTGGAGCCAGTAATAGAAGGGCTTTGGCAGCAGAAGCTCTTGCTGTGAAACTGGGCTCACCATTTCTGGCCAGGTCAGCAAATGACTTGACCTCCCTGAGACTCACCTTCCTCACCTGTAAAACAGGAAGCATAACGGTGCCCACCTGCACGGGGTGGGGAGGACCATAGGAAGTGCATGTACAGTGCCTGGGTGGTGTTCAGTATGTGCTTGCAGCTACTCCTGTGAATTAAATGGAGAGCAGCAAGAGTGCACTGCCTCCTTTGAGATTTTCCCAGGACATGACGGAGCAAAATTTCTAAACCTCAGAACCTTTCTTTTATAATATAATCATCCCTGGGGCAGACCTTCCTAGCACCTAGAACTTTTAGGTTATAATTATATTAATATTTCTTCAGGATGGGGACCTTTCTTAAGCTTCGTGAAGATTGAACAGCCTGAGGTAAGAACAGATCCTGCTGCCTGAAATCCTAGATTTCCTGGAAGGCTCCTATCTGTTCTTCCAGGAAAATTGACACCATTTCCTGATGGCGTTAGGCATCCATCACAGCAACTCATTTCACTTTTTCTCCACGAGAGAGATTATCTCCTCACCTCTTGGATTTCACTCCGATCTGGTATGTCATGGTTTTTACATAATTTTCACATTTCCTGCACAGGATTTGTTGTTTTTCTTTTCCCTACCTGAATGTTCAGTGTGATGCTTCTCCACATGGGCTCCCCTGAAAGGCGTGCCTTAAGAAAGTAGTGCTTAGGGCTTCCCTGGTGGCGCAGTGGTTGAGAGTCCGCCTGCCGATGCAGGGGACACGGGTTCGTGCCCCGGTCCGGGAGGATCCCACATGCCGCGGAGCGGCTGGGCCCGTGAGCCATGGCCGCTGAGCCTGCGCGTCCAGAGCCTGTGCTCCGCAATGGGAGAGGCCACAACAGTGAGAGGCCCGCGTACCACAAAAAAAAAAAGAAAAAATAGTGTTGAAGAAAGTAATGCTTAGTTCCATGGTGGCTATTTACCTCCTTCCTTCAGAGCATTGCCATGTGTCATCTAGAAACTTTCAGTCGCAAAATATTGCCTATTTGAGGTTAGCTGTGTAGACTGCTGACAACAAGCAGTAACAATTTTTGACGGTGTTCTTAATCTACTGGTGAGGTACCTTTTCTTGCTCTATGCTGCTCATAGCACGCTCTGCCCACTCACATCTGGTGTCCTTAAGCCAAGGAGTCAGGTGCTTTGCTTGTGGCCAGGTAGTCTTCAGATGGTCAGAACCTGCAGTGGGGGCCTCCCAGGGGCCACCTGGTAAAGGGCATCTCTCCTACCCAGTGAGCAAGGGAGGATCTGAGCTGAGCATGCCCAGTTTGTTCTACCAGCTGTCAGCAAGTCACCGTATCCGACTGTGCCTTGCAAGGAGTAGTTAAGTCAAGGGGTAGAGAGAGTCCAGCACTTCCAGCACTGATTGGTTTCCCTCCCCAAGATGAAAGTAATGCATTGCTCCCTTATACTGGCTGCAACTTGATATTTTCTTAAAGGAGTAATTGTCAGATTTTATGGATGTGTTGGGATTAAAACTATATATACGTTAGTCAAAACGTTTTATAAATAACCCTCCTACCTCTCAGCCTCAGGGCTCAGGTTTAGAAAGTTTCTTGACCAGTCCAGGATGCCGGTGAAGGTGGCTTCCCTCAGACTCACAGAATCAAATCAACAGGCCAGTGGCTCTGTCTGCTGAGTGTTGGTGTAGAGGAGAGAAGGAAAGAAGGGACCCAGGAGGCACAGCTCCTTACCCGCCGAGTGACATGTCCTGTGTAAACTCCCAGGAAGTCACTGGCGATTCCACTTGGTTAAATATTTGTTTAGCAACTAAAGTGGATGCAGGAGAAATACATGGCTAGATTCTCTTCTGTAGGAAGTTTACTGTTTTTGTCAGGGAGACAAGATTGATATCCCCATATGGCATGAGAATAACTCATTGAATCAAACTCACTGTTCTGGCCTTTGTTTAGGCCCCTTTCTCTATCATGCAGCCTCTAGAATCTGTGTACTTAGCACCCTCCCTCCCCCCCTCAACACATCTGGCTCAAGCTCTTTCCTGTCCATCTCTCCTCCCTGAAATCTTTTTTTTTTTTTGGCGTACGCGGGCCTCTCACTGTTGTGGCCTCTCCCGTTGCGGAGCACAGGCTCCGGATGCGCAGGCTCAGCGGCCATGGCTCACGGGCCTAGCCGCTCTGCGGCACGTGGGATCTTCCCGGACCGGGGCACGAAGCCGTGTCCCCTGGATCGGCAGGCGGACTCTCAACCACTGCGCCTTCAGGGAAGCCCCTCCCTGAAATCTTGCTCTTCAACCCCCAGTGCTCCCACATTCAGGAGTCCACCCTTCTGCTCTTCTTTCCCCGGTGCCCTCACATTCAGCCAGCATTCCCACACAAGCCTCCTAAGTCACACTCATTTATGCTGATTTAGCCCAAACCTCAATGTTAGTGGTGTAATAATAATCACCATCATTTATTGAGCATCTACTACAGGCAACAAATCAAGCAAGGCATTCTGTATTTTGCGGTGGAATCCTATTATTTTGTCTTTCCAAAATTATTGCCCTGAATTAAACTTCTCTCCCCTTACTTCCTCCTTTTCTGCCCCTTTGTCAACTGGGAAAAGAAGCTGCTTTTGTCCACACTCCAGCCTTGTTATGGGGAGACTGCCAATCATAACCCCTGCCCACCAGCCTCACTATGATGGGCTAATAATCATAGTCCAACCCTGGGTTTTAGGGGTAGCCCCTTTAGGGTGGGGAAGCTGAGAGATGCCCTCAGTCATGTCTCTACCCCAGAACGAAGCTGGCGTGTAGGAGAGAATGACTTTGATATTCAGAGCAGGCGCTACTGAGAGGTGTGGCAGGGGTCCAATCTCTCCTCCGTCTCTCCCAGAACTTCTGCTCAGAGCCCGTAGACTCTGCTATGGGTGAGGTTATTGTGTCCTGACCGTGCACACATCATACCTTGTTAATCCTCACAAGAAAATGAAGTGGTATTGTCTTTGTTAACCTAAAAGAAAACAGTTTGAATGCTTTTTTTCTCCTGAGAAAATGTGTGTTCACTAAAAACAAAATCAGAAATGTAATGCAAAAACAAAATTTGCCACAATCCTGTCCCTCAGAGATAACCTCTGATAGTGTTTTGAATACACGTGTATTTATAAGAGGAGGTCACACTTTTTTTTTTTGCGGTACACGGGCCTCTCACTGCTGTGGCCTCTCCCGTTGTGGAGCACAGGCTCCGGACGCGCAGGCTCAGCAGCCATGGCTCACGGGCCCAGCCGCTCTGCGGCATGTGGGATCCTCCCGGACCGGGGCACGAACCCGTGTCCCCTGCATCAGCAGGCAGACTCTCAACCACTGCGCCACCAGGGAAGCCCAGGTCACACTTTTATTCCCAAGAGAAACTGAGGCTCAGAGATATTACGCAACTTCCCCAGTGTCTTAGAACCAGCCACTTTCCATTCTACCCACTTCTTCATGAGCAGGGACCAGATCTTTGTTAGTTAACAGCTGTCTAGTTGAGCATGTTTTACTTGATAGGAAATCACCAAATATGGGTTGAGGGAAGGCTAAAATCAATGTAATTAAGTGCCACGAGGAAGGTGTACACAGTAAGTTTTGTAGATCAAGGAGGAGAGAGGAGTGCATTGTTCGGAATTACTGGGAGGGTTTCTGAAGGAGGTGGAGCTTGACACGGAGAGCCGATATTAATTTGCTTTTCTCCAATATGCAGTGTCCTCAGTGGTCCAAGTCAGCAAGCGGGGACACCAGAGCGCTTCCCACTGCTAGGGTTGGGCACTGCCCAAGACATACTGATTACATTTGAGCTGTTCTGAAAATGCAAAAGGTCAAAATGAAAATGTGTCCATGGCAAAGAGGAAGAGAGGTATAGTATCCAGAAGGAAGTTCACAGCGGTTGGTGCAATAGGAAATGAAGACCTAAAGACTTTGTCTTAAAGAAATTAAGTGGGGGGAGGGAAAGGGTGAGGGTATCCCCAAACATATTATCAAGGAGCCTCTGACAGGGCTTTCAGGCGGGCCTTCCCAGTCTGTCTGCCGCCCCCTCTCGGGTGTCATGGGACCCCTTTGCAACACAGTGGCTTCTCTATGGGCTGTCCCCTCCCACAGAAACATCCTTCCCCAGCCCATCAGTCCTTCGGCCCTGGCTTAAACGTCACTTCCCTGACTGACCAGACTAGATTGGGCTCCCACCCTACTTGTTTTCATAGCACCCTGTATTTAAAAATATTCATCATTACGAGTTTTAATTAGGTATTTATTTGTGCAGTTATTATTTTTGTGATATCTCCTCTATCACCGGATCAGACGCTCCATAGGGTAGGGTTTGAGTCTGCATCACAGCCAGCACAGTGCCTAGGGGCCAACTGAATCAACTCTACTTACTTTTACTAAGCTTTGTCCTTACTTCCTAGAGACTGGGAACATTCCAATTGGTTTTGCTATTACTGTCTAGCAATTTGAAAAGGCATCTTTGAACAGCTGAAAATCTCAAGGCGATCTCTTCCAAAAGATGAGGAATCTAACCCCATAAAAAGCCAATCTGGACTCAATCAAACCTGCTGTGGGCTCTATTTTGCAGGGGAGAAGTGGGCAGCCGAGAGCTGAGCTGTTTTCCCAAGATGGAAGATCTGTGATAACTCTGGCTTCCGCTGCCATAAATTAGGGTCACTCTGTCCTTAATTGGCAACAAATTAAAATTCTCCCTTAAGGTCCTCCTCTTTCTCTTCTTTCATGTATACTCTGAGAGAATATGTGGGAAATACTGGCATCCTGCCACAGGGGAGAGGGCACAGTGCCTGAGGCCACAGGCAGGTCAGGGCTATGAGGGCCGCCTGAGGATGGGGGCGGCCAGTGATTCTTCCCTGACTGAGCATCCTTCTTCTCCCTCCCCTGGTCCCCTTTCTTGACCTTCTGCTCTCCCCTCCCCTTTCTTTCTCCAGGAAATTTGAAAGTTCTCATTCCTAGGGAAATATCCCCTGGGGAGCTCTTACTTTCTCTTCGTAAGCAGAGGGGAAAAAATTCTCTAAATTTTGAACTCGCAAGCAATTTGGATGAAAATATGGCCAGAAAGGGCTGCCTGTCTTTGCATTTCCCACAGCACCTCTTCTTAAATCCCTAGAACCATCTGCTTCAGGCCAGGTCTCCTTTCCTTCAAGCAGGAGAGAGAAAAGAGAGCTGAACAAAAAACTTCAGCTGGGTTTCTTGGTGCGGGAGGCAGTAGTGAAGGAGGAGAAAGGCCTGGGCTGTTTTATTTCTTGCCCTGCTGGGTGGCTTTCATGGGGGTAGTTGGTCCGCATGCACACGGAGGTCTGCTGGGAGTCAGGAACTGGGTCGGGGCCTGGGGCTCCAGGCGTTTCTCCTGGGAGCTTGTCTTGTGGCTGGCCTTGAAAGCTGCTGGCTGTGAAGTAAGGCAGGGGCACAGGTCCTGGAAGTGTGGAGGACGGAGCCGCTAAGCAAGGCGCTGGGTTGGATTGGCAGAGGGGGGAGTCAGGAAAGGTGTCTCGGGGGGGGTGGTGCTCCCCTGGAAAACATGTGTCTGGGAGGCCCTAAAACAATAACCCATAGTGCATTTTTTATATTATTGATAATAATAGATGGGTTTATTTTGACAAATGTGTTTACAAAAGTCTACCTTCTGTGATATCTGGTGCTCGACTAGGTGATAAAAGCCATTTCCCGGGCCCGTCTCTGTAAACCAGCCCTTCTTGGGAACCTCAGTTGCTCCATCATGGCCAGAACAACTCAGAGGGAGGCTGAGACCCACCACATTTAAGTGCTGAATGGAGATAGGGCTCAGGAGCCAGCCCAGGCCTCTGCCTCTCTGGAAAGTTGCTCTGCTCTGAGGTCTGGGGTCTCAGTTTCTTCATCTCGGCAGTGGGGATTATAACTCCATCCCTGAAGATTATGGAAGACTAAAGGAGATGAAGAAAGTAAAAATATATTGTAAACTTTAAAGTCTTATCTGAGATTGAAGGGTCAGATAACAGGCAAGAATTTGTCTCCATTCCTTGGTGAATGGATCCAGGAGCCTTCCTTTATTCACTCAACAAATATTTATGTGGCTGGCGTTGTTTTAGATGCCAGGGGTGAAGCAGTGAGTAAAACAAAGACCCTATTCAGGAGGGAGTCTGAAAATAAAGAAATAAATGCTTTATCAGGTGAGAGAAAGTGCTAAGAAAAATGAAACAGTAAAAGAACTTGTGATGGGGTGAGTGATGGGGTGAGTGATGGGGTGGGGTGGGCCCTGTTGTATAGGGTGGTAGGGAAGGCTCTATAATAAAGTGTCTCTTGAGCAGAGACCTGCAGGAGGTGAAGGAATGAGCACTGTGGCCGTGTGTGTGTTTGGCGGGGGAGGGATGACATCCAGGAGGGGACTAGTGTGTACAAAAGCTTTGGAGTGGGAGTGTGTTCTCAATGAACAATCCAACAGCAATTGCTTCTGTTACCACTAGTAACATTTGTGTGCCAGGCAATATTTAAGCATCACTTAACAATGACCCCATTAGGTACGCCCTATTATTATACCCATTTCTTAGATGAGGAAACTAAGGCATCCTCAGCAACAAGTCAAGCGTTCAGATAACTGGGGAAGAAGAAGTAGCTCTCATTTATATGTGGGTGTATGAGGCAGCCCTGCACAGAGGAAAGACTGCATGGTTTGGAGAGAAAAAAAGTCTGGATTTGGGCCTGGCCTGCCACTCATCTGCTGTGCAATTTTGGGCAAGGTGCTTAACCTCTCTGGGCCTCAGTTTCCTGATTTGTAAAATGGGCTGATAAAATCTCAGATGATTGCTATGTATATTGAGGAATATGTATATTGTTACATATATTGTATATGGTGAAATGATGTTGCGAACTGCATATCACCAGGCATAGCACCATGAAAATGTTCCATTATTATTATTACTACTACTACCACTACTACACTAGTATACCAATTCTCCTTCCTAACCTCTTGAAAAGAGAGTGAATGAGAGAGAAATAGAAGCTTGCAACTTATATAATTTCCTCTGTTCCCTCTCTGAAATTTCATTTTCTGCTGATGTCTTCGATGGTGAATCAATTTCAGTATCCAATAGAACTGGCAAGCATTTTTCTGAAAGATTAAGGAACTCTGAGGTGAAGCTGGTGGCGAGGCTTCTCACATTCCTAAAGAAATCAGTTGAGGTCCTAGAACTTCCAGTCCACTGTCTTCCATAATCCCAGGCTTCTTGTCATCCCCAAACCTAGACTTTTATGGCAGTTTTCTCTAATTTTGCATCGTGTCGATAGTAGGTGCTCAGTAACTTTTAAGTAAGTGACCCTAAATAACTGTACCTTTAAAAATTATTCTGTGCCTTTGTTAGAGAGTCCTGTGGGATGAATGGGTAAATCCCGGGGGATTTGGAGAGATGCGTGTTATTATTTGGGGCTGTAGAATGGGAAAACTGAGGAGAAGGAACTTATCTCAAATCGAATAATTGCTGCTGAGCCTGGGTACTCACTTTTATTTCTGGTGAGGAATGCTTTGCTTCCACAACTATGGTGGTGGGTCAGTAAGTTCATCTGTTTGTCAACTGATGGAACGCCTGCTCTGGTCCAGGCACAGCGCCAGATGTTGGGAATTTGCTCTCAGGAATGCTCTTAGGACTTGCTCAGGATACGATCTCTAAGTTGAGTGCTTGCTGCTGTCCTACTTGGCACCTCCAGACAATGCAGAGGTGGTAGTTGCTTCATTGTCACCTGCTGACGACTGGCAGGTGTGCACCCATCCGGTTGGCATCACATCCAGTGCCTGTGATCACACCCGAGTTGTGCAGTCTGCGTTTTATTTCCCCCAGCGTGACAGTGGCTTCCTGTGATAAGCTCCGTCCTTCCCTGGGGTTGGGATAACAGCCTCCTGGGGATGGTGGCTAATCTCAGGAGAAGCGGGAGCCCCAGGGAAAGAATGCTGTCTCTCACTGTGTGCACCTAGGATTAGGCAGAACTGCCGCTAATGCAATTAGGTAAGGGCGAGGACTGATTGCTGGGACAGGAAGCATGGGGGTGAGCCTCCTGTTTGCCCCATGAAGGCCTTCCTCACTGTCATAGCTTCTTATAGTTAAAGGGGCCCCTGAGAAAGTGAAATGAGACAGAAGTCAAAATACTGGCCTGGGAGTCAGGTAAACCCATTCAGCTCACCGTGACCTTGGGCAAACCTCAAAGCCCCGGTTTCCCCATCTATAAAACTTAGGTGCTAATCATATCTACCTCATGGCCTTTGGTGAGGATGAACTAACACACTGCTCCCGGACGCCTGGCAAGTACTGAGCCCACACAGTAAACATCAATAACTCTGAGGTCAGATTGCCATGTTATAGGTGAGAAGCCTGAGGCCCACGCTGACGTTGGTCAGAATTAACCCTTTAAAATTCCTCAGTGCTGGAGTCTGGAGTGGAGCTCGGCTTTCCTGCCCTCCAGCACTGGGCCACGAACCAACAAATCTCCTTCTCTGCCGGGTGGGGTGGTGGCCCACCAGCCCTGCTCCCTGGCCTGGAGGCAGGGAATGAGGAGGGACTGGGGTAGGTCTGCCACGGATGGCAGAGGCTGGAGAGGCTCTGTCCAGCTGGACCGCTAACTGGGACACCGCATCCCTTGAAGGTTGAGCTGAATTTCCTCATCTGTAAAATAAGATGGCCTGACTGCCCCTTCCAGCTCTAAAACCTTTTTAAGATGCCTACTGGAAGAAGCAGAGAGCCAGAAGGAAGAAGTGGAGGAAACATACCAATATTATCTGATAAAAGAGTTAGCATTTTCTAAATCCTGACTACTCGCCAGGGATTGTGCTGGGCTCCGGGGATACATCAGGAGCAAAACATGATCCATTTTCTAGGGGCTCCTGGACGTGGAACCCATGGCGGTGGGCAGAGGGGATGCGGAGAGACAGCTAACCAGAGGAAGTAGAATCCGTCTTGGTTTATGCCTTAAAAGAAATATGAACGGTGAGTGGTGGCCCCTAGACGAGGCTGTCATTTGCTGTCATGAGGCCGCCTGGACATGTGCAGAACCGTCAGAACACTGGCCCCGATGGTGTACAGTGAAGGGGAGCCAGAGCCCTGCGTGCCAGGAAGGGGAGTTTGTGGTTGAAAGGGCAGGTTCAGGAAGGTTGAGTGGGTGGGTTGGCAGCCAGGCCAGAGCTCCAGGGGGCTGATGGATTACATTCCTCCAGTGAGAAACCATCAGAAGCCCCACTGAGAGGAGCTCTTGAGGCTTGGGAGCTTTGCTGCTGTTTCTTCTTGCAAGGGGGAAAATTAGTTTTACCTTTAAGTGTTACCTTTCTGTCCTCTTGGTTTCCTAAGTGTGGCAAGACCCAAACCCAAAGTATTTGCACTAAACTTGTTAATTTTAACCAAGTGGTAGAATATAATCAGAATGTGAGACAGCCGAAATGCTGCCAATTTTTCTTCCCTTTGAGGTTATGTTTTCTGTCCTTTTAAACAAAGTTCTGTTGAAAACCTGGAGAACGTGAGATTCTAGGTGGTGGATGCGACACTTTCATGGACATACTATGTACTTGGGCCTGTGCTAAGTAATTTCATGGAGCAAGATTTCTCGAACTCTTCAGATTGTTAAAATACAGTTGAAAGCCCCAGGAGGCTTGTGAGTGATTTCTGAACGGTGGGAGGGCGGGGGAGGCTTTAAAGCCATCCTGTTTGAACACTTAGGCTGCTAAGTGCAACTCTTCAAACACTTCATGTGCCTTAAATGGTCCAGTGCAAAGGATATTCAAGGGACGTAAAATCCCTGCTGGTATTGGGATAAAAACCCCTTAGCTCCTCCCCAAATGTTGATTTAGAATAATAGCTTGTTTTGAACTTTCTCCCAGTAAATTAATTTTTAATTTAGAAAAGTACCTCTAGGGAAAACTTAGAGAGTATATAGGTACAGACAATTTTAGAGACATGGGTTAGCTGATCAGAAGCGTGTCTTTAAAGAAATCAAAAAGGGGAAAAAAAGTAAAGACATTAATTAGAATATGGCTCTCCACCCCATCAGATTAACCCACTGACACAGATTATTTTGAGTATCTTTTGTTTGTAAGACTCTGAGCTGGAAACTGAGGGAGAGACTATGATCTAGCCTCTGTCCTCTAGGGAATGTGTGTGTGTGTGTGTGTGTGTGTGTGTGTGTGTGTGCGTGTGCGCGCGCGTGTGTCTATTTATATGTGTGTGTGTGGTGTAAGAAAATGAGATTTTTTTAGTAACTTGTTTTTTGGGGAGGGAGAAAGGATGACATTAGGGCATAGCAGAAAGAGCTCTGGCCTAAAAGTCAACAAACTTGAATTCATCTCCTAGCCCTGCCTTTAACTAGCTGTGTGACTGCAGACAAGACATTTGCCTTCTCTGATCCTCAAGTTCTCTTCTTCAAAGTAGTGGGACTGGACCCTGCTCTGTGGACCAGCAGCATCTGTGTCACCTGGGAGCTTGTTAGGTAGGAATGGAGAGTCTAAGGCTCTTCTCCAGAACTATTGGATCAGAATCTGCATTTTAACAAGATCCCCAGGTGATTTGTATGCAAATTAAAATTGAATAAGCATTGCTTTAAAGAACGATTCCTGTTCTAATATTCTAGTATTTTGTAATTTTTCCTAATATATAGTAAAATCCAATTATGAAGAGTTTGCTCAGGACTGGGCCAAAAATTTTTACCCTGGAAAAGTGTACTTAGTGAGAAAAAAAGATTTAAAGGCAGAAACATGGGCAAATAGTTATCTATTCAGCTCCAAAAGCTGTATACACATATTTCTCTTTTTGCCTTGTATTTTAGATCTTGGTAGTATGGTAAGAGCAGTGAGAGAGGGGAAGAGGAGCTGGGAAGTCAAGGTGATTGAAGGTGGGGTTTGGGTTGGCAATGGACTGGACCTTCTGAGCTGGCAGGTGGCACAGGGCACTCAGCTCAGGTCCTCAGAATCATCCTAACGGTTCTGAGAATCAGGAATCATCAATGATTGCCAAATAATATTTCATATTTTTCAAGCACCACATATGAATGGTGCTCTGATGAACTGAATAAAAATTCATAGTGACTTTTTGATATTCCATATTTTCCTAATTAATTGATACTAAATGTTAAACCTATTAGATGGGAGGGGGAGTCTCCATGATTTTTTGCATTAAAAGGAGTCTTCCTACTTGAAACTGTTGGGAACTACTGGAATAGGGAATAATAATTGATAACAATATGATGAAAACAACTAAGAAACATTGAGAACTTTCTAGATGCCAGGCATTGTGCCTTACAAAGAAGGACCTTAGGTATCTGCTAATAAATTTATGGATAAGGAAACTGCAGCTCAGAGTGGTGTGATGATTTGTTTCAAGTCATACCTTGAGGGAGTGATGAGTAGACCTAGGACTAGACCTCAGGTGTCTGGGCTGCCGGCCAGGTTTATATCTGCTGTGCTAGACTTCGTGGCTTGTCCATCTAATGCTCTGGGGTAGCACATGCAGGAATGTTGAGTGGAGAGGAGGACACTCTCCTGCATTCCTGCAGAAGGAGTCACAGACTTGCAGAGTCAGGAGGACCTCTGGGCATCTGGGCCACTCACCTTATTTACAGGTGAGCACACCTGGCCCAGCAAGGGAAAGGGACTTGTTCAAGGTCAAACAAGTAGTTGGGTTTGTTTGCTTGTATGGCTCTCCCTCCACCTGAAACTCAGCTCTTTATAGATAAACTTTTTCACAAAAGAGATGGGTGAGTGAAACAAGCCCTTCTGTGAAAGCAAGTGAGCGTGGTTTCTAATATTACACCTAAGGTTTTTGTAAAGATTTATAAATCTTTGTAAAGGATTTAGAGTAGTCGCTGGTAGGTAGTTATAGTACTTACATAATAATAATTTTAGTTTGTTATTGTTCTTATTGTTTTTTGAACAAGCTTTGTATGTTAAATTTAGTAGCAGTTTTTTTTTTTTTGTAAAGTTGGGCTGATTATAGCCTTGACTTTTTCTCATCATGTTCTCTGTCTTAACAACGACCTTTCGGAGGGCAGACTACCAAAATCTTTTCCGCTGAAAACAGTACCACGTAATCATCGGAAATCATTTAACAGAAAGGGAGAAAGTCAGCATTGGCTATTGGGGCAGCTTCATCCATCTTACGAGCCCACAACTTACTGACTCTCATTAAACAGAGAAGCTGTCTCCTAAGCAGTAGGTCTCCTGATCCTCAGAAAATAAGAACAGAAGAATCATTGTCCAGGAAGCTGTCAAGCACCTTTCTGTGTCTTGTACAATTGTTACTGATCTAGGGAAGTAGAAGCTAGGATAGAATCAGGATCGGCTTTGTGGGTATGCAACCTGTGCAACTGAATAGGGCCCCTGCCCCCTGCCTCCACGGTGGGTTTAATGCTCTGCTGTTGCAGTCCCGAAATTCTTAATATTATTTTGAACAAGGGACATGCTGTTTTATTTTGCACTAGGCCTTGCAAATTATGTATCTGGTCTTGGTTAAAATAATCCAGAATCAGGACCAAGAGCCCCTGAGGAACAAGTCAAGTGGGGACTGCAGCCTTTTGGGGGAAGTTGAGGGGGAAGGGGAGGTGGAGGAGGAGTAAGAGGGGGAAGAGGAGGGGGAGGGGAGGAGGTCTGACCTCTTGTGGTGGTGTCCAAGATTGCGTGCTTAAAACAGGCAGCCTAGAAGACCTAAATAGACATTTTCCAAAAAAGATATACAGATTGCCAACAAACACATGAAAGAATGCTCAACATCATTAATCATTAGAGAACTGCAAATCAAAACTACAATGAGATATCATCTCACACCAGTCAGAATGGCCATCATCAAAAAATCTAGAAACAATAAATGCTGGAGAGGGTGTGGAGAAAAGGGAACCCTCTTGCACTGTTGGTGGGAATGTAAATTGATACAGCCACTGTGGAGAACAGTATGGAGGTTCCTTAAAAAACTACAAATAGGGGGCTTCCCTGGTGGCACAGTGGTTGAGAGTCCGCCTGCCGATGCAGGGGATACGGGTTCGTTCCCGGTCCGGGAAGATCCCACATGCCGCGGAGTGGCTGGGCCCGTGAGCCATGACTACTGAGCCTGCGCGTCCGGAGCCTGTGCTCCGCAACGGGAGAGGGCGCAACAGTGAGAGGCCCGCATACCACAAAAAAAACAAAAAACAAAAAACAAAACTACAAATAGAACTACCATATGACCCAGCAATCCCACTACTGGGCATATACCCTGAGAAAACCATAATTCAAAAAGAGTCATGTACCAAAACGTTCATTGCAGCTCTATTTACAATAGCCCAGAGATGGAAACAACCTAAGTGTCCATCATCGGATGAATGGATAAAGATGTGACACATATATACAGTGGAATATTACTCAGCCATAAAATGAAACGAAATTGAGCTATTTGTAATGAGGTGGATAGACCTAGAGTCTGTCATACAGAGTGAAGTAAGTCAGAAAGAGAAAGACAAATACCGTATGCTAACACATATATATGGAATTTAAGAAAAAAAAATGTCATGAAGAACCTAGGGGTAAGACAGGAATAAAGACACAGACCTACTAGAGAATGGACTTGAGGATATGGGGAGGGGGAAGGGTGAGCTGTGACAAAGCAAGAGAGTGGCATGGACATATATACACTACCAGACGTAAGGTAGATAGCTAGTAGGAAGCAGGTGCATAGCACAGGGAGATCAGCTCGGTGCTTTGTGACCGCCTGGAGGGGTGGGATAGGGAGGGTGGGAGGGAGGGAGAGACAAGAGGGAAGAGATGTGGGAACATATGTATATGTATAACTGATTCACTTTGTTATAAAGCAGAAACTAACACACCATTGTAAAGCAATTATACTCCAATAAATTGTAAAAAAAAAAAAAAGTCTATGTGAAGAAAAAAAAAAAGAAAGCGCAGGATTGAGCTTCCTCTGATTGGCTGGGTAAGAAGCCTGAGACTCTCTCTGGGATCCAGAGGGACTAGATTAAAAAAAAAAAAAAAGAATCCACCTGCCAGTGCAGGGGACACAAGTTCAATTCCTGGTCCAGGAAGATCCCACATGCCATGGAGCAGCTAAGCCCCTGCGCCGCAACTACTGAGCCTGCGCTCTAGGGCCTGCGAGCCACAACTATTGAAGCCTGCACGCCTGGAGCCCGTGCTCCGCAACAAGGGAAGCCACCACAATAAGAAACCCGAGCACCGCAAATAGTAGGTCCTGACACATTGTGACAAATAACATTGTTTACGTTATTGCTGCCCTGCAGTTCACCATCCATAGGTAACTTTGAAAAAAGTAGGTGAAGCTCTTTGTGTGAGTTGCATTATAAATTTTTCTGTTTTCAGTGTCATCACCATACCGTATCTCTGGATGATCCAGGGGCCTTACACTACTTTCCCTGCTGGTAATCTCTTCCTTATATTAATCCAACTAGCTGGATGAACTTTCCCAGATCCATTACTAACAGCCATGTGACCTTAGCACTTCCTTCATGTTTCTAAGTCTCAGTTCCCTCATCTCTGGAAAAGAGATGATCATGTTTACCTTGAAGGGCTATCAGGAAGTTTGAAGATAATACATGTAAAGCCCAAGGAATAATAGTGACTGACATAATACATGGTCAATAAAGTAGTATTTCTTATTATAAAATTACAAGATTTTAAGATTATATATGATTATATATGATGTATGAATGATATACAAACAGCTTTCATGTTACTTCCCTGCCTCAAAGAAACCTTCAATGGCTCCCTATTGCCATGGAGGGTCAAGGCTCTGGGTAATTTAGCCACAGTCTATACTGCCTGACTTCCCCCATTAGTGTTTTAAGTACTTCTAGAATACTAGTTGTGGTTGTTGTTTTTACTCTTTCTATATTGTTTCGTAAGGGCATTGGCAGTAGAATTCTATGTCATCTCTCTAGTGCCCAGGAGAGTGGTGGGCATACAGTGTCTGTGTGGTTGTTGATTGCTGACCACATGTATTTCAGGAATGTACTGTAACATTGCTTGTTTTCCATCTGTTTATACCTCTTGGCTCCTTCAAATTGGAAATGGATTATGATTTTGCATTTGAATCCGGAGGTGGAAAAAACACCCTTCCTTCATCTCCTGTTTTTGTTGTTTTTTAAACAGCCACTGTCACTCTCTATTGGGATTGTTTGTTTACATGTTTGTCTCCCCTTCTGAACTGTGAGCTCTGTGTAGGGAGGAATGGTATTTAATACCTTCAATGACTGGCACAAATAAAAAAGACATTCATTAAATATTTGTCAAATCAATGAATATTGGAAAGCTCAAATTTTTATGGCAGACAAGGGAGACAGTGGGAGCCTTCTTTTTACTGGAAAAACATTGTTTATTAGATCTGAATGGATCATTTAGAAAATATGCAGTTGGATATCTTTTACAGTCAAAGAAGAAAATCAGTATAAAATGCTTAATTAAAAGCAAAGGCTAACATTTCTCCTTGTAATGAAGGCAGGATTGTGAATATTTTCCTTTCCTCAGCCCAGTTGGGCAGGCAGCCAGGCTCAAAGACAGGGATGCTGTGCAGACAGATAAGAAGATTTGATATTAGGAGGGCTGGGTCCTGGGATTACCTGGGATTACCCTGGGTCCATCTTTCCTTCAGTGTTTCTCCTCAGGGATGTTGAAAGTTTGAAAGGCATTAACTCCTTTAAGATACTCCGAAGACATTGTCAACTCCTTAGGATGTTTTGTTCTGTTACCTATGAAATTACCACTTGTTTGTGAACTTATAATGGCATGTTTTTCAGGAGTATGTTCTGGATTTGAGGTTAAAAGGCCCAAGAGGTGTGGGTCTTTTTCCTTGTTCTTCTAGGTGCTCCTGGTCCTGGCTCTTAATAAATGGGATGCCTGAAGCTCTTACTCACCCAGCATCTGCAGGGTTGGCCCTGTCCTGGGTGTAAGAAGCTGTTGAGGACCAGGATTTATGGAGGCAGGGAGGGCGATGATGTTCTGAATGACCTCTGCCACCTGGAGGAAAATGGTGAATGGAGGTGCTCTAGGATAGGACCTTGCTACTCAGTGTGGTCTAAGGACCAGTAGCAGCAGCATCACCTGGGAGCTTGGTAGAAAGGCAGAATCTCAGACACCCCCCACACATTAAATCAGACTCTGCATTTTACCAGAATTCCCAGGTGATTCATATGCACATTAACATTTTAGAAGCACTGCCCTGCTGAGAACATGTTCCTCATCCTTGAGGTTTGATTGTCTGGATTTTTGTAATTCTAGGGTGTAGCATGATCCTTGATCCCAGAACTGCCTTAAATCCCAGAACTGCCACCATGGAGGTATTACTTGACCCTTTTTAATCTTAGATTGTTTTCATCAGTAATATGTATATGTTGTGTGTTTTGCTAGTTTGTGTGTTAAATGAAATAATTTAATGCTCAGCATATAGTAGGAACTTAATAAATATTGATATTACTTGTTGCCGATACTACTTTTTAAATCTGGTTTTATTTTTTATATATTTTTAACAGATTATTTTACCTGAACCCTAATGCAAACAGTTCAACTATTTATTATGAGGGGAGAATTGCTGTGCTATCATTACTAAAATGTTGTAATTTTGTATTAACTTTGTCTTTTGCATGAATTAATCAGTGGTTAAAGAATCAATAGCTTCTGAACAGCTTTTTTAACCTGTTTTTGTATTTTTCTACTCTTTTTTTTTTTGATGTTGGGGGTAGGAGTTTATTAGTTAATTTATTTTTGCTGTGTTGGGTCTTCGTTTCTGTGCAAGGGCTTTCTCTAGTTGTGGCAAGCGGGGGCCACTCTTCATCGCGGTGTGCGGGCCTCTCACTATCGCGGCCTCTCTTGTTGCGGAGCACAGACTCCAGACGCGCAGGCTCAGTAGTTGTGGCTCACGGGCCTAGTTGCTCCGCGGCATGTGGGATGCTCCCAGACCAGGGTTCGAACCCGTGTCCCCTGCATTAGCAGGCAGATTCTCAACCATGTACTTTTCTACTCTTAACATGGACATGTGTTATGTAACTCTGTTTATGGCCATCATCTAGTTTTAAAATATGACTGAATCACTTATATTTTCTTTTTGAGGTTCCTTTCCCCCTTCATTCTGATGATAATAATTAAGCAGAAGTCTTTTTATCCACAGTAGTTAGACAGTTAATGAAAAAGGTCAGTTAAAGCAGGGAGTGAAGAAATAAAAGCAACCATTTTATTTCACTTTAATGCCTAGATGTCCATTCTTTTAATATCATGGTTTAGGGCCAAGGCTTTTCCTTTGAGCCTGGGTCTGATATTTGGAAGTCCTTTCATGTCCGCACCTTACTTAAAATACATCTTCTACGGGCTTCCCTGGTGGCGCAGTGGTTGAGAGTCCGCCTGCCGATGCAGAGGACATGGGTTCGTGCCCTGGTCTGGGAAGATCCCACATGTCGCAGAGCGGCTGGGCCTGTGAGCCATGGCCGCTGAGCCTGCGCGTCCAGAGCCTGTGCTCCGCAACGGGAGAGGCCACAACAGTGAGAGGCCCGCGTACCGCAAAAAAAAACCAAAAAACATCTTCTATGATACCCAGTTTGGATTTCTCTAAAGTGGATTAGAAATTTAAAGACATGTAAAGCAATTCAAATGGAGAATTCTTGTACATATTTACCCCCTTCTCTTTTTATCCTTACCTTACAGTTAATACAGTGGGTTTTTTTTTCTTAAGGGGGAGTTATTTTTATTTTACTTTTCCAAAGAATTTGACCTAGTTTTCATAAAAGTAACAGCTCTCTTTTCATACTCTTGTTTCATCAATTTACATCCTGTACAAAGTCATAATTACTTAAAAAAAAAAATATATATATATATATATATAAGTGTGTAATGAGCTTTGGGACCAAACTCTATTGATTCTCGTTAGAATAAAACTCGAGGGCTTCCCTGGTGGCGCAGTGTTTGAGAGTCCGCCTGCCGACACAGGGGACAGGGGTTCGTGCCCCGGTCCGGGAAGATCCCACATGCCGCGGAGCGGCTGGGTCCGTGAGCCATGGCTGCTGAGCCTGCGCGTCCGGAGCCTGTGCTCCGCAACGGGAGAGGCCACAGCAGTCAGAGGTCCGCGTACCGCAAAAAACAAAACAAAACAAAACCCACAAGAAGTGGGCGCAGCACGTCGCTTGTCCAGGAGCACCCGTGGACTGCAGGCAGATACTTCATAGTGGGGATGGAGAGAAGTGACTAACCCAGTGAGTCAGTCGTGTGGGGTTGGTTAAAAAAAACGTTTGCATTTCTATTTACGTGCGTGCTGCTTTACAGTTGTCAGAGCACTTCCAAAGGGATTATCCCATTTAATTTTCACAATACTCTTGTGAAATAGGCAAAGCAAGAATTTAGAGGTGAGGAAATGGAGGTTCGTAGAAGTTGAATTCTGTGAATGGGAGTAAATCACTTCATTGAGGATGAGTTAGGAATAGAATTCTGACTTTTTGGAGTCGTCAACCAGATCTCTATCTGTTCTTCTCTATTGCCTCTTTTTATGCAATTTGAAAGCAGTGATGAGACTTCGGCTTTCTTCAGATAATTACCATTTTCTTACAGCATTATGTTCATGCTCTAGGGCCTGTCAGTAACAGTAATATACTGTGTATGGCAATGTTAGACAATAATCACCTCTAGCAACCTAGATATACACAAATAAACAGAAAGATAAGCAAAACCCCTCTGGACCAGTGCTGTCCAATAACATTATAATGTGAGCCACGTATGTAATTAAAAATTTTCTAGTAGCCACATTTAAGAAGTAAGAAGAAACAAATGAAATTAATTTTATAGTATACTTTATGTCTAAAATAATCATTTCAATATGTAATCAGTATAAAAATTATTGAGATATTTCACATTCTTTTTGTACTAAGTCTTCAAAATCAGGTATGAATATTTTACATATTTTACATTTACAGCATGGTTCAATCTGGATTTTCCACATTTCAGGTGCTCCGTAGCCACATATATGAGCAGCATACCCTTAAACTTTGGGGAGAATGATTGTAACAAATACAGGAATGGGAGCACTTTGAGATAAAAACTTATAATATTGGGTTGGCCAGAAAGTTCATTCAGCGTTTTCCATAAGATGCGATGACAAACCCGAACGAACTTTTTGGCCAATCCAATACTTTGGGGCCATTCAGTTTACAAATAGTTCTGTAGATTTCAGTGGCTCATAATAATGGCTCCAAATAATTAAAAATAAGATTAAATGATTTACGTCGTACCATAATTAAGAGGGCAGAGTAGCATGTGAAATGCATGGTTTTAGAAAACTCCATTGAAAATTTTTTGAAATAAAGGTTTTACATATGACTCAGCAGTTGTACTCTTGTACCTTTATCCCAGATATATGAAAACTTATGTCCACAACAGCATTATTTGTAATAGTCAAAATTTGGAAACAATTCATATGTCTTTCAATGGGTGAATGGTTAAATAAAGTGTGGTACCTCTGTATCATGAAACACTACTCAGCAGTAAGAAGAAATGAACGGTTGTTACATGCAACAATTTGGAGAGATGTCAAGGGAGTTATGCTGAATGAACAAAAACTAATCTTAAAAATATGTTTATATAACATTCTGAAAATTACAAAATTATGGAGACGGCAAACAGATTAATGGTTGCCAGGTGTTAGGGACTGGGTTGGGGATACTGGGAGGGGGATGACTATGATGATAAAATGGTAGCATGAGAACCTTGTTCTGTATCTTGATGGCGATGGTGGTTATGCGAATCTACATGTGATGAAACTGCATGGACCATACATGCACACTCACAACTGAGCACACGTAAAACTGGTAAAGTCTGAGTAAAGCCTAGGGATGTACCGAAGTCAATTTCCTGATTTTTCTCTTACAGTTATGTAGGATGTCACCACTGTGGAAACTTGTGGGAGGGGACATGAGACCTCTCTGTTCTATTTTTGCAGCTTCCTCTGAATCTACGATTATTTTAAATAAAAAAAGTTTGGCGCTTGAATGAATGTTTAAGGCATACCTCATTTTGTGCTTTACTTTATTGCTCTTTGCAGGTGTGTTTTTTCAAATTGAAGGTTTGTGGCAACGCTGTGTTGAAGCAAGTCTATCAACGTCATTTTTTTTTTTTTTACATCTTTATTGGAGTATAATTGCTTTACAGTGGTGTGTATCAACGTCATTTGTCCAGCAGCATTTGTTTACTTCCTGTCTGTGTCACATTTTGGTACTTCTTGCAATATTTCAAACTTTTTCTTTATTATTTGTTATGGTGATTTGTGATCAGGATCTTTGATATTAATGTTGCAAAAAACTACGACTCGCTGAAGGCTCAGATGATGGTTAGCATTTTTTTTGCCATAAACTATTTTTCAATTAAGGTATGCACATTGGTGTTTTTTTAGACATAGTGCTCTTGCACACCAAATAGACTACAGTATAATGTAAATATAACTTTTATATACACTGGGAAACTGAAAAATTCCTGTGACTCGTTTTATTGCGATATTCGCTTTATTGTGGAAGTCTGGAACCAACCTGCGGTGTCCCCAAGGTATGCCTGTATTTGGAAAGCATCCTGCCCTGAACTCCTAGTGATGGGCCCTAGTGAAGCTGAATAAATGAAGTACACAGACCTTTGCTCAGGACTCCCTTTTCCATGCCTTCGGGGCTGGACTCACCTCTATGCAGGGGGGTGTGGTCATGGCCCAGCTGCACACTCTCCCCTGCAAGGAGGCGCCCCTCTATTGATCACTCCCAAGGGCATTCTTGTTCTGGCTGTCTCTTGAGCTCACTGCAGTGGACAGTGCTAGCACTGAGTGCTCATCCGAAGGTATCCTGAGCAGGTCCCTGGACCTGAATGTCCCCTGAGCTGACCCCACCTTGGGAATGCTGGAGACACAGTCTTGGCAGTCTGAGACCTCGTCCCTCCTGGCTGAGCTCGCGATTCACGTTTTCGTATTAATGAGTCACTGGCTTTCAGCAGTTGCCTCTCAGTAATGCAGTTAGTCCCTGGGGAACATTCCATAGCCAGATGAACTTTAATCCCTGAATGCTCCGAAAAGGAGGGTTCTTGTTCCTCTTTTGAAATTTCTGTTTCCCTATAAGAAAAGTGCATGGTTTAATTAATGGATGAAAGAAAAGGGCCCAAACGGAGCCAGAAGGGAGTCAGCAGCATTGCCATCCACCTGCAGACACACAATAAGATAAAGGCAGCCCTTGATCAGGGAGGGGAAGGACTGGAGGGAGAGGGCTGCAGCCCAGAGTTGGGAAGCCTGTGCTCCAACCAGCCTGGTCATTGACTAAGTGTGACCTTGAAGCTCAGTTTCTGGGGGATTCTTTTTTTTCATCCTTTAAAAATGGGGATGAGAATATAGATCCTTCCTACCTCCAGAAATGTGTAGATAACAGAAAGAGGAAAGGAGAAAGTCCACTGCAAAGTGGAAAATGCCCTACAGTGCAGTCATTTATATTGCTAATAATGCATTACCTAGAATGAAACTACCAAGCCAATTTAAGAGAGGAAAGATGAGAGGATACTTGTTCATGTTTCTTAAAAAAAAAAGCAAAAAAGATGATCTCTTGGTAAAGAGTAGTAGTCTGTCTTTTCTTATAATGATAATAATAAAATTATAGTAGTGGTTGTCTATTCCTCTATAGGGGCATTTCTCAAAGTGCAAATACGTGCTCCTTAGCTTATAAGTAAGGCATATTGTGCTGCTCTTTGGAGATTTATGATGAACATATTAAAAGATCCTGCAACAAAGAAATCTGTTTGACTTTTGTTTAGTCCAGTAATTCCTCAGTTTATTATCCATGGAATCCCTGCCTGCCCCCTGACTTTTTCTTAACTTTTTACATAGCTGGTTTAAGTACCCTGGAACTAGTATTCAGCTCAGCAAAACTTTGAACTGAGTTCTTGAGGGGTTAGCTTGTTTGTGCCTTTCATACGTTATAAATTTTGTAAATAATTTAGTTTTTCTTTCTCTACATTGGCTTCAAGGAAACTCAGAGGAAATTCATAACTCAGCGTTAGCTTCTGTTTTAGACTATTGTGACCTTCCTATTTTTGTACTATATTTTCCTGGTTTTCTTGCCTTGTCCTATTGGTATATTTATGGACTCTGACTTAAATACTTGTTATTATCTTATTTGTGTATTGTCAGCCACTTCAAGTTTTCTCTGGGTTGAAGTGGGCTATGAATACAGATAAAGAAACAACAAACTAATAATAATATAAATAATCTAAAAAAGATGCTAACAAGTCTTTATTGAAGCACTGTTATTTGTCAGGCACTGTACTGGGTCCTTGGCATTAAATGATTTCTTCTTCATTTGATCGAGATGTTCCTTACTTTTACCCTAGGAAGTTTCAGATCTCAGGATTCCAATTTAGATTCTCAGAATCTTACAACTAGGAGGGACTTTTGAGAGCCTCCAACCTTAAGCAATAACCCTGAGGGAGGTGAAAGTCTAACCATCCAGGACAGATGGTCTTCTGAGACTCTCCATGGCAACCTGCAGCTAATCTCTGCCCTCCTGCCACTTCTGGGAAAATTGCTTTAGGGAAATGCTGTTTTAACTGGGACCATGAAATCATTAATGACAGGCAAGGTGGGGTTTGGGTGGCTTGTGCTTGGAATATGGAGATTCAACGCCTGTCTCTCTGGGGGAAGCAGCAGCTGTGTGCTGGGATTGTCTAGGACACTTTCTGCCTGGTGAAAGAAGAGGGCAATGTCTTCCTCCACCCAGCTGGGCTTTGCAGGGCTCTCTCACATGCTGAGCTGGTGCCAGCATTGGTCTGCTAGTTCCCCTGCCTTCATGTAGCCCAACATCTCATTCAAGATCTGTCCTGTGGGCATGAGTCAACTGATGTCATCCTTCCTCCTCCAGGGCCATTTCTGGCCGTCCTAGGCTTCAGAGAGCTTCTCCTCATTTGCCACCCGGCTTTGCAATTCCTTGCTGCATCATCTTTCCATGCGTTAGTGCCCTCTGGACTCCTTGACTAGACTGGACCCTCCTGAGGGCAGGGATGATGCCATAGCCACAGTTGTTTCCCAAGTCCCAGGGCGTATTGGTCCTGGGTGGGGTATTTACTCTTCCTACTGATTGACATCAACACACAGTTGCTAAACATCAGTAGAGTGCAGGGCTCCTAGCTGGCCTCTGGTGATACAAAGGTGCAGGGACGCTTTTCAGGTTGTAGTACTAACGCTGAGCTCTTTGAGGGGAAGGGCTAGGATTTATTCATCTATGCCTCCAGTACCTAGCACAGTGCCTGGCATACGGAAGTGTGCAGAGGCTGCTACTTGTTCCTTCTAATGTTTGTGGCTGTTCCTCCCCACCTTCTTCCTCCTCTTCCTCCTTCTATAGTAATAGGAGCTTTCTCTGGACATGTTTCCCGGCTTTCCTTGTAGCTGAATATGGTCATGTGACCAGGTTTTGGCCAAAGGAGTGTGAACAGAGGTAATATGGTTTAACTTCTGAGTTGTGCTCTTAGAAGTAGACGAGTGGGCCATCTCTTACCCTTTTTTCTCCTCCTTGGGCTGGAATGTATGCAGGCCATCTTCAACTATATGAATAAAGGTGACACTTTCAGAATGGCAGAGCAATGAGATGGAAGGATCCTGGGTCCTCGTCACCCCTGAGCTGTCATCCTAGCCATGGACTGAATAACTGGACTTTTTATCTCAAAAAGAATGTGGGGCTTCCCTGGTGGCGCAGTGGTTGAGAGTCCACCTGCCGATGCAGGGGACACATGTTCGTGCCCCGGTCCGGGAGGATCCCACGTGCTGCGGAGCGGCTGGGCCCGTGAGCCATGGCCGCTGAGCCTGCGCGTCCAGAGCCTGTGCTCTGCAACGGGAGAGGCCACAGCAGTGAGAGGCCCGCGTACCGCAAAAAAAAAAAAAAAAGAATGTGTATGTGAGAAACAAACTTCTACCTCGTTTAAGTTTTTGTAACTTTGGGTTTCTTGGTACAGCAGTCTAGTTTTATTCTAATTAATTCAGTAATTCAGTGTTTAGTAAATGCCTGTTGAATGAATGAATGACTATCTGCCTTACCTTTATTACATTATAGTTTTAGCAGCAGTCAGTGCACATATTTATATTGGGAAGGAGTCTTTCAAGTGACTTTCATCTACATTTCATTGGCCAGAACTATGTCAGATGTGTCTCTAGCTGCAGAGGGGGCTGTAAATTTGAGTTTCATTCTCTAGTCTCTATATTTGAAGGAGGGAAAAAAAGGGGGTAGGAAAGGGGAGGAATGAATGAACCAATCTATAGTGCCTCTCAGTCACATATGGGAAAATTAGCTTTGACTTATGTTGTTTAGAACTACAGGACTTAAAAAAAATTTTTTTTAATTAAAGAAGAATATAAGCCACCTAATTTGAGTATTGCCAGGAAGAGATACAGTTCTTATCCCAGATGAACCGGATTCTAGGAAGATAAGACGTCTTCAAAAGAATACAGATAATTATCAGTAGGGACCCTGGGGCTAGATGTGGTCATCTTGTCATACAACTTGATCCATGGCCACCTGGAACTGACTACAAAGGGATATTGATGTGAGGCCACCTGCTGTATTCAGTGTCCTAAATGCTTTCTTTGGGGCCATAGCCAGTCCCAGGTAAGGCCTGGCCATCCCAGAGTCTGCAGGTAAGCTGGAAAAGGTAGTGTCACAGCGGTCAGAAATGTTCAGCAGATACTTACTAAACACTTCCGTGTACCAGCCAAACTGGGCTCTGGGGACCCAGAAACAAGCTGTCTGCCATCTAGAGGGAGATGGAGAGGCAAAACGGACGATTACAGTGTAACGAAGGCCACGTATAGAATGTCTGTACATATTGGAAGCAAAGGAGAAAACAAGACAGAAGGTCTTCCAGGAAGAGCAGCAGGAAGTACCTGGAGCTGAAATTTCTCTATTTCAGTGCAAAAGAGACTCCAAAACAGTGGATCTCAAATACCTGGTCTGCTTCCAAATTGTGTCTGAATTAGTATCTTGTGTGTCACATATGCATTGTGCTTGTTACTCTGTGGGGAATGTTTCAAAGCAGTCTTGAATTGAGGCACTGTCCCCCTCTGTGGCTAGGATAGGCACTTCAGAAAATCTGAGACCATTTCCCGTCTGACTCCTGGGCCCTTCCTCCCATGGAAGGGCCAAGTTTCATCAAATGAGTTTTTCATCTTTTAACTAAAGAGAGAAAGTTGCTCATGAGTATCTTTCACTTCAGGCAGTGGGTATGGAATCTGGAAAATATCTGGGTAAGAAAATCTTGGTAAACTAAAATCGTCTGCTTGTACCTTTCCAAAGGCAAGAATACATTGGACATTTAGCTTTTTAGACTTTAGATATTCTTAAAGCCAGGCACACAAAAAGATCAAAGAAGGTGCTCTGAGATGCTGACAAAGAAGGTACACAGAATTCAATGCTGGTTAACTCATCTTACCAGGGGAAATTTCAGAAAACAAAGAAAACTCATCAGCAGTTTAACTCACCAACACTTGGATTCCAATGCTACAAACAGACTGGATGCAGGCAACTTGCCCAGGTTCTGCGGAGTTTAAAGCCGGGTGTTTGTGTAGGGGAGGAAAAACGTTCAAAATTTTTTCAGGAAAAACGTATTCAGTTAAGACCAGAGAAGCCCATTTTGAGAATGTAGTGCATATGTTCATTTTATAGGTGTGTTGGGAAATTATCAGCAGGTGAATGGATTTGGTCACAAAGCCTTTGGGTTGATTTGGAGGAAGAATGTTGCTTCTTGGGAAGCGTCCAGAGGAGTCAAGAGATATTTTGGGAACATTCTCTATTCTCCTTTTTGTTGATGCCTTCCCAGTTGTCTAGCCCTGAATCTCTTCTGTGAGTTAGGAAATCACGTAGAAGTAGAAGGTGTACTCCATTTCTTTACTTGACTATGTGTCCAGAACCAGTGCTGAGTTCTGGAGATGAAAAGACACAGTTCCAGCCTTTAACGAACTCAAAAGCGGGGGTGGAGACCCATGCATATCATGTAAATAATGTAATGTAGCACAATAAATGGTACGCAGTGTTGTGGGTTTGGAGGACAGTTAATTACCTTGAGGACATCATAGAGAAGATGGATTTAAGTTTGCTGCTGACGAGTCTTGAAGGTGATTTCCAGGAAGAAGATGAGGAAAGGACAGACCACGTGGAGGGATCAGCCTGTGCAAAGGCATAGAGGCGTGAGACAGGTGGCGCCCCTGGGGGAGTAGCTGGTGGTTCATTTAGCTGGAGGAAGGGTTTGGGGAGGCCCATGGAGGGTGCTGTGGGAGGTAATACCAGACTACAAATGGCTTGATACCCTAGCCTAGGAAATCTAAACTTAAACTTTTAGGAGGTAAGTAACTTCTCTGTAGGAAAATAACTGTAAGTGATAGTTATACATTATGTTTGCTAAAAAAAAAAGCCAGGACTTCAGGACTCACAGGTACTGTCTGGTTTCTTCTTGGTTCCAATGTGTTGTCAGAAACCTGAATCGTGCCTGAAAACTGACCCTAAGAGAGATGGGAAGTGCTGAGAGGCTGCAGAGCCAACCGACTATACAGGGCTGTGGGATTGAGGTTAATATATAATTTGTTTTAACTTGGCTGAATGTAGCTTGGGGAGAGTGACAGGAAGATAAATTCATGCTCATCTGATTATAGTTGTGTGACTTGAGCACCTCTTCCTTTAAAATGGGTTGGGCATGGAAAGGGATGAACATGCCTTCAACAGGGCAGTGCCTGAGAAATCTGCATGAGGACTGGCCAGGAGCTCAGCTGCCGGTTGCTGGAAACCCCCTGAAAGGACAGAAGTTAATGATCAGCGCTCCTAAAACTGTCAGATAGGTAATTGATTGTGAGAAATTGGTCCAGGTGTTGAGGTTACTTTTTTTTTTTTTTTGGCGGTACGCAGGCCTCTCACTGTTGTGGCCTCTCCCGTTGCGGAGCACAGCCTCCGGACGCGCAGGCTCAGCGGCCATGGCTCATGGGCCCAGCCGCTCCGCGGCACGTGGGATCTTCCCGGACCGGGGCACGAACCCGTGTCCCCTGCATCGGCAGGCGGACTCTCAACCACTGCGCCACCAGGGAAGCCTGAGGTTACTTTTTAAATCAAGATTTTGTGTCTTCTCAGAGAGTCAGTTGTCACGAAACCCGCTTTGGCCAAGGAGAGCCTCTGTGAGCAGCTGCTTTTGGTAGACTTTACAGGGGAACCCCTCCCTCCTCCATCTTCAGTTTTTCCATCTGGAAAAGAACACTGAGGTGTAATAGGAAGGACCCTGGTCTTTGGGACTGGAGGCTGGGTTCTGACTCTAGTTATGCTGGTTGCCTAGTGACTGGGGACACACAATGGCACTTCTCTTCTCTGGCCCTCAGTTTCTTCATCTGTGAGGTGAGGGCACTGGAAATGCAAGGTTTGTCATGACTCTGACAAGTTAAGGTTGTGCCTGCCTTCATGGCCTGTTTTGGGTTCCCTGCACTCACCGAGTGGCAATGATCTAGAAGGGTCTGGAGGGCTCAGGCAGTTGGTATGGGAAGAACTGCCTTACCTTTGGCTCTGCCTCCTCAGGTCCAAGTTGGAATCAATTTCAATAAATAAAGAAGGCTTTCAACCAGACTCTTTTAGATTAGGAGCTGGCAAACTAAGGCCTCCTGGCCAAATGTGGCCTGTGGCTTGTTTTTATAAATAAAGTTTTATTGGAACACACCCACACACATTCATTTACACATTGTCTATGGGGGTTTCTGTGCTACAATGCCAGAGCTGAGTAGTTGCAACAAAGACTGTATGGCCTGAAAAGCCTAAAATATTTACTATGTGGCCGTTTATAGAAGCATTTTGTTAATTCCTATTTAGATCATAAGCTCTAGGAGGGCTGGGGACATAGCAAGCACTCAATATGTTTTGGCTGAATGAATGAGTGAGTGGATGCATAAATAGAGAGAAAAATCTGAATTTATTAAGTACATAACTTTACAATCAACTTTTTGTGACACACTTCAGTCCCAGTTTCCCTTTAAATAAAATAAGAACAGGAATACTTATGAAATAGGCAGTACTTAGGAGGATTATTTCCCATAATACAACTTTGAGTGTTTAAATGCTATTAAAAATATAACTACTATCTATTAAGCTTTATATGTGTTGAGCACTCTATGAAGGGCTTTATTTTTATTACCTCATTTAATTCTCAAGCCCACTTACTAAGAGGGAGGAATTACTGACCCCGATTTATAAATGTAGGAATTCAGCCCAGAGAGGCTAAGTCATTTGCCAAGGTCACACAGCTGGGAAGGGATTGAGCTGAGTCCAACTCCATTGTGACTGGTTCCAAAGCCTTTCCACCATGCCCCACTGCCTCTGAGTGCTGTTAAGTGCTCCTGCCCCCTTCTTAAATAAGAGAAGCAGATATTGGTCTTGAGGGGGTTTCAAGATAGGAAATAATAAAATGAAAAAGAGAAAGATTGGTTTTCAAATTTTTTTCTTTTTCTTTTTAATTGAAGTTTAGTTGATGTACAATATTGTATAAGTTACAGGTGTACCGTATAGTGATTCACAATTTTTAGAGGTTATATTCCATTTATAGTTATTATAAAATATTGGCTATATTCCCTGTGCTGTACAATATCTCTTGTGGCTTATCTTATACATAATAATTTGTACCTCTTAATTCCTTTCCCCTATAATTGCTCCTCCCTCCTTCCCTCTCCCCACTGGTGACTACTAGTTTTTTCTCTATATCTGCAAGTCTGTTTCTTTTTTGTTACATTCACTAGTTTGTTGTATTTTTTTAGATTCCACATATAAATGATATCATACACTATTTGTTTTTCTCTCTCTGACATATTTCACTTAGCATAATACCCTCCAAGTCCATCCATGTTGTTACAAGTGGCAACATTTCATTCTTTTTTATGGCTGAGTAGTATTTCATTGTGTGTGTGTGTGTGTGTGTGTGTGTGTGTATGTGTGTATGCACACCACATCTTCTTTATCCATTCACCTGTTGAGGAATCACATTCCCTGACATCAGATTATACTACAAAGCTACAGTCATCAAAACAGTATGTACTGGCACAAAAACAGACTCATCGATCAGTGGAACAGAATAGAGAGCCCAGAAATTAACCCATGCACTTATGGCTGATTAATCTATGACAAAGGTGGCAAGAATATACAACAGAGAAAAGACATTCTCTTTAGTAAGTGGTGCTGGGAAAACTGGGCAGCTACATGTAAAAGAATGAACTTAGAACATTCTCTAACATCATATACAAAAATAAACTCAAAATGGACTGAAGACCTAACTGTAAGATCAGAAACCATAAAACTCCTAGAAGAAAACATAGGCAGAACACTCTTTGACATAAATCGCAGCAATATTTTTTTTTGATCTGTCTCCTAAAGCAAAGAAAATAAAAGCAAAAATAAACAGATGGAACCTAATTAAACTTAAAAGCTTTTGCATAGCAAAGGAAACCATTGACAGAATGAAAAGATAACCTACCAAATGGGAGAAAATATTTGCAAATGATATGACCAATAAGGGGTTAATATCCAACATATATAAATAGCTCATACAACTCAACATCAAAAAAACAAACAACCTGATTTACAAATGGCAGAAGACCTGAATAGATATTTTTCCAAAGAGGACATGCAGATGGCCAACAGGCACATGAAAAGATGCTCAACACTGCTAGTCATCAGGAAAGTGAAAATCAAAACCACAATGAGATATCACCTCACACCTGTCAGAATGGCTATCACCAAAGACAAGAAATAACGAATGTTGGCGAGGGTGTGGAGAAAAGGGAACTCTAGTACAGTGTTGGTGGGAATATAAATTGGTGCAGCCACTGTGGAAAGCAGTATGGCGGTTTCTCAAAAAATGGTTTTCAAATTTTTTAACCTTTTAAATAATTTAGAAAACAATGAGGTTGTTTCATCATTAAAAACACACTTTACAAAACTCTCCTCCTTAAAATTCAGCTTAGTTATATGGAGAAAGCTAAGTAAAAGATCATGTTTCTCCCTTGGAAAGACAAATTTTGCAAGTTTTAGGGATTTGGAAAATTTTCATTTGTTTAGCAATGTTGTATGTAGTGGTAATATGCATTTAAATGCTGCCTTGTTCTAGAAACCTTTTGCCGCATTTGAAAGGACCTCCCTCAGAACCTTGTGCCCAGCACACAGCAGACATTCAATAAATGTTGGTTGAATGAATGAATGAATGAATGAATGCATTCCAGCACTTCATACGTACTGCCTTCCAGTATAATTGGATGCATGTGTGTGTCCTTACTTATTACAGAGTAAGAACCAGTGCCCTCACCACATCCTTGTACCCCTACAGAACCTACCTACCACAGTGCCTGGCACTAAACAGATGCTTAATAAACATTTGTGGCATTAAAGTGATGGGCAGTCTGTGCCCCCAAAGCTTTGGGGACTTAGTGAATGACACGTCAGAAACTAGTGTGAAGATCAGATGGACTTCTCTCTGTATCAGAGGAATGATTTAAACCCACAATTATATTGAGGGTAAAAAGTCCAATAAACAAAGGCAAAAAGTATTTGTTGCTTTAGATGGAAATCATATTTGTTTCTTTTATTCTGGAAAATATATTTATGAAAGGTCATGAGCTTGCGCTTTTTTCCCCTACTTAGCTGCCAGTTTGTGGGTTTAACGCATATACTTAACTTTTAAATGAAACTTTCGTCGTAATACATGTGGCCCTGAATCAGGATTTTTTCCCCATCTGCCCCTTCTGTTGCTAATTTCTTTCTTTTGTGATTTACATACGACCCATTATTTTTGTGTGCTGTTTTGGATTGCTGAAGCAGCAACACCTGAAAGAATACCCGTGACCATTTTAGCTTTGGGGAGTCAGGCAGCTGCCCTGAGACTGTCAGGTCAGGGTCAGAAATGCTCATCTGCTTTTGTTTCCATGGAATAAGTTGTCCTGGAGCTCTGGAGAGACACAGGTATCTTCTATGCCCTTCAACAAACACAACAAGCAGGCAAAGTCATGCATCACAACCTTAGTCTGGGGTGACCCCTTAAAAACACGTTCCCCAGCTTTTACTCTTTTTTTGGCTTGTTGAGCTTGCCTATGATTTTATGCAACTCCTTTAAAACACAAATGCAGCTATTCAGGTTGCTTAAAGGATCAGGGCGTTGGCCGGTGCCTTTTTGCAGCCTCTTACTACTTCTGTATTTTACTGGAATGTCTCTATTCCCCTCAGCTAGGAGTTTGGATCTATTTTGCCCAGTTCCCCCCTCTCCACCAACCTTTTTCCTCTCACTTAATTTGTTTCCGCCTACAGCTTTGATCTCTTTGGAAAAAAAGCACCAGGGCACTGGAATATTATTACTGGCCTCTGTTTATTTTTACAAATGTACTATAATTGGTGGTTGGTCTTTTGGCCAGCCTGATACCACCTGACCCTCAGCAGCCCTAGTTCCTCCAGGGCATTCTGTGGCAGAAAAATTAGTTTTACCCATTTTTTTCACTGATGTTGGTGAGAGTCTCTAAGTGATGATGACTTTTTGGATATGGAAAAAAGCAGAGCCAAGGGAATACCAGTAATTATGCTAATCTGAGAGCATTAAATCTTCAAATATTATGCATTTTTGGATAAGTAATTCTGTTGTTTTTGAAGTGTGGTTGTCTTTTTGTTTCTTGGGTGGTGGCCTGTAATTTTGTATTAAGGAAAAATGCCTAATCCTTCTATGTTGACTTGCTGTGGAAATAGGACTGGCTTCTTTGTTGTTTTCTTGTGTGTGTGTGTGTGTGTGTGTGTGTGTGTGTGTGTGTGTGTGTGTGTGTGTGTTTGGAGTGTTCATGAAAGGAAGCTAGGAGGATGTGTGGGTCTAATAATATACTACTTTGTGTATGAAGATGAAACAAATAATAATAATAATAGTTTTGTCAGGGGTGAAAGGCTTTTAACTTTCAAAGCATAATTCCTTTTATGAACTTATTTTATCAGTCAAGGTGATTTCAGCTACTTTCCCTACGTGATGATAGGTCTGTGGGAGCTTATCTGACTGTTCAAGTGAGTTTGAGAGACTCCATCCCAGTGGTTCTTAATCAGGGGGGAGTACAGAATCACCTGGGGGCCCACTATAAATTATCCATGCACAGATCCTACCCAGGACCTACAGACACAGACAGTCCAGAGGGCGGGGAGACCTGCTTATTTGGAAAATGCTTCCTGGGTGATTAAGGGCCACTGCATCAGTCCACTCCCTCTACTGGACCCCTCCGGGAGTTGTGGTCATCTGTCGTGGGTAGGGGGTGGGGATGCCATGCCATCTGTGACTGGAAGCCAAGGAGAGTGATTACTAATCTGGGGATTCTGTAGAATCCCCAATGGCAGTCACTCTTGGAAGCTGGCCACAGGCAGAACTTTATTAACTGTTCTAACCATTGAATATTTGTATTGTACCCAGTGACCTTCTATAGAGGGTCCTTGCATATACTGTCTCACGTAACCATTTAAACCAGTTCTATCACCAGAGAACTGTGTCAGCAGCCCCTTGAAAGAAAATGAGCTTTCAGCTCGATTCAGGAGGTGTGGTCTGAGGAGAGTGATTTAATGGATTTTCACCAATAGGGGTTTCTTGAACCTCAGTTTCTTTGTCCGTGGTATGGGGCTAATGCTCTGCGCCTTACCGGACTGGGGAAGAAGTGAGAGTGATGGGCTCAGGGGCTGCCTCTGTTCCATGCAAACCTCACTTAGCCTCCCTGAGTATCCTTGTCTTCATTTGCAGGATGAGGCTAAGAACGCATACCGTATGGGCTTGCCGTGAGGGCTGCATGTGGTACAGTAAGAGAGACGACTTGCCTTCTGCTTGGTACGTGCAGATGTTTAATCCATGGCAGGTATCTTCCTTGCTGCTTTGTATTAGAGGTCCATGAGGATGGCAGGGGTGTGTTTTGCACAGCTGTCATCCTGAAAAGTTCTGCCTAATGCCTTGCACTCCTGACAGTTGTGAAGCAAATGATGGTCCTAATAATGGTAGAAAGAGCTCCCTTTTACTGAGTGCTTTTATTGAGTACCAGGCACTGTGCTGGGCATTGGGCATACAATGGGGAGAAAAAGATGGACATGGTTCCTACCTCATTGAGCTTAACAACAAGAAGGCCCTAAAGAGAAAGTTTTCAAAGCATTACTCTTCTCTGTGTGTATAAGAGGAAAGCTTTAATGTGATAGGATGGCTTCTAAATGTGTATTTCATGACGTAGTGGGTAGAGTGTGGAACGTGTCTACTGGGAGGAAACTGGAGTTTTGCATTTCCTGCCTGCTTGTGCTTTTGAATTTGTGGCTGTAATGCTCCCCTGCCTGAGGTTTCGGCAGTTAATATTTCCCAGGGCAGCATGATGTAAATGCCCTGTGGTCTGTACATACTAGAAGGATATACCCAGGGCAGAATAGGGGGAAAGGACCATTTTCAAGGTCTCTCTTGAAGAACTTTGTTGAGTTTTAACTTGAATTTCTCCCCATCTCCTTCCTCAAAAGTTCCTAGTGCTTGATACACATAAACCATGCCAATGTTTTGGAAGATTCAGGTTTGGCCACCGTAAATTGGTTCATATTTCCAGCAGGGCAGTTATTTAATTTCCTGTTGGAAGTCTACAAATGTTGGCACTGTTCACTCTTTGGCAAAGGACCAAAACCCAGTACAGTATCATTAGCGTGCTCTGGTGTATAGATTAAAGCACGATTGTCTTTAATAAGAGGCCATCCCTGTTTAGGATGGGACTTCGGGGGCTGCAAGGGCATGGGGAAGCATAACCGAGCTTTCTAATCAAAACCAAAGTGTAGTAAGTGGGACTCACTCAAGAGAAGGGTTAGGAGGAGGGCAGAACTCTGTTTTCTTGTCTCAATTTCATTTGTTTGGGTTATTTTTCTCTAGACCCTGGGAGAGTTTGGGAGGCTGAGGCTGGCCAGCTTTGTGCCATGTCCTCATGAAGGCCTGTGCTTCTGCCTGACCCCCTCCTCTCTTTTGGCTGTACTGTTCCTGGGAGCCACCCACCTCCAGAGGGCCCAGGGAAGAAACATGGAGTGTCTCCACAGAGCCCATTGTAATAACTGAAATGTGCTAGAGCCGGTATTCATTGGTATTCATTGAGGCTTTGAAATGGGTGAGGCACTTTACATACGTTCTTTCCAACCTTCACAATAACCTTGTGAGATATGAATTATTATTGATGCATTGAGGATGAGATTGTTGAGGTGCAAAGAGCTTAAGTTACCTGCAGCCAGTGAGTATCTGAGCTGGGGTTCGAACCCCGTTTTATCTCTTTGAAAGGTTCTTCCTCTTTCCATATGCTGTGTCTATATCCTAGTAGGGTTCTGGGGAAAGAAAAGGTTTGGGTTTTTGGAGGGAAGGGTGAGAAGTTTGAAAATTTGCCTGGAGCAAATTTGAACTGGAGCTTGGAGGATTATTTCTAGATGCTTCTTACCATGTTAGCTCTGTCTTTCATTAGCAGGGATCCTTAAGTGTTGGCTCCTTGGTAGACTCAGCACAGAGACGTAATTTTTCCCCTCCAAACATTGTATCATGAAAAATGTCAAACATTGAAAAGTTGATAATGGTGAATATTTAAATTCTACTAATTCTTCTTCTCTTCTCTGTGGCAGACACCATGGTAACTGCTTTTTCACCTTATCTCATTTATTCTTTCAGCATTCCCGATTTATACATGAGCAAACTGAGCCTTAGAGAGGTTAAGTTCCTGAGTTTCTATAGTTAGTAAATTGTATAGCTGAGATTTGAAACTGGTGCGTGGAGACAGTGGTGTGATTTCTTTGCATTTCACTGTTTTCTTCTCGGTGTTTCTATTCTTCTTCAATATCATGTTATTTAGAAAATCAGAGTCTAGATGGGGTGTCCTAGAAGGTTACTAATAAGGCAAACTTGCTAAAACCCCATAAACTGAAGGCTTCCAGAAGCTTCCAGGAGCCTTTGGGGGGCAAGACCTAGTTCCTCTGAGAATCTTCGCCAGACTTCCTCCAGGGAAGGGGCAGAAGTTCTGCTCCCCCCAGAGAGGCCTTTGGAGTTTTTTATGATTGACTCACATCTTCCTTTCACCCGTTAAAAAAATCCAAACTCTTACCTTGGGTCATAGGTCAGTTAATTTTTTAATGGTGGGATTATCTATGGCCTCCTCAGACCTACAGACAAGACATCTCTCTTTCCTGGGGTAGAAGATGGCATTTGTAGGTACTGAGTCATGGGAACAAGTACAACTGTGTATGTGCCTTTTGTAGGGGACCAAGTTTGAAAGGTAATTGGTGCTTTTGGCATATTTATGCTTGAACCTGCTTCATTGCTGATTGGATGTGCCCTTGGGCAAGTCACATAACCTTCTTAAATTCTGGGCCTCCCTGCAACAGCAATTATTGTCAGGAGGATAGAGAAAATGGACAGGCAGAGTTCCTTCCCTCAGAAAATTTAATCTTCTTAAGGAGTCAAGACACATATCCATGAAAAAGATGCTGCTGAAGAGGTAGGGCACAGCATAGGCAGGAATTGCTCTAGAAAGGCAGCAACGAGACAAAATAGCTATTGGTTGGCATAGTTGAGGGGAGGAAGAGAAAGTGCCGGGGCTTAAAGTTGGGTTCAAATCACAGCGCTGTCACTCGTTAGGTGCATAATTTTAGACTCTTCGGTCCTCAAGTTTTCATCATAAAATGGAGTTAATAATACCTGTATCATAGTATCATTGTGAGGATTAAGCTTACGTAACATAGGTAGAGCTCCTAACATAGTAGTTTATAGCAGTTGGCAATTGAGATATCTTCAAGGAGTAGGAAATGGGAAAACTGAGGTAGGTCTTGACACCTGAATATGATTTGGATATGTGAAATGACTCAGTTCTGAAAGTATCTTACAAATTACTATATTATCAAGAAGCATGGTTGAAACCCCAAACTCTTCCTTCTCTTAATAAGGCAAATTTGTTTACTTAAATATGTTTACTTGTTTGGTAAAATGCCATTGGTAAGATGTCAAAATGTACCCTGCAATCTGCTGTATTTTTCTACACACCTGTTTGGTTATTTAATGAAATCTATGCCTCTGTACTGCCGCAGGTACAAAGAACCAGTGTTGAGTAAGAATCACGTTGGAAATTGAGGCTCTAATTCACTATTGAAAATTTTTTTTTTTGCTTTGTTTTTAGTTGAGAGGTCAGGGGGAGGAAAATTGCCCCAGAAGAATCGAAATCCTGGTCTAGCACTTTGAGAGAGTGCATTTTTTCCTCTCTTTCTTCTGTCCTACATTGTGGTCATTTCCACTGTCTGCAGATTAAAGTTTGATGTGAATTTTGAGTTTAGCTGGAATTAGTTCTTTTATGGCCTTGAGGAGTGTATGGATAAAGAACTTAAAGCGTACCAGGGGTTGACAGTAAAGTTCAAAGGTCAAATGAGGTTCTAAATATGTCACTTTCTTGGAGTGGTTCTGTAGTGGTAGTATTAGAACTTTATAAACATTTTCTCATGTAATCTTTCTAAGAACACTTTGTTATAAAATAGGTATTGTTCAGTGTTATTAAGTCATTTGTTCATTTCTTGCTAGGTATTTTTATTGCTATTGTACAGATGGGGACAGAGGGGACACAGATGAGGGAATAATTTGTGTGAGGTGATGCAGCTAGGAAGTAGCTGGGATTTGAACCCAGGTCTCTGACTCCAAGCCCTTCCTCTGAATCTCAGTGGAATACACTCTTTCCTCTCTTCTGTAGTAAGTAATGCTTGCTTGTGCTTTGTAAGGAGCCCCTGGGAGCAGAGGAAGGGGGAAGAGGACTTCTTTGTATTCACTTTAAATCCAACTAAGCTTTTTTATGCTCAAGATTATAACGAGGAAAGAAGCGCCAGAACTACCATGTGTTAAGTAGTCTTTTTGTGCCTGGATCAGAGCAAGGTGCTTTGCATAACTCACCTTGAACCAGGATATCATTATCCTTGTTTTATTGATGAGCTTCAAAAAGAAAAACCAAACAAGTACCTTCACCCTGGGAGAACATGCTGGTGTTAAGATTTGAATACAGGACTTCCCTCATGGCGCAGTGGTTAAGAATCTGCCTGCCAATGCAGGGGACACGGGTTCGAGCCCTGGTCCAGGAAGATCCCACATACCGCGGAGCAACTAAGCCCGTGTGCCACAACTACTGAGCCTGCGCTCTAGAGCCCACAAGCTATAACTACTGAAGCCCGTGAACCACACCTACTAAAGCCTGTGCACCTAGAGCCTGTGCTCCACAGCAAGAGAAGCCACCGCAGTGAGAAGCCCGCGCACCGCAACAAAGAGTAGCCCTAGCTTACCGCAACTAGAGAAAGCCCGAATGCAGCAACAAAGACCCAACGCAGCCAAAAATAATAATAATAAAAAAATAAATTTATATATAAAAAAAGATTCGAATACAGGTGTTGAGTACACCATCTTGCCTCCCTATCCAGTTTTTAATGACCTCTGCCTGACAATCACATGATGGTGATTGTGGCTTTAATTTCAAAGACCTTTTAGATTGTTGCATGGTTGAAATATTTGGTATCTACTGGAAACTGCTGAAACTTATCACTGCTACATTTGGAAGAAAGTGGCAGTGAGTTGACGTGTTTGTGATTCAGGACTTCTGGGAAACTGAAAACGCCCGTGTATACTTGTTTTGAGTCAATACGTTGCTAACGACTCTGGCCCAAAAGGAGAGATATCTGTCTTCTGAAATTGAATGCATGTCTCTTAGTGGCTTACCCCAGCAGGGAGCCAGTTATTACATAAGCTGAATACCAGGTCCGTGGGTTTCCCTAGACCTGAAAAAGAAGCAGCGTCTGCAGTTATGAGGAAAACAGAAAGACCCATTTCTCTGTGGAGTGATATTGAACAGGCAGCTTCAGCCATGAGGATATTCTGGCCAGAGGAAAATGTAGCTTAAGAAAAGCCCCAGCTGGTTCAAGTAACTTAAGCCTAGCTATTCATGAAATATTATCTGACAGCCTCCCCCTCCCCAAGTGGCAGGGGACTGAGTCAGAATTGCTCCAGGAACCTGTGTTCTCATTTTGGCATTAAAGGTTTACCCACTTTCCGCACTAGTTTTGAGAAAAGCTGTATTTAGATCAAACCTTTTTTTCTTTTTCTGTGAACATAAAAGCATTTAATAAACGTACTGGGAGGCTTGCTGTGATGAATCCTTTTATTAAGAAATGAACCAACACTGGGCTTCCCTGGTGACACACTGGTTGAGAATCCGCCTGCCAATGCAGGGGACACGGGTTCGAGCCCTGGTCCAGGAAGATCCCACATGCTGCAGAGCAACTAAGCTGGTGCACCACAACTACTGAGCCCGTGCACCTAATGCCTGTGCTCTGGAACAAGAGAAGCCATCACAGTGAGAAGCCCGTGCACCGCAATGAAGAGTAGCCCCCCGCTGGCCGCAACTAGAGAAAGCCCGCACAGCAACGAAGACCCAACGCAGCCAAAAAAATAAAAATGAAAATAAATAAGTAAAATAAATAAGTAAAATAAATAAATAAATAAAAATGTTAAAGTAAAAACAGGGCATGCCTTTGCTGCAGGCCCTAAACAGTTAAAAAAAAAAATTAAGTAACAACTGATTTCTAAATGAGGGCTTTCACATGTGTCCAGCACTGTGCTTGCTGATGTAGATACAGACAGATGAGACATGTAAAACACTAGAATGGAAGCTCCACGAAAGCAGGGATCTATTTTGTTTATTAATGAAATCTTGGTATTTGGAAGAGTGTCTGGCACATAGTGGATGCTAACTCGATATTTGTTGAATGAATGAGTATAGGTTTCTGCCTCTAAGAGCTTACACCATTAATTAATTAAGTAGCACTTGTAGCCTAGTTTGTTTGCATTATAATTAATTAATTAATATCAATGAGTAATTTAATTCCTTTATTCTACTTGTGTGAGTATCCTGGAGTCCTCAGTCTTATTGGATCTTTAATTCCTTTTATTTTAATTTTGTTTAAAAATTAAACCAGTGATGTGTTTATTGTAGAAAGTGAGAAAAGAGCAGATAAGTAAACAGAAAAATAATGAATTAATAATTATTTTCATTTAAGCTTATATCCTTCAAAACCTTTTCTATGTAAATAAACATTTTTTTTAAAAAAAATGGGCTCATCCCCATGCAAGTTGATTTTATGACTTGCTTTTTCCCTTATCAGTGTCACTGTGAGCAACTTTCTATATCAGAATACTTAACACTCAAATAATCAGTTTTTAATCATTGCAAAATTTAATATTATGTGTGATTATATCACAATTTTCTTAAGCCCTATTGTTAGACATTAGATTTTTTTTCCCCTTTCTCTCTCTTTCTAGTTTAAACAATGCTCTGATTGTCTGTAAACTTTTCCACATATCCATGATGATTTTCTTGGCAATAATTCTTAGAAGTGGAATTACCATGTCAAAGGTCAAAGGCTTTTGATACATATAATCACATTGCTCACCATAAAGACTGGGAAAATGCATACCCCTCTCTATTGAAAGAAAGTGTTTTTTCCTTTACCTATATTGACACTGTGTATTGTCATTTTAAAATACTTGACTGTCTTCTAGGTTAAAAAAATGAACATTATTATTGTTGATGTCCAGGTACTTTTGATTTGCTAGTGATGTTAAACATCTTTTTCATATGTTTTTGGGTCATTTGTATTTATTCTTTTGCGAGTTACCAGTGTCTTACTCAGAAATTCATGAGGATAGATCTTCTTTTCTTGGACCCTCCTGACCCAAATGGGACTTGCTATGGCACTTATGCCATAGTTAGACCTCAAGAACTGTTGACTTCATTCACCCATCTACCCATCTACCCATCCATCGTTCATCTACCCATCTATTTATTTGTTGATTTATTCAACAAGTATTGAAGACTAAATAGGTGCCAGGCAGAGGAATACAGCCTTATAATTGAAAATAGTGCTTTGAAAGTTTTTGATATTGTTGCTCTCAGCTACAAATCCTATATTTTTAGGAAAGACCTTAATATGAATTAATGCAATGAGTGACTCATCCAAAAGTTTTTTCCCTAATGAATTTTCTTTAGGATAATAGAACTGAGTTTGGCTTTTCTAAGCACCCATCAGGGGTAGGTAGACAGAGGCCAACAAACTTTTTCTGTAATGGGCCAGATAGTAAATATTTTAGGCCATGTAGTCTCTGTGGCAACTACTCAGCTCTGCTGCGAGAGTGCAAAAGCCGCCATAGACAGGTGAGCTGTGTTCCAATAAAAGTTTACAGCCACTGAAATTTGAATTGCATATAACATTCACGTGTCACAAAATATTATTATTCTTTAATTTTTTTCAATTATTTAAGAATGTGAAAACCTTTCTTAGCCTGTATGTCCTATGAAAATAGGCAGTGAGCTGGATTTGGTCTGGGTTTGTAGTTTGCCATCCCCTGGAGTAGAATGCTTTAAGGCAGAGAGGAGCCATCCTGGTTTTGCAAATTTGCTACAAACACCCCCATAATTCATGAAGGGAGAACTGAGTTGACTTTAGCTGGGACTGGGGAATATCCTGACTCTTAGTGATGTGCAATGTGTAGTTTTTAGTGTTTTAGCAATATTTAAATTTTTAAAATGTATTTTAATTATATATTTACTCATACCAAAAATTCACAGTTAAGTGTAAAGAAAAAATGCTCTCATATCCTTTGGCAAGGATAGGAGATGTGTTTTTGATGTCTTTCAGGTCTTCATAAATGTGTAGGGCTCACATATGTGTGACGCCATTCTATATAAACACTTTTTTTTTTTTTTTTCGGTACGCGGGCCTCTTACTGCTGTGGCCTCTCCCGTTGCGGAGCACAGGCTCCGGTTGCGCAGGCTCAGCGGCCATGGCTCACGGGCCCAGCCGCTCCGTGGCATGTGGGATCTTCCCAGACCGGGGCACGAACCTGTGTCCCCTGCATCGGCAGGCGGACTCTCAACCACTGCGCCACCAGGGAAGCCCTATATAAACACTTTTAAATCCTGCTTTTTTTCTTTTCATATTAGATGGTAATATTTTTCAGTGCTGTTAAATATTTTAATGTAAACTAAAACTGCAATAAGATACCACTACACTCTATGCACCGCTACACGCAGAATGGCTATAATAATAATAAAACCCCAAACTATTGATAACTTATCTAAGAGAAATGAAACCATGTGTCTACACGAAGACATGTATGCAAACGTTTGAAAAAGCATTATTTATAATAGCCCAAGAGTGGAAACAACCCAAATGTTCATCAACTGGTGAATAGATAGGCAAAATATGGTATATCCATATAATAGAATACTGTCTAACAATAAAAAAGAGCAAGATACTGATATAGATTACAACAAGGATAAACCTCAGAAACATTATGCTAGGTGAAAGAATGCAGACACAAAAGAACATATATTATATGATTATATGATATTTCCAGAAAAGGCAAACAATTAGACAGACAGCAGGTTAGTTTTTGCCTGGGGGCCGGGTGGGAGGGGAAGCTCATTGAGACAGCAGAACTCTTTTGGGGTGATGCACATGTTCTAAAAGTGGAATGTGGTGAGGATTGCTCAACTAGGAGCATTTATTAGAAACCATTGGGCTGCACGCTTACAATGCACAAATTGTATGGCATGTAAATTATACCTCAGTAAAACTGTTAAAAGTATTCTTTGGAGACTCAGTTTTTAAGGGCATCATTCCATTGTGTGAATGTTCCATTTCTTTATCCTGTGTGACTTGGGAGAAATGTTCAGGGTTTATTTCCTTTTTAGCCAAAATCTATAATCATTAGGTTAGATTTGAGCCATTAGCTGTAAAGAAGAATGATTTAGTGGAATGACCCCTAATCCAATGGGCAAGGAACCTAGTATGGTGTCAACTCTGCCTCCTCCTGAATGGACCTCAGTCCCCTCATCTGTAAAATCTAGAAGAGAAGTGGGCCTAAGGAAATACTGGGCCCTAAGAGGATGGAGGAATGAAATAGAAAACATAGAAGTGGTGGTAATAAAAAAGACTGATTTCCCCGGAAGTCTGAGGCCAGAGACTGATTACTGACCCGAGTGTTTCCACCTCCCCTCCACCCCTGCTTTCTTGTGCTGGGAGGAAGTCAGTGGGAACTGTGTGCAGCGTTCTGAGGTAGGTGATCATTACCAAGGAGAACATAGGAAATTGGAGAAGACTCTGGAGAGACTGCAGTGATGACAAGGAGTCGGGTGGGATCTGCTCTGTAAACTGGAATGTTCTGCTTGGCCTCGGCCCGCGTCACGGTGATGGAGCACCGTTTGGGTGATTCAGTCACTGGGAACTATCTAGGTTTTGTGCTCCCAAGTAGGAGCGTAGATCTCATTATAGGAAGACCGAGGTTAGAAATACTTTTGGAGTCAAGAGTTTAGAAATGTCGCCGTGAAATAACAGGTCATCGTGTTTGCTTTCCAAGGGAGACCTTAAGCTGGTTGAGATTGAACTGGTCTGTGACTCCTTGTGTGCTCTGTCGCCAGCCGAATTCCAGGGTTTCCTAGAGTATAGCCAGCAGCCTCTGTACCAGAGAACACAAAAGAAAAGCTGTGGAAACCTAACTTGTAAATGTTTTTTTCATTAGCTCCAGGCTCCCAGCCACCAATAAACTCTATGCTTTTAAAAATTCTTTATTATTTCGTGAGTTAAAAAAAAACAACTGTGTTTTTTTCCCCCTTGTTCATGGGCTTTTCTTAAAATGTTGCTTATCAACCATTTATCTGTTTAGTCCTTCCAAAAGGTAAAACAGCACTCTAAGTTTTTGCTTAAAAGAGAAAAAAAAAAAAACCATTTAATAAACTTGCTGTAACTTGAGCCTGTTGGTGGTCTTGGAACCAAACCCAAATCCAGGTTTGGTTGATACTGTGTAATGTGAATGCAATTAGTAGTGGTTTTCCTAAAGTAGAAAGAGATGTAGAAAAATAACGCACAGCAAATTTAGGTCAGAGCTGGGAAGCTTATAAATCCTTATTTTTGTTTTCATTACCTTAAGTAATAGGGAAGCTTTTGTCTTTATTACGTAATTTCCGTAGCAGTAATAAGTTTTAAAACATTTCTGAGTTAATTTCGTCTGTTTGATCAGAAAGCCACAGTTCATAACCCTGTGATGTGGCTGCTGGCACTGTTTATGTACAGATTCTTGTTCATCCCTAGGCAGCCAACACTAAAATCACTGATGGGGGCAATGTTCACCACCTGTTTCTTCATTCAGTAGAAGGTCCGACAAAGCAGTTTTCAAGTGATCAACATCCTCCTGCTAGGTGAAGGAGTGAACTGACCTGTGTATCGGTGTTGTCGTATTTCAGAGGATGTGATTTGATTCTAGCATATTTAAACCTGTGTGACCAGATAGTGAAGTCTTCAAGGACGGGGGCTATATTTTCCTGATGATGCTCAGGAAATAATAGCTCTTCGTAGTCTTACCCTCCAGATTCGAGATGCAGTTTTCACTCCTCCCAGCTGCACCATCCTCCGTGCTTCTCCTTGAACTTGCCGGGCCTACTCCTGCTTCAGTACCTTAGCATTTTCTATCTCCTCTGCCTGAAGGCCAGATACCAAGCTGGACCACTCCCTCACCTCTTCCAGGTCTTTGTTCAAAGGACACCATCTCAGGGAGGCCCTACCTCTCTCCTTTCTTTGCTTTATTTTTTTCATAGCATCACCACCATCTGATAAACTGGTAGGCTAATGGATTGTATATCCTATTTATTTATTTGGTTTATTGTTTGTCCTTCCACCACTAGAATGTGAGCTCCCAGGCAAGGCTTTCTGTCTGATTTGGTCATTGCTGTGCACCCAGTGCCTGGAACATAGGAGTTGCTACAACTTGAATGAATGAATGAATGTTCCACTCTTTGCTAGTTATGTGGCAATGGCAGGTGCTTGATTCCCCATTTGTTCCATAGAATGGCATGTGTGGGTCACATGAACGCTCGTTCATGCTATGTCATGCACATGCATTCATTCGTGTTTTTCATTTAACAAGCCAGACACCAATCCTGCCTTCACAGAGCTTAGTCTTATGAGGGAATTGGACAAATACATGAGTAATTCTAGTAAAGTGGACTAGCAGCCATGATAGGGAAGGTGTGATGAGCTATGGGAGCACCTGTGAGGGACTCCTAACCCCGTTAGGACCAGGGAAGGCTTCCAGAAGGAAGGGGCATTGAAGCTGAGATCTGGAGGTGGAATAGGCATTGAACAGGCAGAGTCAGGGTGATGTGATGGGTGGTATGAAAAGTATTCCAGGCAGGAAGAATAATGTGTAGAGCCTGGAAGTGAGGAACCATGAAGTATGGGGAGAACTGAAAGTCATCCAGTCTGTCTGGAGCAGGCAATGTGGAGGTGGCAAGTGGACAGAGGTATGGCTTGAGATATAGTCTGGGGACAGATCAGGGAGAGCCTAGCAGGCCATGCCAGGGAGCTTGGGTTTGATCCTAAGGGCAGTGTGGATCCATGGAAGGGTTCCAGGGACAGGAGTGTCTTGTCAGACACAACAGTCATTTTATGGAGTAAGACAGTTTTTTCTCCCTCGATGAGGAACTTGAATACAAGCTCCCTAGAAGAGAGATTGCGAAAATAAAAAAGCCAGAAAGTGAATCTTTAGGCTCCATGAAATCTGCTGAAATTCTGTTGAATTTGACTGGTGAGTTTCACAGCAATAAGTTTAGAGATGCCTCCCCCCAACCGACACACACACAAATACTTAAGAAGATTAATTATCTTTGGGTGAATAGCTCATAGCTTAAGTTAGGGGACATGGTGTTGCTGCAGACATAGATACTGCCATTGAACTTCACATCACTGTGGGGCTGACAAATACAGTAAGAGTGGAGGAAGCAGAGAAGGTTCTAATCTTAGAATTTTGACCCAGAGGAGTGAGGGTACCTCCTACTCAGCACTAGTTGCCAAACAAAAAAAAAGAAAAGGTGGCACCTTTAGGGGATAAAGTGGTGGAGGAGACAGCTGGCAGATCTTGGTCCCATCCTTGCAACTTACATATCACGAATGATGTGGCTTTGGGAACCACATAACCTCTCTGAGCCTCGGTTTCTTTTTCCGGAAAATGGAGTTAATGCTAGCTGTCTTTCAAGGTAACATTAGGATTCAATGAGATAAAGTACAGTCAGTTCTGCTGTAACACTTGTTTTAAAAACACAAATTTATTCCAACCTGATTGATATATTAGGGAAAAATTTGAGGATAATACAGATTTCGCGTTTGTTTATGATGGATTTTATCCATGAGAAGTGCTAGGTGAACTCAGAAAACTGCGGCCAGCAGAAGTGAGCTGTGTAGGAATATGTAGAACACACACCTCAGACACCTACCGGCTCCATGGTTCACACGGTGAACACAGTTCACCACGTGTGTTCCGAGCCATACCCCTCCACATCTGGTGTTACAACTTTCTGTCAGATTTCCAATAACCCTCCTTCCACCACTTCTCAATAACTCACAAGCAGCAACCCTTCCAGCACCCACTTACACAAGCAAACTTCAGGTCTTTCCCAAGATAAAGTGTCGTGTTCATTCTTAATGTATGTCAACCATTTAACATGCAATACTATGCTACTGTGTTTATTTGATTCCTATCTTTTATTCTGTGTCACTAATAAAAGTTTTTGAGTGGTGGTCCCCAATCCTATTTTCCAGTAAGCTGTGTGGTTTTTATTTCATGATTTTGCATAGTGTGGTGATTTTTTAGAACTAGTATTTTCTGTTATAGCGGAACCATCTATATCTATTTTCTGTTATAGCTAATGCAACTCCTGGCAGACAATGGGCACTTAGGAAAAGATAGTACTTTCATTATCAATATTAATCCACCTAAATACAATGTTGGATTGGGGCAGGGATGAGTAGTTAGACCATTTACAATAATTGCTTGATTGTGAGCGTAAGTGAAATGGAATGGCTGGGTGGAAAGGTTTTGGTGCTTCTGTTTTTTCTGGGTGTGTGGTGGACAGATTGGTGACAAACCAAGTATGTCCAGAAAAGAGCAAGCCGGGAAGAGAGAAGGCACGAAAATGGTCTTTAAACAATGTAGAGTGCTGCCCTGGGGAAGAAGGGTTGCTTTGTTTTGTAGGGTTCCAGGTCCCCTGAGCAGAAGCTCCCAGAGGTCAGGGTTCTGCTTTGCCCAGAGAAGTGGTGGCTACTATGAGACAGGTGACGAGTCAAGAGAAGTCAGGCGTGGGTTTGGAGGTTCTACCTTTAAAGTTCCTTTTTTAAAAAAAAACAATGTGCAAAGACAGATAACTGCAAGGCTTACCCCAATAAATTTTACACAAAAACAACCCAAAGTTTTCCAGCAATACTTGGACTTTTGCTTGCCTTTTTTTTAGTGGTCTAAAGGAATAGTTCGCACATGGACATATTTACACACTGATTTCTTTAGTTATGCTCTTGAACTGGCAACATAAAGACTCTGCTTTACCTATATTTATGCTCCTGGCATGCTTAGGAATAGTGAAATCACATCAGCGCTTTTTCCATCCAGAGCTCTGTTTTCCCTCTTCTTTTTTAAAATTTTTTTACTTTTTGGCTTTTGTTTGTTTTTGTTGTTTTTTTCAACTTAGGGAGAAAGTGCAACTAGTTGCTGATCTGGATTTAATTTCTCTCTAACATCCTGTTTAGCTTTGGCCCTGCCCACTCTGGCCAGGCTGTTAAACTCTTGTAATAGTAAGATGTTACCCTAGTCTTGGATGCTGTCAGCCAAGCTACGAGGGAGAAGCACCAGGGCATTTGAGTTGGGAGTGGGCAGAGTCCGCCTCAGGTACTTAAAATGGGATACTTTGAGCCTTCAAACTAGAGGCCTTAGGGTAATATCTCTAGGAGAATTATTTTTGGACTTCCAGATGAGTTAAAATGTAATTCTATTGAGCATTCTGTCTATATACTGATATATAAGATTCTAGGTTTCTATTTGATGTTACTTTATTAAGAATAGAAGATATTTCAAACATACTTGATTTTGTTCAGTTAGTTTTCCCTCTAATCATAGAAGGGGTACTATTATTCACATGCCAAAGCTTAACAAAACCATAAAAAAAACTTAAAATGCCATATTTTTTATGGCATTGCTCTTGCTCTGATGCTTTAAAAATAATGTTATCTTTCTTTTTGTTTCTACGAAGAGTACATGGGATCTAGACTTGCTCTTAAATTGATTTTTCCAAAACTAACGGTTATTAAATTTTTTCATCTGAAATCTGTTCTCCTCCCCTTCTAGCTCTCTGAAAAATGTGGTTGGTCTTTCCACATGGGAGTTTTTGAGCTATGCTTGTTGGCTCTAAGAACACATGGGAAATGGACTGCTGTGTCTGACATCCAAGGCTGAGGTATTCTGATGGGCTGGCCTGGACTGGTAGATAATGACCAGAAGGAATTGGGCTAGCATCGCCGTTTTCCCCAGCCACTAGCCTAGATAAATGATCCTGCTTGGCAGATGACTCTAATCAACATTTCTAGCCTTGCTGGACATGGTTTCAGTGGCAAACATATAAGTCAATCATTGGCTGGGGCAGGTGGCCCCATCTGGTCAACCTCCTTCCTTAAGACTGACTCACCAGTTGTTTTCACCTCCTTCCTCTCCTAAAGCCATATAACTTCAAATAAGTTGGTCCCATCTATTTTGGTGCTTTTCCCTCTTCCTTAGTCTTACATAATAGAAAGAGCATGGGCTCTAGAAGTGTGGGTTTAAATCCAAGCTCTGTTATTTTTTGGCTTTGCAATTTTGGGCAAGTGACTTAATCTCTCTAAGCCTTTGCTTACTCATTTAAAGAATGGTATCAATCATCCCTCCCTCCCAGGGCTGTTAGGAAAATATGTAAAGTGTCCAACACAGTGCCAGGCACACAGAAGGCCTTCCGGAACTGGAATCCACTCAGATTTTACCAATTACTTTTTTATGAGTAGGCTAATTGCTTTAATCCCAGTTGACATGCCTCCAGAGCAAAAAGATTCATTGATCCTGCTTTCTTCTTGGGCCTAGGCTCAGTCCTAGGCCCAGGGGCTTCAGAGATGAGTAAGAAAGCGGAGTGTCTAGGAAGAGGCACTCTCAGCTTTACTCACATCCATTCATTCAACAAACATATTTTGACACCTAATGTGTGCAAAACCCTGTACCCTTGGGGAAGATGCTAAGATGACTCAGTGACGAATTTATTCCACATTTATAGGTTGTCTGTTGTGTGCCAGATACTGTTACAAACACTAGGGGTAGAAAAAGCATGTAGGACAGCCTTTTCCTTTGAGAAGCTCACAGTGCAGTAAAATATACCTAATGGTGGGAAAAGCAGATAGAAAGAGAATATGATCTGGTTGTGAAAAGGCACTTGCTTTGCTGAGTAATACAGGCTGCACACAGCAATATAAGTTGCATTTTTCCCCAATATTCAGGTCTTGAAACTTAGGGCTTCACTGAGGCAGTAAGCTTTTATTTCACAGCTGGGGAAACAGCCCAGGAATGGTTACTACATCACAAATTTCAAGTAAAAGTAAAGCTGAGACCAGCCTCCAGAATCTTTTATCTGTGTAGTGACTGAAGTTGAACCCACTCTTTTTTCTTTTTTCTTTTTTTTTTTTTTCTCCTGGAGATTGGGCTCTGAGGATTGAAGGCTTCCAATTTTTAATGTGCATAATTAAAATTTTTTCTGTTTAATTTATAATAAGAAGCTAATCATTTTTTTAATTAAATTACAAAAATTTTTCTAAATTAGCAAGTGGGAAAAAAGCAGAATTTTAAATATTATACAAAGCAGAAGTTCTAAGTTTAACTGCAGTAGAAGCCCCAGAGGTTCCTCTGTAGAACTGGAGGTTTTGTGGGACAATTTGAAAAACTTTATTGAAATCATTGTTTTTGTATTTACAAAAAAAAAGAGAGAAAGGGCGCAGGACACTTACTTCCCCAGTGGACGTTTAAAATTTGATTCATTGATATATTTTTGGCTCACATTTTGCATCAGCTGCTCCCTCTTCCCAAAGCAATAATATATTGCATAATTAATTCGGTTCAAGCCGTGAGTATACTAAATCTGCTTTTTTTTTTAACATCTTTATTGGAGTATAATTGCTTTACAATGGTATGTTAGCTTCAGCTTCACAACAAAATGAATCAGTTATATACATACATATATTCCCATATCTCTTCCCGCTTGCGTCTCCCTCCCTCCCACCCTCCCTATCCCACCCCTCCAGGCGGTCACAAAGCACCGAGCTGATCTCCCTGTGCTATGCGGCTGCTTCCCACTAGCTATTTACCTTACGTTTGGTAGTGTATATATGTCCATGCCTCTTTATCGCTTTGTCACAGTTTACCCTTCCCCCTCCCCATAACCTCAAGTCCATTCTCTAGTAAGTCTGTGTCTTTATTCCTGTTTCACCCCTAGGTTTTTCATGACATTTTTTTTTTAAATTCCATATATATGTGTTAGCATACGGTATTTGTCTCTCTCTTTCTGACTTACTTCACTCTGTATGACAGACTCTAGGTCTATCCACCTCATTACAAATAGCTCAATTTCGTCTCTTTTTATGGCTGAGTAATATTCCATTGTATATATGTGCCACATCTTCTTTATCCATTCATCCGATGATGGACACTTAGGTTGTTTCCATCTCCGGGCTATTGTAAATAGAGCTGCAATGAACATTTTGGTACATGACTCTTTTTGAATTATGGTTTTCTCAGGGTATATGCCCAGTAGTGGGATTGCTGGGTCATATGGTAGTTCTATTTGTAGCTTTTTAAGGAACCTCCATACTGTTCTCCACAGTGGCTGTATCAATTTACATTCCCACCAACAGTGTAAGAGGGTTCCCTTTTCTCCACACCCTCTCCAGCATTTATTGTTTCTAGATTTTTTGATGATGGCCATTCTGACTGGTGTGAGATGATATCTCATTGTAGTTTTGATTTGCATTTCTCTCATGATTAGTGATGTTGAGCATTCTTTCATGTGTTTGTTGGCACTCTGTATATCTTCTTTGGAGAAATGTCTATTTAGGTCTTCTGCCCATTTTTGGATTGGGTTGTTTGTTTTTTTGTTATTAAGCTGCATGAGCTGCTTATAAATTTTGGAGATCAATCCTTTGTCAGTTGCTTCATTTGCAAATATTTTCTCCCATTCTGAGGGTTGTCTTTTGGTCTTCTTTATGGTTTCCTTTGCTGCGCAAAAGCTTTTAAGTTTCATTAGGTCCCATTTGTTTACTCTTGTTTTTATTTCCATTTCTCTAGGAGGTGGGTCGAAAAGGACCTTGCTGTGATTTATGTCATAGAGTGTTCTGCCTATGTTTTCCTCTAAGAGTTTGATAGTTTCTGGCCTTACATTTAGGTCTTTAATCCATTTTGAGCTTATTTTTGTGTATGGTGTTAGGGAGTGATCTAATTTCATACCTTTACATGTAGCTGTCCAGTTTTCCCAGCACCAGTTATTGAAGAGGCTGTCCTTTCTCCACTGTACATTTCTGCCTCCTTTGTCAAAGATAAGGTGACCATATGTGCGTGGGTTTATCTCTGGGCTTTCTATCCTGTTCCATTGATCTATCTTTCTGTTTTTGTGCCAGTACCATACCGTCTTGATAACTGTAGCTTTGTAGTATAGTCTGAAGTCTGGGAGCCTGATTCCTCCAGTTCCTTCTTTCGTTCTCAAAATTGCTTTGGCTATTCGGGGTCTTTTGTGTTTCCATACAAATTGCAAAATTTTTTGTTCTAGTTCTGTGAAAAATGCCAGTGGTAGTTTGATAGGGATTGCATTGAATCTATAGATTGCTTTCGGTAGTAGAGTCATTTTCACAATGTTGATTCTTCCAATCCAAGAACATGGTATATCTCTCCATCTATTTGTATCGTCTTTAATTTCTTTCATCAGTGTCTTATAATTTTCTGCATACAGATCTTTTGTCTCCTTAGGTAGGTTTATTCCTAGATATTTTATTCTTTTTGTTGCAATGGTAAATGGGAGTGTTTTCTTGATTTCACTTTCAGATTTTTCATCATTAGTATATAGGAATGCCAGAGATTTCTGTGCATTAATTTTGTATCCTGCCACTTTACCAAATTCATTGATTAGCTCTAGTAGTTTTCTGGTAGCATCTTTAGGGTTCTCTATGTATAGGATCATGTCATCTGCAAACAGTGACAGCTTTACTTCTTCTTTTCCGATTTGGATTCCTTTTATTTCCTTTTCTTCTCTGATTGCTGTGGCTAAAACTTCCAAAACTATGTTGAATAAGAGTGGTGAGAGTGGGCACCCTTGTCTTGTTCCTGATCTTAGTGGAAATGCTTTCAGTTTTTCACCATTGAGGATGATGTTTGCTGTGGGCTTGTCATATATGGCCTTTATTATGTTGAGGAAAGTTCCCTCTATGCCTACTTTCTGGAGGGTTTTTATCATAAATGGGTGTTGAATTTTGTCAAAAGCTTTCTCTGCATCTATTGAGATGATCATATGGTTTTTCTCCTTCAGTTTGTTAATATGGTTTATCACATTGATAGATTTGCGTATATTGAAGAATCCTTGCATTCCTGGAATAAACCCCACTTGATCATGGTAATGTGCTGTTGGATTCTGTTTGCTAGTATTTTGTTGAGGATTTTTGCATCTATGTTCATCACTGATATTGGCCTGTAGTTTTCTTTCTTTGTGACATCCTTGTCTGGTTTTGGTATCAAGGTGATGGTGGCCTCGTAGAAGGAGTTTGGGAGTGTTCCTCCCTCTGCTATATTTTGGAAGAGTTTGAGAAGGATAGGTGTTAGCTCTTCTCTAAATGTTTGATAGAATTCGCCTGTGAAGCCATCTGGTCCTGGGCTTTTCTTTGTTGGAAGATTTTTAATCACAGTTTCAATTTCAGTGCTTGTGATTGGTCTGTTCATATTTTCTATTTCTTCCTGATTCAGTCTTGGCAGGTTGTGCATTTCCAAGAATTTGTCCATTTCTTCCAGATTGTCCATTTTATTGGCATAGAGTTGCTTGTAGTAATCTCTCATGATCTCTTTTATTTCTGCAGTGTCAGTTGTTACCTCTCCTTTTTCATTTCTAATTCTATTGATTTGAGTCTTCTCCCTTTTTTTCTTGATGAGTCTGGCTAGTGGTTTATCTATTTTGTTTATCTTCTCAAAGAACCAGCTTTTAGTTTTATTGATCTTTGCTATTGTTTCCTTCATTTCTTTTTCATTTATTTCTGATCTGATTTTTATGATTTCTTTCCTTCTGCTAGCTTTGGGGTTTTTTTGTTCTTCTTTCTCTAATTGCTTGAGGTGCAAGGTTAGGTTGTTTATTCGACATGTTTCCTGCTTCTTAAGGTGGGCTTGTATTGCTATAAACTTCCCCCTTAGAACTGCTTTTGCTGCATCCCACAGGTTTTGGGTCGTTGTGTCTCCACTGTCGTTTGTTTCTAGGTATTTTTTGATTTCCTCTTTGATTTCTTCAGTGGTCACTTCATTATTAAGTAGTGTATTGTTTAGCCTCCATGTGTTTGTATTTTTTACAGATCTTTTCCCGTAATTGATACCTAGTCTCATGGCGTTGTGGTCAGAAAAGATACTTGATACAATTTCAATTTTCTTAAATTTACCAAGGCTTGATTTGTGACCCAAGATATGATCTATCCTGGAGAATGTTCCATGAGCACTTGAGAAAAATGTGTATTCTGTTGTTTTTGGATGGAATGTCCTATAAATATCAATTAACTCCATCTCGTTTAATGTATCATTTAAAGCTTGTGTTTCCTTATTTATTTTCATTTTGGATGATCTGTCCATTGGTGAAAGAGGGGTGTTAAAGTCCCCTACTATGAATGTGTTACTGTCGATTTCCCCTTTTATGGTTGTCAGTATTTGCCTTATGTATTGAGGTGCACCTAAGTTGGGTGCATAAATATTTACAATTGTTATATCTTCCTCTTGGATCGATCCCTTGATCATTATGTAGTGTCCTTCTTTGTCTCTTCTAATAGTCTTTGTTTTAAAGTCTATTTTGTCTGATATGAGAATTGCTACTCCAGCTTTCTTTTGGTTTCCATTTGCATGAAATACCTTTTTCCATCCCCTTACTTTCAGTCTGTATGTGTCTCTAGGTCTGAAGTGGGTCTCTTGTAGACAGCAAATATATGGGTCTTGTTTTTGTATCCATTCAGCCAATCTGTGTCTTTTGGTGGGAGCATTTAGTCCATTTACATTTAAGGTAATTATCGATATGTGTGTTCCTATTCCCATTTTCTTAATTGTTTTGGGTTCATTATTGTAGGTCCTTTCCTTCTTTTGTGTTTCTTGCCTAGAGAAGTTCCTTTAGCAGTTGTTGTAGAGCTGGTTTGGTGGTGCTGAACTCTCTCAGCTTTTGCTTGTTTGTAAAGGTTTTAATTTCTCCATCAAATCTGAATGAGATCCTTGCTGGGTAAAGTAATCTTGGTTGCAGGTTTTTCTCCTTCAACACTTTCAATATGTCCTGCCACTCCCTTCTGGCTTGCAGAGTTTCTGCTGAAAGATCAGCTGTTAACCTTATGGGGATTCCCTTGTGTGTTATTTGTTGTTTTTCCCTTGCTGCTTTTAATATGTTTTCTTTGTATTTAATTTTTGACAGTTTGATTAATATGTGTCTTGGCGTATTTCTCCTTGGATTTATCCTGTATGGGACTCTCTGTGCTTCCTGGACTTGATTAACTATTTCTTTTCCCATATTAGGGAAGTTTTCAACTATAATCTCTTCAAATATTTTCTCAGTCCCTTTCTTTTTCTCTTCTTCTTCTGGAACCCCTATAATTCGAATGTTGGTGCGTTTAATGTTGTCCCAGAGGTCTCTGAGACTGTCCTCAGTTCTTTTCATTCTTTTTTCTTTTTTCTGCTCTGCAGTAGTTATTTCCACTATTTTATCTTCCAGGTCACTTATCCGTTCTTCTGCCTCAGTTATTCTGCTATTGATCCCATCTAGAGTACTTTTAATTTCATTTATTGTGTTGTTCATCGTTGCTTGTTTCATCTTTAGTTCTTCTAGGTCCTTGTTAACTGATTCTTGCAATTTGTCCATTCTATTGTCCATTCTATCTCCAAGATTTCGTATCAACCTTACTATCATTATTCTGAATTCTTTTTCAGGTAGACTGCCTATTTCCTCTTCATTTGTTAGGTCTGGTGGGTTTTTATCTTGCTCCTTCATCTGCTGTGTGTTTTTCTGTCTTTTCATTTTGCTTATCTTACTGTGTTTGGGGTCTCCTTTTTTGCAGGCTGAAGGTTCGTAGTTCCTGTTGTTTTTTGTGTCTGTCCCCAGTGGCTAAGGTTGGTTCAGTGGGTTGTGTAGGCTTCCTGGTGGAGGGTACTAGTGCCTGTGTTCTGGTGGATGAGGCTGGATCTTGTCTTTCTGGTGGGCAGGTCCACGTCTGGTGGTGTGTTTTGGGGTGTCTGTAGACTTACTATGATTTTGGGCAGCCTCTCTGCTAATGGGTGGGGTTGTGTTCCTGTCTTGCTAGTTGTTTGGCATAGGATGTCCAGCACTGTAGCTTGCTGGTCGTTGAGTGAAGCTGGGTGCTGGCGTTGAGATGGAGATCTCTCGGAGATTTTTGCTGTTTGATATTATGTGCAGCTGGGAGGCCTCTTGTGGACCAGTGTCCTGAAGTTGGCTCTCCCACCTCAGAGGCACAGCACTGACTCCTGGCTGCAGCACCAAGAGCCTTTCATCCACAGGGCTCCTTAATTTGGGATGATTCGTTGTCTATTCAGGTATTCCACAGATGCAGGGTATATCAAGTTGATTGTGGAGCTTTAATCCGCTGCTTCTGAGGCTGCTGGGAGAGATTTCCCTTTCTCTTCTTTGTTCTGCCACTCTTTTTTCTTTCTTCTTAATCCTATTGTTATCAGTAGCAGATCTGCCATTTGCCTTTTGTAAACGATCCCATTCCATCCTTCCAACAGCTCCACTGGTATCAGGATCATGATGGGCTTAAGGAACTTGCTCAAGGTCACACAACTTGACATAGAAAGTCAGGATTTGAACTCGGGTTTATCTGATTCCAGAATCCTAGCCCTTAACCTCTATCCCATACCCTATTGATGATTCATCCTCATTGAAGTATCTGAAGGCTATTTTTTCGGGACAGTGTGTAGAAAAGACAACACCATGAATCATTTCTTAGGACTTGCTTATCTGAACCAGTGGGAAACCTAAATTTATGAACAATAAAAAGAGTCTATAGGTGTTCGCATGCCAAGTGGGGCCGGATGTAAGCAGGAAAAAAAGCTATCATCAAAAAAGTTCTCCTATACCCAGTTTCTTAAGATTTCATAATCAGAGGGGTAATTTTGTGCAAATGAGTATAAAAAGACCTCTGCAGGTGGTCTAAGAGATGATGCCCAAGTTCAGAGATCATAATAGGAAAGAGGAACAGGCACTGCAGATTTTCCTCTCCTCCACAATGTCTTATTGCAGAATTTCTGCTTTTGGCGCAGATCATACCTAAAGTTAATTTCTTAAAATCATTGATGCCTTATTTAAAGAGCTTAAAATTCTGAAGATGGCTGCTCCACAGCCAAACAAAAACATCCCCTGGTTCCTTTGTGACTGCTAATGCAATTGACTTTCCACCGCCTCCTTGTCTTCCAATTAATTCATGTTTATTTTATAAAAAATTTATGGGCCTGTTGATAATGGTAAAGGCTGAGAACCACACAGAGGTACATCTTACAGCGATGAAGTGTGTGAGCGTGTTTGAATTTTCTTTTAACCAGCATCAAAGACACTGAAGCTCTGTCCTGGATGAGTGGCAGAGGAGACCAGGCTTCATTTGGCCAAAGCAGCAGGGATCTAATAGAATGTTTCTGCTCCCCTTAAAGAAAGGTAGTCAAGCATCTGTACTTCCCACTGAACTCCAATTTCCATTCTGCTTTGAAATCCTTTTAGCTCTGTCAGTGAGAGCCATATGACAAATGTTCAGTATGTCAGATTTGTTTTCCTTTTAAACTGCATGTGAATTTGACCTCCACAGTAGGGCTATGTTAATTTCCCAAAGCTCTTTCAATAATTGTGTGCTTTTAAAAAAAGTGCATACTATTATTCTTTTTTTGGGTCGCATTATGACTGGTGTTTTGAAAGTGGTTAGAGGATCACTGGTTTCATATGAGGTAGTGTGAGCATGCTGCATGTTCCCAGATGTAAACAGCCATTAAGATCATTATCTAGTTTGTATAACTACTCTACTCATTTCACCAGACTCAATTTTAGTAATATCCGGCTAGCAGAGTAGGTTTTTTTCCTTCAGCAAAGTTAAGTTTGCATAAGCTTTTCTAAAAAGCAGCATTAGTTTTGTCATATTGATATTTATATTGATAATTAATTGCTTGTGGCTGCCAGAAGAAAGGGTGTATCTAATTGTGGGTGGACCAAGTCACTCTTCTTGTCGTGTTTGTATGGTGACTAGTTCGTACATAATCAGTTACCTGTACCATCCATTCGGAATTTCAAAGGTTGAATCTATATATCTAGGATGTTTGTAAGTTTCTCTTACCTTAAAAAGTCAGTTGGTTAGTTTAGAGAAGAGGGAGACAGCCTAGGTGGACTGGGAAGCAAGGTCTTGACTATACTTCTAAGAGGAACCATTCTGGAATGCTTTTGGTAAAATATGTCTGTCTCTATATCATTTACCCATCTATCTATCTTTATCTATCTATCTATCCATCTGTCTATCTACCTATCAATCATCTATTCATTAATCTCTCTGTAAAACAAACATTCAATACATTTAAGAAATATAAGAAGTAGTATAGATCTTGAAAGAGATTAATACTTTCAGCAAAGAAAGGGACAAGTAGAGACAGAGTATTAGCTGTCTGGTCTCTTCCATCTCTCCATTCTTCTCCTTCTTCTTCTTTTTTTAATTTGCTTACTGCAATTAAAAGTGTGCAAATAACGTTATGTCCATTAAAGAAAACAGAAGAGTATTGAGAAAGTGAAAAACTATTCGATCTCCCTTAGGCTCATATTACAAACATAAATAATCACTTTTAACATTTTCATATATTTCCTTCCAGCCTCTTTTGCCGTATGCATACATATTGATATTTAAAAATTCCATAAATGTGATCATCTTGTATACACTATTCTGTATCAAGTTTTCTCACTTAACATGAAAATATTATTTTTTCCAAGTCTTTATAAATGTTGTCTTTTATGTCTGTGTGATGTTACACACAATGGGCATAGTCTACATAGTTTATTGAACCATCGCTTGATGGTTGGCAATTGGGTATTCCACCTCCACTGTCTTCGAAAATGAGACAACAGTAACGACAACAACAAACTTGGTTGAAGTCCAGGGTGGCCCAACACCTTGGCTATACATCTTAGCCATCTGCTACATTATTCACATGGAAATGAGGGGAAAAACCCTCTGCATCTTTGAGAAGAGTATATTAAACTAATCAAGGAAGTGTTTATGAACAGCCAACAGATCAGTAAGAAATGAGGGTTGGTAAATGGAGTCATTTTATTTCATAAAGGTACCTCAGAGCTTTAAGGCCCACACCTCTCAATTTTGAGTCAGTTTAGATTTCATGGGTCAGTACACTAACGCACTGTGATTTTGCCTTACATGGTATTGAGTGTGAGACATTAACTCTTCCTTACTCAGTTTTCAGAATCTATAAAATAGGCCTGCAGCCAGCCTGGAAAAGTCTACTTGTCTGTTTAGATATTTATGAATCATCTTTCAATACTGAGTAGAAGACTATTAGTAGTTGTCGACTGAAGGTACATGCTTCCAAAGATCCCTGTTCTTTTCTTTAAAAGTATAAATTGTAAAAAGTGCATTCCTTTTCTCCCTGAGGAGGCAATTGGCCTTGACTCTAGAGCCAGACAGCCTGGATTGACCTCCTGCTCTACCACTGTCTGCCGGGTGACCTTGGGCAAGTTATCTGACTTGTGTAGGTGTCCATTTTCTCATCTGGAAAATGGGAATAATACTACTCATTCATAGGTGTGTTGGAATGGTTTATATTAGTTAAAAGACAGTAGGCACTCAGTAGTGTTAACTATTATTGTTTTCCTAAAGTTGTGCATTTCTAGTGCTTTAGGCCACTTCAGTGCATTTGTAATGTTCTTCAAGATCCCTCAGTGAGTGGCTTTTCTCTGAGTACTTCTTCCCCAGCTGGCTTACGATAATGGTAATAATTCTAGCTACCACTTTGAAGGAGTACTAATGCCAGGTGCTCTACATGTATTATCAAGTGTAATTCTCATCACCGTTTATGAAGTACACATTTTTTATTATCCCCTTTTCACACGTGAGGAAACGAAAGGTTATAAAGGTTAAGTAACTTGCTCAAGGTCATAAAATTGCTAAATGTGGGTCTAGGAACTAAATTCTGGTCTGGCTTATTTGCTGCCACTCTACTTTTGTAAATTCCTTTAAGGAGGGAAATTTTATACTTTTAAAATCCCTTACAGCTTTTAGTGCAGTTCCTTGAACAAATGTAGTAGGTCCTCAGTGAGTCTTTTTTTTTAAACGAACGAATGAAGAAGTGGTATCGCGGCTAAGAGAACTTGGAACTCTCCTCTAGTAAGAAAACCAACAGTACTGCTTTTTAATGACCATGAAACTCTGAATCTTAGAATTGTGTTCTGCTTCCGAACAGAACATTGCACATGAGAGAATGATAGATTTGTAATTATTTGCATATGAAACTGGCTGTATTTCATGTGAAACAAATTTAGACACTCTGAGATCCTGATGTGAGAAAATCTAGATTAGCATTACAGAGATAGTTGTTGAAGCAACTTTAAAGCTAATTCTAGGTCTGGTTTGGCCAGTTTTTGAACAGGCATTTATTTAGCACGTGCACTGTGTCAAGCCCTCTGCTGGGCACTAAGGAGTGTAAGGATGAATAGCATGAATAGGATGGCTCCTTTGAATGCTCTGCCTGGGCACACGGAGGGTCCAGCAGTCTTTTTATATGTTGGATAGAGGATTTTATGCGTGCTCATGGTTTCAGCTACCCCCGATGCTAATGGCCCCTATACCTATATCTTTAACATAGCCCCTCCCCCTTTGACTCAATCAACCAGCTGTTTGCTAGATATGTCCACATAGAGGTCTCAGAGGCCACCAAACTGAATTTATCCTCGAATCCCCAGGCCCCCTGTGCCCCAACCTTGTACTGGTTATATATTTTATCTTAGTTGGTGACACCACTGTTCTCCACTTCATCCAAATTAAAACACCTGAAGGAATCTTTGATTCCTTTTTCTCCCTCACCTTCTGCATTTAGCCCATCACCAATTTTCCTGCCTAAATAAATCCTCAGCTGTGAGGGATTTGAGATTTTTTACCCTATTTGTAAATAAATTAGTCTGCCAGTTTCATGGATACTGGCAGAAGGCATGAGACTCCTGGGTTAGAGACAAGGGAATTTATTGTTCATAACAATACCAGTAGCCAGAGTGTCAGCATCTTGGGGTGACAATTCCCATAGGGTAACATGAAGAGGGCCAGATGACACCTATATATGCAGGAACCCTGAGCTTAGGGAACCCAAATCTTTTATATTGGGCAATAAACATGCTTTCCCTTTGCTCCAGAGGAAGACTATATCTTCCAAGTCTGTCATCCATACAAACATCTTTGAAAGGATAATCTGTGACCAAAGGGAGCCAGTGCTTTGCTCATGATTTGTATAGAAACTCAAGAGACCCACGGAGAATTGTCTCCCAACAAATGCATGTTGCATCTGTTCCCTCTGCTCTTTCCTTACACCATTAGGTCAGGTCACCCGATCACTCATGGGAATATTGCAACAGCTTCTTATCTGGTCTCCGCAGCCCTTCACATCAGTCCCCCACACCTTGCTGGAGTAGCCTTTTGTACCCAACCTGACTGTGTCACCCTCTTGCTTAAAACTATTCACTGCCTCCTCATTGTCTATGGGAAAAGCCCAAGCTCCTTAGCATGACACTAATGGGGTTCTCAGAGCAGCCCCTGCTGACCCCTGTAGCCTCAGGAATAGGCAGCATATCAGAGGAGTTACCGCCCTTACTGTTCAAGTTGCTTTACCTGTGTGGCCCCAGTTTCCTCATCGGTAACATTAGGGTTATGGGAACTCCCTCATGGGGTTATTGGGAGGATTAAGTCAGCCTCACATGCAGTAAGCCCTCAGTCAGTGCTGCCTGTTGTGATTGTGTTTTTCCACCCTGCCTCACACTTTAAGGTCTGACCATGGCTTTCTGTTCTCTCTGTGTTGCTTTTCGCCACAGGGAGGGCCTTTGCCTTCACCGCCCCCCAATCCTTAATGCCTGGGTTTGGCTGGTTAGACACAGCCTCTCTCCTTTCTCCTGGATACATTGTGCGTGTCCCAGCCATTGAGCTGGAGGTATCTGTTAATTAGTCAGTTATTGTCACTGGACTATGAACTTTGTGAGACTGGGGCTGTCTTATTTATCTTTGCGTTGCTCGTACATAGCCCGTGTTAGAAAATCGTTGAATAAATAAATGAAAGAATAAAAGGAGTTCACATTCTACTGGTGTGTTTGGGGGCTGGGAATGAGGGATGGAAGGCAGTTAAGTAGCTTGATAACAGTGCCGGGATCTGAGGAAGTATTGGGCTGAGGTGAAAATTAGGCCCTGTAGGAGTCCAGTGCAGGAAGTTTGCTTGTTCGTGGGATTTGGAAGCCTGTTTAAAGTTATCTGTTAAATGAAAGAAAGCGGCCCATTCTATGTGATTCTAATTATTCCCTTTCCTGAAAGAAGCTATTGCAAATGGAAGGTCATGCAATCCGCCTTCTTGTAAGATTTTCAGTTCCTCAGAATACAATGCATTCTCTGTTACCTGGTGGAGTGGGTAGAATGGAACTTATTTTTAATTAAATCGTCTCTGCAACAGAAAGTGTGTGACCTTATCCTTCCTTCTGAAGTCTCCTAGGTCTTCAAGGCCTGGCTCAAATCACCCTCCCTGAATTTACTGTCCCATTGGTGCACCTTGCATTGTGAGTTATAATTTTATGTGGGCATGTCTAGTTCCCTGATGAGACTGGGGCTTTTGGGAATTTATTTATTTTTCCTGAACTATTTTTTTTTTTTTTTTTTTTTGCGGTACGCGGGCCTCTCACTGCTGTGGACTCTCCCGTTGCAGAGCACAGGCTCCGGACGCACAGGCTCAGCGGCCATGGCTCACGGGCCCAGCCGCTCCGCGGCATGTGGGATCTTCCCGGACCAGGGCACAAACCCGTGTCCCCTGCATCGGCAGGCGGACTCTCAATCACTGCGCCACCAGGGAAGCCCCTTTCCTGAACTATTTAATGTCATGCTTTTGAATTAAGAAGGCCCTCCACATACATTTATTGACTGACTGGGATTCTCCGTATATGTGATAACAACTTTTGAATAGTTAGAACACAGCCCTAATCTCAGAATGTCAGCCATCTTCTCCAGGACTTCAGGTTCCCTGCCATAGCTACTTCTCAAAGCATGTTATAAATGTTTAATTTACAACTTTTATTAATTTTGAAATAAGAAAAACTGATGTCTATAAAAAGCTATTTAGAAAATATTGATAAACAAAAACCCTTGAAATAGCCCAGTATCCAAACCTAGTGATAATGACTTTTTGTATTTAATATGTCTCTCTTCCTTTGCTTTACATTATTGTGTCTCTCTCTCTCAACATACATTGGGTCATAGTTTACCACTCATCTGGCAATCTGCTTATTTCCTCCTAACTTCAATAGACATTTATTAGAAGTGATGGTGCTGAACGCTTTCTTGTAGCTACTGTTCCAGCCCTTGACGCACCATGTTGCCTAGTTGTCACTGCCTGTCCTTTTTGGATTTCTTTTTATCTCTCTGGATTGACCAGCTATTGCTTTCTGCTCTTTGACACCTCCATGCATCTTGGTAATAAGTTCCTGCGTTTTGGAGTGTCTGCTGTGTCATCCCAAATACTGTGTGTATTGTACACACTTTAAAAATCTGTTTTCTGATAGACTGAACATTAGTAATGTCCATTTTATAGATGAGGCATTTGGTTTAGGGAGTTAATAACTGTAAAAGATCATGAAGGTGGACCTTAATCTTAGAGTCTTTATGTCCAGCACCCTCTCCAGTATGAAAATTGCCACACACACACACCTCCCCTTCACACTACTTACTTAGCTTCAAATTCCTTCTGGAAAACTGGATTTTAGGGGCTGTGTCTGATCAGCTTTTGGCTTTACAGTGTCCCTCCTACAACCCACGGCCCTGGGCCAACGTAGTGAATTTCATAGGCTTTACTTGAAAGAATGTGTGTGTGTGTGTGTGTGTGTGTGTGTGTGTGTGTGTTTGAGAAATGTTGTGGCTCTTGCTTTCATCCCTCATGGTGCTGAGGTGGACTGCCCCTCACATCTGTTTTCAACCCCCAGCCCCAGTACCACAGTTATATTTTATTAACTCGATGCACCTTTTCTTTGTAATTCATGTCAGTTTTCCTCCCAGCCACCTGCACAGTCACTGTCTCTCTCTCTGGCTTGCTCTCAAGGCTGTAAGTTCTTTGTGTATTTGCTGTTTTTGATAACCTCAGCCCAAGATTTAATGTCAAGGTGGGGCCCCTATTAAAGATGTTATTAATCATCCCGTATCTGTTTGAAGATTTCCGTGTGGGCAAGCGGGCAGATAGAAGTCGTTGTATGTTTCCCAACCAGCTGGACTGGTAGCTCGGGTGGCGGCATTCAGCTGAAGCACATTCCTATCATTATTTGGCAGAGAAAGGGCCACTGAGATTAATAGAATAATCCTTGCTTGTGATCCAGATTCATTGGCTGAATCATAGAGCCTCAGTGCTGTAGAGGACGTTGAAACCATCCACTCCAACGGCATGATTTTATACTTGAGGAAACTGAGGCAACAGATAAAGGAAATGGTTGAACATTACGGAAGGCCAAGGCTGTGAAGGACTTCTGACACGACTGAGCCTTGCTCTCTTATTCTTTGGGGAAGGCTAGTGAGGCCTTGAGAAGTTCAGTTACACCCCTCAAGTCACAGCTTGTTACTGTGGAGCAAGGATTCTTGCATTCCTGACCTCAGGCCCAGGAGGGGTGACCTGGAGGCCAAGCCACCGTCCATCAGTTTCTAGGGTGGATCTGTGGTTTTTGGCTGGTACAGGAGCGTTCTTCTCTCTCACGTTCCTTGTGCAGTGGTGCACGTTGAGTGCTGGTTGGTGAGACAGAAGTTCCTTTTGGTGAGGGTACAGGTGGGTGGAGTTCCCTTATGTTCGCTTCAAGTTGACTCCCAAGGGTCTCTGGTTGAACTCTCAGTCCAGTGTTCTTGCCTTACCCCCGCAGCCCCGCGGAGGTCTTTTTCTACCTGGACTGTTGGAACTGCCTTCTCCAGTATGTCAGGAGTGAGGGAATCAGTGAGGGGAAACCCAGGAGAGAAGAAGCCAGGGAGTGGGGCAGGAGGTGCCAGCAGTTCAGAGGTGCTGATCGCTTGCCGTGGGGTTATGGGTATTTATTTATTTTTTGCGGTACGTGGGCCTCTCACTGTTGTGGCCTCTCCCGTTGCGGAGCACAGGCTCCGGACGCGCAGGCTCAGCGGCCATGGCTCACGGGCCCAGCCGCTCCGCGGCATGTGGGATCCTCCCGGACCGGGGCACGAACCCGTGTCCCCTGCATCGGCAGGCGGACTCTCAACCACTGCGCCACCGGGGAAGCCCCTGGTTCACTCTTTTGCTGTTTTTCAGGGTTCAAGCCTATGGATTGAGTTAGGAGAAAGATGAGGTTTATAAAGAGGTCTTTCTGGTCCTTCCAGTACTAAAGCCCCTTGGATAAGGGCCAGGGAGATTCATCCCCCAGAGTCTAGGTGGTGGTGATGGAGGCTTCCTGCCAGAAGGCTCTGAGGCAGAGGGCATGGATGCTGCCATGCTGGCGTCTCCATGCCTCTGGCAATGAAACAAAGAACTTCTGTCTGCCCTACAAGGTTAGGTCGGTAAAACCCACTTCAAATGAAAGCCACCATAATTTTGCAACTTGATAATTAAAATTCTAATATATGAATTAAACAAAACATAGGGCTACGTTATCGAAACCCTAAAATACAGCCGCAGTGACTCTACTGTTGTTCCTCCTGCAGATCTGTGGCTTTCCCACACACCTTTGTTTCAAGCCTTGATTCAGGCTTAATCACCTCAGGAAATAAGTCCCATGTGACTACCCCATGGTTGGGCAGTGCGTGCAATGATGCTTTTGTGACGGGGAGAAATAAAAGAGAGTGTCTTCAGATAGGTGGCATCTCGACAGCCCAGGTAAACAAAACTCCCGGGAGAGGTATTCCGGAGCTCTGCTTTTGTTTTCCTGGCGATTACAAATATGAAGGCCGAAGAGAAGAGAAATAAGAGGCAGTCTTGCCGAGGTGGACCATCAACCTGAACTTATGGATTGATTTATTTCCTTGCATGCTCTGAGAAAATGGCCACTTGTCGCTTTCTGCTATTAATAAAGAGGTCACTTTATCATTAGGCCTTTGAATCTGCATTTGATGGCTAAAGCAGATGGTTATAATTTCTGGCTTCGTGTGGCCACCTTATTAATAAAAAAGAACTGATGGAAAGGAAAAGGCTTCTTCATTTTTAACTCCAGAAGCGTAACACAAATGTCTTCCAGCCTTTCTTTGTGTGGAGAGCAGACCTAGTGACTGCAGTAAGATCCTGTTACACATTTGAAAAAAGACTTTTGTAGAGTGGAGGTAACTCCATTTGAATCCTTCTTTTGTTAAACTTTAAAGAGACACTATGAATACATGCCCCTGCTTCATGGAAAAGGTATTTTGAAGGAAGCTCCAGGATTATATTTAAAAGTAAATTAATATTTTAATAACATAAAGAAGAAAGTAGAAAACATCCACCTCATTTCAGAGAGTGGAGGTCTGTGGTAGTTTCTGAAATTAGTCTCTTTGCTTACATTATTTTAAACTGCTTTTTCGGATTTAATTACTGGGTTTGGGTGAATATATCATGTATCTTATTTTGGTTCTTTTAAAATTCAACTGAATTTTTGTGAAAAAAATAATAGCGAAAATGTATGGTAGTGAATTTCTGCTTGGTTTCACTGAGTCTGTATATTCCCCTATAATGGTCAGGAATTTGAAATCACAGTGATCACACTGGCAGCAGCTTTTTGTTACATTCTAGCATTTTGAGGACAGGTTGGGAACAACTTCCAGTCGTGAAGACAGCATGACTTAGAATCCTAATGCACCTGGTAAACAGGGCAGAGAAATGCGGAGAATTCTTTACAGAAGGCTCAGAAGAGTGCTTTAATCAATGCATTTACCCTACAGCTTATATATATTTCAGGCTGTTGGTCATATCCTGGGGTCTGTTATGACAATGAACTTCTGCTCCTTTAGATGAATAGAATGTGATGAGTGTTCAGTGGGTGCCTCTGAGATACGGAAAAAGCAGTGAATTCTAGGGATAGAAAAATCTTCAAACGTTACTTTGTGTACTTGTTTTCAGTTTTTTTTTTCTACTAATGATGCCTTTAAGAAGAGCCCTACGTTGACCCATATGTAGAAACAGTTTGAATTTCAAATTAGTAGCAATAATCTTTTTTTTCCATTTTTATTAATCAAAGACATGTGTAACAACCCATTCAGTTCATTTGGTCATTTATTTGTTCACTTGTTGGTTCATTCATTCATTAACGTTTAGTCTGTATTTACTTTTGACTAAGCACTGTGCTTGGACATGGGGATACAAAGGAGTTTGTGATGGCCATTAGACTCGTTAAAGTGCCCCAAATTGTGGATAGACCATTGTTATTTCTACCTTCTCAGACTCCTGGATACCCAGATACCAATACATGGCCAATCCATCATGCTTTGTTTTCTGTTTTCAATTTTGAAATATCTTAAGTATACAGAAAAAACAGAAAAAAAATTGACAAATTCTTTTTCAAACATCTTACCATACTTGCTTCAGATTTTTTAAAGAAATAAAGCAGCTGAACCTCCCTTCCTAAATCCTGTTTCTTTTCTTCTCCAGAGATAATCTCTCAACTAAATATAATGTTTTTTCATTCCTATGCATGTTTCTATGCTTTTGCTATGGATGTATAAATCCACTAATGATGCATGTTATTACTTTGCTGAGTTTTAAACCTTATGTAAATAGTAACTTATTGTACCTGACCTTCCACAGCTTGCTCTTTTTAGCTCAATATTATGCTTTTGTTATTTAGCCTTGTTAATATAGGAATTGCATGTTAATCTAGGAAGTTATTTTAGCTGTTGTGCGGTAGCTATTCTACTATGTGACCATTTCACAACTAAAGTACTCCTTCTCCTGTTTTCCTTTTTTTCTGTATTATAAGCAATGCTGCTGTGAAGAATTTTGACCTTTTTTTTTGTGAACATGTGGGGAAATTTCTTTAGGCTCTATACCTAGGAATACGGTATGGTGTGCATGTCTTCATCTTACCTAGATATTGCTGAATTGCACCCCAAATGCCTTGTGCCGGTGTGAACTCCCGCCTATTATGAGTTCCTGTTGCTCCTCACCTTTTTCAGCTCTTGGTATTGAAAGTATTTTTAGTTTTCGCTTATTTGATGGGTATGAAATAAACTATCTTAATTTGGATGTATTAAGATACGTCAAAATTTGAGTAAAGACGTCAAGCAAAGACTGGAGATTTTTCCCTTTCCTCCTGTTTGAGCTGTATTGTAGGGCAGGTTTGAGTTTCTGGTTGGGGAGGGTCGTCCTCATCAAAGCCTATTTGGGCCTTAATCATCTTGCTATACACCCGTTGTACACAGAACTTATCCTTATATATCTTTCTAAGGAGAGTGAAGATATACAATCCAAACTCATAGAAACTGTGTTGGGTGGGAAGCAGTGGTCGCTATGGCCTTATTTACAGTGGATTTAATGGAAAGGGCCCTGGTCTCTGCTCTAGCAGAGGCTGCTGCCAGCTCGTTACTAGCTTATGCACCCTCATCCATAAAATGAGGGGTTGCATTACTCATTCTTTCTTCAAGTGCTGATTTTTTTTTTTTTGGTTCCAAAATTCCATATTTTTCAATAGTAATGTCCCTTGGTACTTTAAAATGTTTTTGAATCACTGCTACTCAATTTTTCTTGAGAACAGAGGAACTTGATGCAGGAACCATCACTCAGTGAAGAGCAGTTAAAATTGCTAAGAAGTCCCCTTTGAAATTACAATCTAAATGAAAATTATGTAGAAAAAGATCCATGCATGAAGGTGATAGGGAAGAAATAATAATATATAGACTGAGTGATTATTCCCCTCACTGCCCCATTTTCCTGTTTTCCAAATTTTCTTTAATGGTCATAGAGTAATATTCTTGGAATAAAATAACAAACATATGCAAACAATTATAAGCTCATTTGGGAGGAAAAAAGAATGTGATTTACACAAAACATGTGTTGGGCAAAGGGGGGAACACCTGTATATGAAAAATGATTTGTAATAATTTCTTAGGTAATTCCTGTAATCCTTCCCTGGGTTAAAGTTGGTGGATGATAAGTGTCTTTCTTTATGTATTGCTGTTGGAAGGATCCAGGGAAGATGGAAAACGAGTAGATTAGCATCTTAACGTAAGAGCAGCGGCAAAGCTGAGTGTAGAACAATTTGAGCTTCTCTCAGTTGGTTTTAAGACCAAAAGAGAAAGTGGAAAGCAGAACTAGAGAGATTTTAACCAATGGGTCATGTAGATTATCCTGTTTCAAAGGTGTCTAACAAATCCACACTGTTTATCAGAGGTAAAAATAAGAGTGAAAATAATCATGCCAACTACATATTCAGTGTCAGATACGTGTGTTTTCCTTCAATTCTGGGGCGACCCCGGAATGTCGGAATAGCTGTTCTGATTGATAGTTGAGGGCTCAGATAGCTTAAGAAAACTGCCCCATGTGAAGAGCTAATCAATGGTGCAGCCTGGATTTGCCCCAGTCTGTTTGACTCTGTGGAGGCACGCGTGTGTGTGCACCCTTGCCCTGGGAGGTTCTCCTTATATAGAGCTGAAAGCTGCCCCCCTGCAACTTTTCCACACATTGCTTCTCATTCTGTCTTCCTGAGTGCTCAACATCAGAAGTCCGCTCCCTCTTTCACCTGACAGCCCTTCAGATCATTGAAGAGCGTTATCGTGTCCATTTTCCTATCACCCCCGCTGTCCCCCAACCCCTTACCTCACTCTGTCATTTTTGAGAAGCTTAGAGAGGTGCTTTTATTCACAGATGCCTTGGGAAATTTCATGGTTTTTAGACTCATGCTGAGTTTGTCCAGATGTGCCAATATTTGTCTTATATGATATAAATTAATTGTTCAGAAGAGGAAGAAACCTTTGTAGGCACTTACTCACTAATTCAAACCAGTTCCTTTGGGAAGGGAAAAAAAGTTAAAAATGAACCAGATCATTTCCATTGGGAGAATGTAGTCGTTGAATTCACATCCTACATTTAGGACAAATCTGTAGCGTGGCAGTTCAGTGTTACCACATATTTTAACCAAGGGAAACTCGGCTGACACTTGTAATAGAGTCCAGCTTTTACGTGAAGACGTTGCAGTGATGGAGAAAGTGTGATATTCTCATATTTTATTACCCAGCTCTATGGCCCAGTGTTTACAGCCTGGTGGCAAAGAAATTAGCACCTCTCAGACTTACCAGAGTAACTATTATTATTATAAGATAATTGTGACAGTGTTGAGTAAGGTTTAAATTTATGGAAAAGCACAAACTTTTGAGGAGAGGAATTCTAAGAATAAAATGTTGTCACGTTGTAATATATGCACCTGAGTTCTCTTCATGATCCAGAATGAAAAAAATATGTCCAGTGTGGGTGATCTTGATCATAATCATGAGTCCCCCACCATCATAGTCACCAACTATAGCAACAGGTGCTTCTAATATTTTTTGAACTCCTGTGATGTGCCTGGCAGTGTGCTTTGCATTAGTTGTCTCATTGAATTCTCAGAACTTAGGACGTCGGTACTATCTTTAGTCTCATTTTACAGATGAGAAAACAGAGAGCTTAAATATCCTGCCCAAGTTCATATATCTCGTGTGTAGCAGAGCGAGAGTCCTAGCCTATGCTTTACTTCTATACCTTGTTTCTTTTCTCTGCAACATAGACTATAAATTGAACATTAAACAATGCACTGGGGACACATTAAGGAATCTTTCACTGTAAATGGAACACGAATGAAAATTTTCCCATTATGAGGTTTTCTTAGTGAGACACTCATTCTTAGTAAAACTAAAATTAAACCAAGGTTTATTGTAAAGCCTCCATTTCCACACCCAAATATTCCTTTCCTATATTAGTATAATTCTCTATGAAAACCACAGCACAAATTAGATCACTTGAAGAGATGGATAAATGCAACGTGATTTGATGTAAAGATCACCAGCTTCCCAGAGGTGAAATGACATGAATTTTAACTAGTGCTGCCACTAACCCTCTCTGGGGCCTTGGTCCAGCCTCATACTCAGTCTGGGTTTCAGTGTTCCCGTCTGCAAAATGTGTGTTGTGCTCTGATTGTGAAACTTCCTTTTAGCTTTGCATAATGCATAGTGTATAATGGCTGCTAACTTCAGGAAAAATAAAATGCCTTTCTTCTTTAATGAAAATATCAAATAGCCAACCTCAAGCCAATTGCTTTGAACTTTTTACTCACTAAGGCTTTATTCTGAAAATATGTGACATATTGCTATCCTGCTGCCCATCTATTTAAGTCATTCTCCAACAAACTTGTCAGGGCTTATCTGAATCTTAGCACCATTTAGGTGTGGTTGATTGCCTGGAAGGAGAAGTTTCCTGACTTCTTTCTTACATGGATTAGTGCAGTGAAAACCAGTGAAAAACTGGCTTCCCTCTTCTTTCTTTTGAGGACTCTGCCACTTATTTTCCAGCAGCAGTTTTTGGAAGCCAAATCTGGAGCAGGACGGGATGGAGATATTAGACATAGGTGACAGTTGTCTGTCTCGTGAATTTCTTCTTTTCTATTTTTTTCTTTTCTCTTGCTGAGTGAGTTGCTCCCTTCTCAAAACACTTGAACACACTTCCTGTAGAGCATATCTTGCAGGGTGGCCAGTAGTGTTTTCTCTCTTTTGCCTCCTCTGCATTATAAACCCATCAGAAGTAGAGACAGAACATGTCTGTGCTTAGCTAGTATCTGACACATAGATGCTGCTCAATAAAAGGTGAATGAATGAATAAGGCAGAAAGAGTTGCATTTCTAAATATATACTAATGAGCAATGCTTTAAGTTACATGAAAATATCCATTTATGAAACAGACAGTTCAAATGTTTCCTCTTTGACCATTCTTAACCTGATCTTTCATCCCGAGCATGAAATAATTTGTTCTTCTCCTCTAAAGAATTTTGTGTTCCATTTGTTTGGTAAGTAACTATGTAGTGCCTCAGGACATTTTTTCTGTTCTTATAATATTTGTGGTTTTCAAATATTTTATGACCTTATTGTCTTTTTTTATCAAAATTTGTTTCCACATAAAGGTTTTAAATTATTTGAAGATAGGGATAAATATTAATTAATATAATAATGTATTAATCATCTAAATAATTATATTTAATAATATAGTTAAATATAATATTTCTCTGTTGATTTTTAAAATTCTATTTTCTCTGTGTTTCATTTTGAATAGTCCTGTTATTTGTGTTTTCAAGTTCACTAATCTTTATCTTCTATAATATCTAATCTGATGTTAATCTGATCCAGTGTATTTTTCATCTCATACATTGTAGATTTCAACTCTAGAAGTTTGATTTAGGTCTTTTTTATGTCTTCAATGTCTCCACTTAATTTTTGAACTTATGGAATGTAGTTATAAGAGCTGTTTTAATGTTCTTGTCTGCTAATTCTAACATCTGTGTCAGTTCTGGGTCAGCTTTGATTGATTTTTCTCCTCATCAGGGGTCATCTTTTCCTGCTTTTTGCATGCTGTGTAATTTTTGATTGAATGCCAGACATCGTGAATTTTACCTTGTTGGATGCTGCCTATTTTTGTATTCCTGTAAATGTTCTTTACTTGTTTTAGGATGTAGTTAAGTTGCTTAGAAACAGTTTGATTCTTTTGGGTCTTGCTACTAAGATTTGTTGGGCGGGACTGGAAGAGTACTCAGTCTAGGGCCAGTTATTCCCCATGTCAGAAGAGAGACCTTTCTATGTGCTCTCCCAATGCCTAAGGAATCATGAAGTTTTCTAGTTAGAAACATCCTTTTGGATTTGTTCCCCCAGCCTTGAGTGATTGCCTCACACACATTCGCTGATCAGTGTTCCACTCAAAATTCACTCCCTGTGAGTCTCTGTGAAGCTCTCTCCCCTATCTGGTATTCTCTCTCTCTCTTTTTTTTTTTAAACAATTAACACTTTTATTTATTGGTAAAATATAAAAATCCAGGTCTCTTAAATCAACACAATCTCTCCAGATATTTGGCTCAGGTCCTCTGTCTTATGGATTCTAGTTGCCTTGGTCTCCCCGGACTGTTAGCTGCATTTACTCACCTCAGGAGGTTCACTTGAGTTTTCCCTGCCCCCGCACACCTCGGCCTGGAGACTCCCTCAGGTAGTAAGCTGGGTGACTCATAGGACTCGCTTATTTTGTTTCCCTTCTCTCAGAGATCATTGCCCTTGGTAGCCTGTTATCCAGGTCTTGACAACTGTCCCTGTTACTCCGTCTTGGCCAGAAGTGGAAGTGATCCATTTTATTCTTTCTATCTAGAATCATCCTCCATCCCCAGCTTCCAAAGCTCACCATCCCTCACCCCATGAGATTGGGTAAGGAGCCCTTCCATTTTGTCCCCATTATACCTGCGCTTACACTAGCTTAGCACAGCACTCAGCTCTCTGTATTGTTATGGCAGTCTTTACTCTCTTTCTTTATTATATTTTATTTTCTTGAAGGCAGGGAATATCTTTTACATCTGGATTTTCAACACCTAATGTAGTCCCAGGCATTTAACAGTTGCTTCTAAGCATTTGTGGAATGAATGAATGAATGAATGAACAAATAAGATTCCACTTACAAAGTATCAGTTTATGAACAACTTTCAGAAGCTTTTTTTTTTAAAAAAAAACACAAAACAAGAATGAGATTAATGGTGTGTTTTCATGTATGCAGTTTAAGACTAACATTTCTAGGTTATCAATTGTTTATGATGGCTTAGACCTGGTTTTTATCTGTTTATTTTCTGTAGCCTCTCATTAAAAGGTGGATAATGAAAGTCACCCTAATTAATGCTTGAAATAAAATGTGGAAAGTAAAGGGACTAAGAATAGAATAACTATATTTTGTAGATACACACAATGAAGACTCACTTTTCGGTAACCCACTTTATGGTTGTGGTGTATCCCAAGTCTGAAATTTACTGAGGTGGTGTTCTTATCTCAAGGGCCTTTTCCATGTTTGATGTACTTGGATATCTGTTATCCAAGTAGACTACAGCTGGTCTGCAAATAGCTGTGAGTCTGTGCATTCTTATCAACTGGAGACAATTGACAGTGGATATGTGCCATGGTCAAGTACAAGCCCATACTATATTTGGGTCTTTTAGAGTCGGTAGAGTGAACTATATTTGGTAAGCCTCTTAAGACTATCTTGTTCTGTTTCCTCAGCACCTCTTGGTTACCAAAGGCACCTTCGGAGTCTCCCTATTCTTTTATCACCATTCCACAGTTGACATGATGGAAGTAGCTTGAAGGCTTGTGTTCTTCTAGACTCAGTGTTTTTTTGTTTTTTTTTTTTCCTGTGCATTAGGGATAATGAAATTTAAGGCAGGTTGCTTTGAGGATTAAATGAAGTAATAAATGTAAGTTTCCTATCACAGTTCCGGGCACATAGGACCCCCCTCCCACTTCTCCCCAACCTAATTTAAAAGGTAGCTATCTGCCCCTGAAGTTGAACTATAGTGACTGGCTACTAACGTAAAGACACATGGAGTTATTCTATCTGTATCTCTCACTTACCAGCTTTTCCTTTTAGGTTTAATGTGTGTTCCTTTGCTTTCAGGCCAAATGCTGATTTTCCTAAAACAGTGTTTTCTTGACTTTAAGCACAGTCTTCTGCTTTTTTTTTTTGTTTTTACTGCTCTTGCCTGGTGATCAAATTGTTTAAAGCCATCTTTGTCCTTCCTCCTTCTAATCCATGGCCAAGGCAGGGGGTGGCTTTAATTAACAGGAACACTCTGTATTAGCTAAGCAATTTCTCATTCTACCTCGCAGGTATCGATTACATCTCTTGCTGATGCACAAATGAAGACTGGATGTATTTTGCATATTTTCCTAGAATGGCACAGTGATTCTGTGGCTAAACCAAGATTAGACCTTGCTAGTTCTAAAAAATCTGACTTTTTGCTTTAAAGAAACTGTGTTGCCTCCAGAGCTGCGAGTTGAGTTTACCTTTCAAGTGTACTTTGTATTTAAATCTGATGATAGTCTTGTTTTCCATTTGTCTTATTTAGATGAGGGTCTTGGATTCTTTTCTTTACTGGGCTGGTACAGCTGCCCTGACCGTGACCTAGACGGCATGTTTCTTGATGCTGTCAAGAATGCTAATTAAGATAGTTATTCTCTTTTGTCCTACTGTTTATGAAACTTGCAATTATGTCTATTAGATGGTAAGCTCTGTTATCTCCCACTATAATGAGCGTGGCTTTCTGTACACAAAGAAATGTTTGAATGTGTGAGCGTGTGAGCGAATAAATCAATATGTTTATATTGTTACTGGTTTAAAAAAGCCTCCGGGTTACTGGTTTAAATATATACAGTCTTAGGATGGGGGGTGGGATGATAGAACAAGAAATGAGACTGTTTGTTAGGATGGCCACGGGCCTTAGGGTGCCTATGTACAGATTAGAAAAGGTGCCCCTCCCAGTGCATGTCTGCCATCCCATGTCAGGATGCTCAGTGTGGCTGGAGGAGGGCTGGATGGATTTTTGTCCTCACCTGCTCCCTGGGTTGGGTGCCCTACTGCAGGGCCCAGCCAGCACAGTTGTATGAGGACCTTCTGATTTTTGTCTCAGTAAGGGCGTTGGTGTCAAGTGGTCTTCAGGAGGGCAGTTACCCTTATCCTAGTCAACGTTTCCTTGAAGAGCATGTCCCAGGAAGATGAAGATGGCTCCCTCCGACCCCACCGCTCCATTCTGTCTTTGGGACTCTTTTGTGATGCTTCTGTCTGCCTCCTCATCTTCCAAATCAGTTTCTCTGTGACGTTTGTCTGTTCTATTGAAGACTTGGAGCAGAATGCTGTTGTCAACGTGCCTTCCTGCTGCCTGCGGCTTCATGAGTTTCTCCCATTTTGGTGGAATCAAGGCCAATCGCCCATGCTGGTGTTTGAGGTCCCACTTGTCCTGGCCTTACTCTAGCCATCAAATCACATTTCTTTCTGTTCTTCTTCAGACACTTCTTCTCAAGCCATTGATGGCAATGGGCTTACCACTCACACCTTGTGGCCATGGCCCACGTGGTTCCCTTTGTCTGGATGTCCTCCTCTGCCCCTACACATTCTGTAGAATCCTTTGCGTTCTTGTAAGCCCACTTTGGGTAGCTGTTCTTTGATGAGGATATACCGTTCCTTCTCCTTGGCCCCTTGAATCATTCTACAAAGCCTACTTGATTTTTTAAACTAAATATTAAACATTAAATATATAGTCAATGTTAATGGATATTAACTCCTTAGATCGAGGCCCTGCACATAGTTTATGCTCAGTATTTAGCTATTGTTATACTCTTTTTGAATCACTTTAGCCATTCATTCACTCATTTATTCAACAAACAGATATCCCCCCCTGCAGGTACTGCTCCAGGTCTGGGGATTCAGAAATGTGTAAGACCTGGAGCTTGTGTGCAAAAGCAGGGGTGATGGCCTCCAGTTCCCTGGAGGGAGATGCTGTCGTAGAAGGTGGGACAGTGTCTTCAAGGCTCTCCCCATCATCATACTCTAGACTTCTAACGTGACTTCCTCCAATGTTCTGGTCAGCATGAGGCAGTAGAAATAAAGGGTTCACACTGGGTGGATGTACTAACTCTGACCTTCAGTCTCCACCTCTTAAAATAGGGAGAAGAGGGTACGTGCCACATATCATTATGAACTAGGCCCTGGGTTAAGTGCTTTATGTTTGTGATTTAATGGAATTCTCAAAATATCCCCATGAGATATATCCTGTTAATATGCTTATTTTACAGATGAGGAACCCGGGACACAGAAGGGTTAAGAAAATGGCTTGCATGGTAGAGCTTTGAGCTGAACCCAGGTCTGTCAGAGAGCAGAAGCCACATTCTCATTATCATGTAGCATCATGCTATGTCATGTGTTAAGAACCCAGGCACACAAGGTCAGAGTAAATAGCTATTATTATTAATATTATTACTATTATAATTCTAAAATTCAGGCCTTTCTTCACCACACCAAGTAATGTACATCATAGCGGTTCAATAAAACTTTATTCAGTTTAATTAGTTGTGGATTTTGTGTGTGGGGAGGTGGGTAACTGCCATCTCTAAAGAAATTCTTAATAGGAAAATCTCTTAAAATGGGGAAAGTTAACCACAAAATATAGCAGCCAGAGAAGCAAACCAGTTAATGAGATTCTGTATTGGAAAGTTGGAAAGAAGCTAAAAAGAAATGAAGGGTACAATCTGGTGGTTGACAACATTTGAAAATACTCTGACCAGCAGACAGTGTTTTGAGCGAAAGAAATAGAGATGAGTCAGTTACATGGTTGTCCCTTACAATAATGACAGAGAGGAGGTGGGGCACAGTCTTTCAAGTTTGCAAAAGGATTTGTCCTTCTGCCATCTCTTCTCTTACCTTGACACAAAGCTGGTCATGGCCAAAAGATTCTGCTCTGTCTGATGAGGTTTTGAGGGAATTAGGTTAGGTTTTCTTGAAGATGGCTGGACCAGAAAATAAAAGATTTTCTCTCTTTGGAGAGGAGCTTTACTCCGGGGAAGAGCACAAGCTGTCCAGGAGGAATCTGGGGCGGTAGAGACCAGGAACTCCCATCCTTCCCCCACCTCCTCCCAGTGTTTCACCAGCAGAATGAGGACATTATTAAAGCTTTGTGATGAGACAAAGCCACACACTGAGACGTGGCTGCCAGCACGTTTATCTCGAGTTTGGGAGTGAAATGAATGCTGCTACGTATGCAAATTGAGAGCAACATTTTCCACTTTGGTAATAGTCAGTCCTTTGGTTTTCTTTTGGATTTCAGCCATTTCTCTCTCCTGTTGGGTATTGCTCTGTCCCAGCCTGCATGAGTACTGAATCTTCAGGAGGGCCTGAAAGCCAAGTCTGGATCCTAGATAGCCAAGAACATTCTGCAACAATGCCTAGTTACATTCTGAGCCAGCTCTAGAGAGAATACCACTGCCCTGCTGTCCAGCATCTTGGGCTGACTGTGCTCAGGAAGAAGATACCAGAAGCCCCACCAGAGCCCACACTGCATCGACAGCCTTGCTGGAAGATTACCTTCCAGGAAGCAGTTTCCGCTTCCCTTGACTCCTTTTCCAGCACCCGTGTTTTGCAGAGGGGCTTATGATTGCTTTGCCATAGGACCCCTGGGAAATACAGTTTTTTGGATTCTACTTTGACTTAATGGCCTTCATCAATAAAGTGGGAAACTATCAGGATGTTGAGAAGGTGTTCAAAAGACTTGGGGGAATCTTGAAATACGAGTGTCCACTCCAGTCAGCCAGGAGGTCAGTCCTGGGGTTTCCGTGATAACATGGGGCTTGGGGGTGGAGCGGCCCCTTCTGACAAGTCTAGGGTTGATTTTCTGTATTTGCTAAAGTTTGCTAAAATAAAAATTCTAAATGGCATATTCTGTAAAGAAAGTGAATGTTAATGACATTTTAATTCAGCTGAAGTAATACATAATGGGTATCATATAATTTCTATTATCATTTTTCACATTTCAGGATCTTTCTTCCTGTGAAGTTTCAATAAAACGCTTAGAAATACATTTTGCTTTGTTGTAGGCAGGATGCATTTCAAGAGGCCTTCTTCGCCTCTGTGTCTGATCCATTTGCCAAATGTCTTGACTTTATATCTCCCATGACCCATTTGATCTTTCTGTGGTTGCGGGAGAGACGTACCTTTGAAAGTAGAATTTCGAGTAAAGAAAGCTAGCAGTTAGGGGTTGATGGCTAGGCTCTTCGGCTCTTTGTTAATTCTAGCTAGAAGCTACGTGCTGTCACTTCTTAGGCCCCTTGATCTGCCACTGAGCATATCTCTTTCTTTCTTAGTGTGGATTCTGTCCCTTGGTGTAGATGGTATTTGTCATTTAACTCTGATATAAACATGTAGCCCCTCTGTGCCTCAGTGTCATCATCTGTAAAATGGGGCTATAGCATATTTCCTGACCTTCTTCATGGTTACCGTAAAGCTTGAGTGGTAGCATACAAAGAAGCCTTTTTAAGAATTATTAAGTGTAATATAAACATAAAGTGACATACAGTTAATTACAGGCTTTATGATTTCATTCTATTTTGTGACCTCATCAAATTGGGCTCCTTTCAGCTCTATCAAGGCTGTCTCGTCATCTTCTTTTCTTTTATTTTTTTAAACAGATTTATTTATTTATTTTTGGCTGCATTGGGTCTGCATTGCTGCCTGTGGGCTTTCTCTAGTTGCAGCGAGTGGAGGCTACTCCTTGTTGTGGTGCACGGGCTTCTCATCGCGGTGACATCCCTTATTGCAGAGCACGGACTCTAGGCGTGCAGGCTTCAGTAGTTGCAGCAAGTGGGCTCAGTAGTTGTGGCTCGCAGGCTCTAGAGCACAGGCTCAGTAGCTGCAGCACACGGGCTTAGTTGCTCCACGACGTGTGGGATCTTCCTGGACCAGGGTTCGAACCCGTGTCCCCTGCATTGGCAGGCGGATTCTTTTTTTTTTTATAATTGACTTACAATATTATATTAGTTTCAGGTGTACAACATAGTGATTCAATATTTCTATACATTATAAAATAATCACCACAATAAGTGTAGTTACCATCTGTTACCATACAGAGATATTCCAATAATATTGAGTATATTCTCTATACTGTGTATTACATCCTTATGACTTATAACTGGAAGTTGTATTTCTTTTTTTTAATTTAATTTAATTTATTTTGTTATACAGCAGGTTCTTATTAGTTAACCATTTTATACATATTAGTGTATATATGTCAATCCCAATCTCCCAAATCATCACACCACCAACACCACCCCTGCCTCTTTCCCCACTTGGCGTCCATACATTTGTTCTCTACATTTGTGTCTCAATTTCTGCCCTGCAAACCAGTTCATCTATACCATTTTTCTAGGTTCCACATATATGTGTTAATATGTGATATTTGTTTCTCTTTTTCTGACTTACTTCACTCTGTATTACAATCTCTAGATTCATGCACGTCTCTACAAATGAACCAATTTCATTCCTTTTAATGGCTGAGTAATATTCCATTGTATATATGTACCACATCTTCTTTATCCATTCATCTGTCGATGGGCATTTAGGTTGCTACCATGACCTGGCTATTGTAAATAGTGCTGCAGTGAACATTGGGGTGCATGTGTCTTTTTGAATTATGGTTTTCTCTGGGTATATGCCCAGTAGAGGGATTGCTGGGTCATATGGTAATTCTATTTTTAGATTTTTAAGGAACCTCCATACTGTTCTCCATAGTGGCTGTATCAATTTACATTCCCACGAACAGTGCAAGAGGGTTCCCTTTTCTCCACACCCTCTCTAGAATTTGTTGTTTGTAGATTTTCTGATGATGTCCATTTGAACTGGTATGAGGTGATACCTCACTGTAGTTTTGATTTGCATTTCTCTAATAATTAGTGATGTTGATCAGCTTTTCATGTGCTTCTTGGCCATCTGTATGTCTTCTATGGAGAAATGTCTGTTTAGGTCTTCTGCCCATTTTTGCATTGTGTTGTTTGTTTTTCTAATATTGAGCTGCATGAGCTGTTAATATATTTTGGAGATTAATCCTTGGTCTGTTGATTCATTTACAAATATTTTCTCCCATTCTGAGGGTTGTCTTTTCATCTTGTTTGTAGTTTCCTTTGCTGTGCAAAAGCTTTTAAGTTTCATTAGGTCCCATTTGTTTATTTCTGTTTTTATTTCCATTACTCTAGGATGTGGATCAAAAAAGATCTTGCTGTGATTTATGTCAAAGGGTGTTCTTCCTGTGTTTTCCTCTAAGAGTTTTATAGCGTCTGGTCTTACATTTAGGTCTCTAATCCATTTTGAATTTATTTTTGTGTATGGTGTTAGGGTGTGTTCTAATTTCATTCTTTTACATGTAGCTGTCCAGTTTTCCCAGCACCACTTATTGAAGAGACTGTCTTTTCTCCATTGTATATCCTTGCCTCCTTTGTCATAGATCAGTTGGCCATAGGTGCGTGGATTTATCTCTGGGCTTTCTCTCCTGTTCCAGTGATCTATATTTCTGTTTTTGTGCCAGTACCATATTGTCTTGATTACTGTAGCTTTGTAGTATAGTCTGAAGTCAGGGAGTCTGATTCTTCCAGCTCTGTTTTTTTCCCTCAAGACTGCTTTGGCTATTCGGGGTCTTTTGTGTCTCCATACAAATGTTAAGATTTTTTTGTTCTAGGTCCGTAAAAACTGCCATTAGTAATTTGATAGGGATTGCATTGAATCTGTAGATTGCTGTAGTACAGTCATTTTCACAATATTGATTCTTCCCATCCAAGAACATGGTATATCTCTCCATCTGTTGGTATCATCTTTAATTTCTTTCATCAGTGTCTTATAGTTTTCTGCATACAGGCCTTTTGTCTCTCTAGGTAGGTTTATTCCTAGGTATTTTATTCTTTTTGTTGCAATGGTAAATGGGAGTGTTTCCTTAATTTCTCTTTCATGTTTTTCATCATTAGTGTATAGGAATGCAAGAGATTTCTGTGCATTAATTTTGTATCCTGCAACTTTACCAAATTTATTGATTAGCTTTAGTAGTTTTCTGTTGACATCTTTAGGATTCTCTATGTATAGTATATCATCTGCAAACAGTGACAGTTTTACTTCTTCTTTACCAGTTCATATTCCTTTTATTTCTTTTTCTTCTCTGAGTGCCATGGCTAGGACTTCCAATACTATGTTGAATAATAGTGGCGAGAGTGGACATCTTTGTCTTGTTCCTGATCTTAGAGGAAATGCTTTCAGTTTTTCACCATTGAGAATGATGTTTGCTGTGGGTTTCTCATATATGGACCTTATTATGTTGAGGTAGGTTCCCTCTGTGCCCACTTTCTGGAGAGTTTTTATGATAAATGGGTATTTAATTTTGTCAAAAGCTTTTTCTGCGTCTATTGAGATGATCATATGGTTTTTCTTCTTCAGTTTGTTAATATGGTGTGTCACATTGATTGATTTGCATATATTGAAGAATCCTTGCAACCCTGGGATAAATCCCACTTGATTATGGTGTATGATCCTTTTAATGTGCTGTTGGATCCTGTTTGCTAGTATTTTGTTGAGGATTTTTGCATCTGTATTCATCAGTGATATTGGTCTGTAATTTTCTTTTTCTTGTAGTATCTTTGTCTGGTTTTGGTATCAGGGTGATGGTGGCCTCATAGAATGAGTTTGGGAGTGTTCCTTCCTCTGCAATTTTTTGGAAGAGTTTTAGAAGGATGGGTGTTAGCTCATCTCTAAATGTTTGATAGAATTCACCTGTGGAGCCATCTGGTCCTAGACTTTTGTTTGTTGGAAGATTTTTAATCACAGTTTCAATTTCATTACTTGTGATTCGTCTGTTCATATTTTCCATTTCTTCCTGGTTCAGTCTTGGAAGGTTATACCTTTCTAAAAATTTGTCCATTTCTTCCAGGTTGTCCATTTTATTGGCATAGAGTTGCTTGTAGTAGTCTCTTAGGATGCTTTGTATTTCTGCAGTATCTATTGTAACTTCTCCTTTTTCATTTCTAATTTTATTGATTTGAGTCCTCTCCCTGTTTTTGTTGATGAGTCTGGATAATGGTTTATCAATTTTATTTATCTTCTGAAAGAACCAGCTTTTAATTTTATTGATCTTTGCTATTGTTTTCTTTGTTTCTATTTCATTTATTTCTGCTCTGATCTTTATGATTTCTTTCCTTTTGCAAACTTTGGTTTTTGTTTGTTCTTCTTTCTCTAGTTCCTTTAGGTGTAAGGTTAGATTGTTTATTTGAGATTTTTCTTATTTCTTGAGGTAGGCTTGTATTGATATAAATTTCCCTCTTAGAACTGCTTTTGCTGCCTCCCATAGGTTTTAGGTCGTCGTGTCTCCATTGTCATTTGTCTCTAGGTATTTTTTGATTTCCTCTTTGATTTCTTCAGTGATCTCTTGGTTATTTACTAACGTATTGTTTAGCCTCCATATGTTTGTGTTTTTTACGTTTCCTTCCCTGTAATTCATTTCTAATCTCATAGCCTTGTGGTCAGAAAACATGCTTGATACGATTTCAATTTTCTTAAATTTACTGAGGCTTGATTTGTGACCCAAGATGTGATCTGTCCTGGAGAATGTTCCATGCACAGTTGAAAAGAAAGTGTAATCTGCTGTTTTGGGATGGAATGTCCTATTAATATCAATTAAATCTATCTGGTCTATTGTGTCATTTAAAGCTTGTGTTTCCTTTTTAATTTTCTGTTTGGATGACCTGTCCATTGGTGTAAGTGAAGTGTTAAAGTCCCCCACTATTATTGTGTTACTGTTGATTTCCTCCTTTATACCTGTTGGCAGTTGCCTTATGTATTGAGGTGCCCCTTTTTTGGGTGCATATATATTTATAATTGTTATATCTTCTTCTTGGATTAGTCCGTTGATCATTATGTAGTGTCCTTCCTCGTCTCTTGTAACATTTTTTATTTTAAAGTCTATTTTATCTGATGTGAGTATTGCTACTTATATCAGGTAAAATATGAACTTCCTTTTGATTTCCATTTGCATGGAATATCTTTTTCCATCCCCTCACTTTCAGTCTATATGTGTCCCTAGGTCTGAAGTGAGTCTTTTGTAGACAGCATATATATGGGTCTTGTTTTTGTATCTATTCAGCGAGCCTGTGTCTTGTGGTTGGAGCATTTAATCCATTCACGTTTAAGGTAATTATTGATACATATGTTCCTATGACCACTTTCTTAATTGTTTTGGGTTTGTTTTTGTAGGTCCTTTTCTTCTCTTGTGTTTCCCACTTAGAGAAGTTCCTTTAGCATTTGTTGTAGAGCTGGTCTGGTGGTGCTGAATTCTCTTAGCTTTTGCTTGTCTGTAAAGCTTTTGATTTCTCTGTAGAATCTGAATGAGATTCTTGCTGGGTAGAGTAATCTTGGCTGTAGGTTCTTCCCTTTCATCGCTTTAAATATGTCATGCCACTCCCTTCTGGCTTGTAGAGTTTCTGCTGAGAAATCATCTGTTAACCTTATGGGGGTTCCCTTGTATGTTATTTATTGTTTTTCCCTTGCTGATTTCAATAATTTCTCTGTCTTTAATTTTTGCCAATTTGATTACTATGTGTCTTGGCGTGTTTCTCCTTGGGTTTATCCTGTATGGGACTCTCTGCGCTTCCTGGACTTGGGTGGCTATTTCCTTTCCCATGTTAGGGAAGTTTTTGACTATAATCTCTTCACATATTTTCTCCGGTCCTTTCTCTCTCTCTTCTCCTTCTGGGACCCCTATAATGTGAATGTTGTTGTGTTTCATGTTGTCCCAGAGGTCTCTTAGGCTATCTTCATTTCTTTTCATTCTTTTTTCTTTGTTCTGTTCCACAGCAGTGAATCCCACCATTCTGTATTCCAGGTCACTTATCTGTTCTTCTGCCTCAGTTATTCTGCTATTGATTCCTTCTAGTGTATTTTTCATTTCAGTTATTGTATTGTTCATCTCTGTTTGTTTGTTGTTTAATTTTTCTAGGTCTTTGTTAAACATTTCTTGCATCTTCTCGATCTTTGCCTCCATTCTTTTTCCAAGTTCCTGGATCATCTTCACTATCATTATTCTGAATTCTGTTTCTGGTAGGTTGCTATCTCCATTTCATTTAGTTGTTTTTCTGGGGTTTTATCTTGTTCCTTCATCTGGTACATAACCCTCTGCCTTTTCATCTTGTCTATCTTTCTGTGAATGTGGTTTTTGTTCCATGGGCTGCAGTATTGTATTTCTTCTTGCTTCTGCTGTCTGCCCTCTGGTGGATTAGGCTAAGAGGCTTGTGCACGTTTCCTAATGGGAGGGACTGGTGGTGGGTGGGTCTGGCGGTTGATCAGGTGGACAGAGCTCAGTAAAACTGTAATCTGCTTGTCTGCTAATGGGTGGGGCTGGCTTCACTCCCTCTTGGTTGTTTGGCCTGAGGTGACCCAACATTGGAGCCTACCCCGCTCTTTGGTGGGGCTAATGGCAGACTCTAAGAGGGCTCATGCCAAGGAGTATGTCCCAGAACTCCTGCTGCCAGTGTCCTTGTCCTTGCGGTTAGCCACAGCCACCCCCCACCTCTGCAGGAGACCCTCCGATACTAGCAGGTAGGTCTGGTTCAGTCTCCTATGGGGTCACTGCTCCTTCCCCTGGGTCCTGATTCTCACACTACTTTGTCTGTGCCCTCCAAGAGTGGAGTCTCTGTTTCCCCCAGTCCTGTCGAAGTCCTGCAATCAAATCCCGCTAGCCTTCTAAGTCTGATTCGGAATTCCTCCTCCCATTTCTGGACCCCCAGATTGGGAAGCCTGATGTGGGGCTCAGAACCTTCACTCCAGTGGGTGGACTTCTGTGGTATAAGTGTTCTCCAGTTTGTAAGTCATCCACCCAGCAGTTATGGGATTTGATTTTATTGTGATTGTGCCCCTGTACCGTCTCATTGCGGCTTCTCCTTTGTCTTTGGATGTGGGGTATCTTTTTTGGTGAGATCCAGTGTCTTCCTGTTGATGATTGTTCAGCAGTTAGTTGTGATTGGCAGGTGGATTCTTAACCACTGTGCCACCAGGGAAGTCCCGCATCATCTTCTTTTAGAAAAGTTAAATGCTTATTGAATTTCACAAAGCAAGTTAGCACAAGAGCTCAGGTCTTCTGACTCACAGACCAGCAGAATGCTTAGATTTGATTTCTGCTTTGCTTTATCATTTGTGTCATCTTTTCAGTGAATGAGGATACCTATCTCTTTTGGAGGGTTAAAATAGTACCTTAGAAGTAGCAAAGAGTACTGCATCACTTTGGTTCTTTTTAACCCTCATTTCTTGTTGCCTTCTTTGTCTACATATCCTGGGCTGTCATGAAGGTAGAAAGACATTAATGACTAGGTTCTGGGCTCCAGGGGTTGACAATCTAGTGGAAGGAGGCCAATGAACAAATAAACCCCCAAGAATTTGAGTTCTTGGCTCTGCTACTTACTTGCAGGGTCTACCTGGGCAAGTCATGCACGTCTCTGGGTTCAGGTTTCCCAGCTGCCCAGTGAGAGTACTGGACTAGATGTCCAGGATAGCCATGCTCATTAAGGCCTCTTCTAATTTGTCACCATCTATGGTCTATGAGAGTGCAAAGCTATGTGCCGGCCAAGTCTTCACAAGCTGAAATAAAGGAAAGCTATTAATCTGATTGCATATTTTTCTTAATTATTATTTGTGATAAAGTTCTCAGGCTGACTACATTTTCTAACACCCAACACTCCCATTGTATTGAGATACAGGTGGTGATACTTGTTCAGTTAACCAAATGTCAACTTTGCCAAGATAGCAGACATGAACATCTGATGATTTAATAAAGGACATTAATTAATTAATGCCAGCATTCACTACTATTTCTGCAGTTCTCTAGTGCTTTTCTAACATGAACTTTTATTATATTAGGTCATCTTCCTTTTTTCCTAAAAAGGACCATAGAATAATTATAGCTAACATTTATTTTGTGTTTGCCTATGTACTAGGTAGAGGTTGCTCTAAGTGCTTTCCTTATAAAGACTCATTTAATCTCTCCTACATTTTGAAGCAGGTTTTATTATCAATCCCTGTCTTATAGATAAGGGAACTGAGGTACAGAGGAATAAGTAAAACCTGTTCCAAGATTACACCACAATGAAGAGACAGAGGCAGGATTGGAACTTGGGCAGTCGGCCTCTAGCAGCTACTGTTTTCATGGCTGGACCATTGCCTACATACATGAAAGCTGCTTGCCCTCAGCTCATGTCAGAGAAGCTGGAGAGACTCACCTGTTAAGAAGCCACAAAATAAGAAAGCAATTGAATCATCTTATCTGCAGCTGTATACTTGGCCCGCCCCTCAAGTGTAACGTCTCTTTCTATGTGCCAGGGTTCTCAGTCTGGATTCTGTGTCTCAGGCAACTCATGAACGTTTGGAAACTTGTGTTAATTGTATTTATGTGTCCATGTGTGTTGTTATGGTGTGAGTTGGGGGGTAGGCTGCTTGTTGGTTTCCTGCACATTACCAGAGGGGGCTCCCTAACCTGTTTCTGGCAGAATTCTAGCTGTGCAGGTCCTCCTCAGCCCTAAATCTGGATTAATGTTCTGGGACTGGAAGTTTGAGCGTAGCTACCCATTGAACGATTGAGTGGCTGTAGGAACCTAGGAGGACCAGACTTTCCAAAAGTCCCTCTGCCCCTCAGAGCTGTGTTGCCTAGGTGCAGTTGGACAATGCCCTTTTCACTCCTTGAAGCCTTCCAAAATTTTAAATCATTTTTTTCCCTCTCAGAATTTTGGAACCTCAAGGTTTTGAGATGTTTTGTTTTGTTTCATTTTATCTCTTCCTTACTGGCTTTATTCAGAAATCAGATGTTCATAAGCTTTTTATTACTTATCCAATTCATGAGTTCAGTTTCCCATTTAACTTTTATGAATGTTTTCTTTGTCAATATGGGTCCTTTCAAAACCTTGTAAAGAATGTTTTACCACATACTAACATAAGAATGGAGTGGTAAAGCTAGAAAATCCGACAGGAAACACACACAGACGCGAGCATCCCCATAGGCAATTTAGCTTCAGTTCACAGAAATTGAGTTTACCTATTAAGGAAAAAAATTAAAGATGTTATCATTTTGATAGTTGTGTTAATTTGTATTCCCTATTCTGTCCTAGTCTCTGATAATAGTTGATTATGAAGTTCTTTTTAGGGGTGAAAATGGGTCACACGTACTATGCTGGTCTGGATATTCGAGAGATGACGCCATTCTACTACATAATAGTAGAATACTACATACTACATACTACTATATACTAGTTTTGTTATGTTTTGGGTTCAGATGAGTAATACAACTAGCCTGTTTCTTTTGCTGTAATCTGGAAAACTTTACCATCTGTCTCATTCTTTTGCACTACAACAAACTTTTAATGTTGTTTCAGTGTGATTTCCTTTAATCATGTTAAGGCTTTGCCTTTGCAGACAGGCAGGGGTTCAGATCCCAGCTCTGTTATTTACAAGCTGTATTACTTTGGGCAAGTTTGCTTAATCTCTTAGAATCCTCTTTTCTGCATCTCTAAAAGGGGAAAGTAATAATTGTATGTTGCTTAAAGGGTTGTGAGGAGTAATATCAGCCTATACATTTACCAAAGGCTTTTCACACAGTAAGCATTTGCTAGATGATTTTGTTGATTGGTTGACTGTTATTATTGTTGGTGTTGTTGTGGTCATTATAACAATATATCGTAATATAATATAATCATTATTGTTATCATCATCATCATACTATCTATATAATATGCCTGGTGTACTGCCTGGCACATAGTAGGCGCCAAACAAATATTTTATTGGCTTTGACTGGACATAGCGAGCTTTGGTGACTGAATCAGAGGTGACCAGTGGTCCCGTTTTATTTATTAGATTAGCTAGGATGAAATTGTGGAATGGAATGAATGATGGCTCTACCTTTAAGTCCCCGAACTTCATAGCGAGGTAATCTTGACAGCAAACAATGAAACGTTGCAAGTGTGGTGGAGAAAAGAAACAACTGGGACTTCCCTGGTGGTCCAATGGTAAAGAATCTGCCTTACAGTGCAGGGGACGTGGGTTCGATCCGTGGTCGGGGAACTAAGATCCCACAAGCCACGGGGCAACTAAGCCCGCATGCCACAACTACTGAGTTTGCATGCCTCAATGAGCGAGCCCACGTGCCACAAACTGCACAGCCCACGCGCCCTGGAGCCCGCGCGCCACAACTAGAGAGAGGAAACCCGCACGCCGCAATGAAGAGCTCGCGCACCACAACAAAAGATCCCGCGTGCCTCAGTAAAGATCCCACTTGCCACAACTAAGACCGGATGCAGCCAAGAATAAATAAAATAAATAAATAAATAATAAGTCTTTAAAAAAAAAAACCCAGCAACTACCTTGACGCTATTTCAAGGAGCAGCAGTTGTCTATCACCCCAATTGCTGACATTTTGCTTCTCTCCCTTGAACGAGGAAAGTGGAGTGGGGTAGAAAGGTTACTGGTCATGTTCATTAATTTTCTTTCCAGAGCTGCCACGTGTCACCAGATTGCCCCCCGGCACCAGTGCTGTTTGGCGGTCTTCTCTTTGCCCACAAGAAGCCAAAATGTTAAATTGGTGGAGCTGACTAGATCTGACAGAGAAATGCTTCACGTCTGGCCTGGGTGTCTAAGTGAATTTAGTGTACTCCTTGTGGTCTGGGGCAAATGCTGGAAGCTATTAGAATTCTGAACAAAACCCTCCATTCAAAAACTGCTCGTTTCCTGCTGGGGTAATCCAAGTATCAAACATGAAGAAATCTGGGCACGGAGAATGTGGCAGCTCTGTGCAGAACTCACCGAGGTGTCTACGACAGCTCCCCCAGTGACTGAGACTGTTACTTCCACTTGATTATCTCAAACCAGAAGTTTCTTTTGAAAATCAGAGCGCCACGTTTCCTACATCAAGTACGGATGAGAACTGGTTGAATTTCTTGTCAGTCAAATATAGGACAGGGATGCTTTCTCCTTCCCTTGAAGTTCTAGAGACCTCAGTTTTAGTTTTAGTTTTTTTGTTTTCTAATTCTTTCAAGTTTCCTTCCAAAATCAGAGAGTATCGTTAGCTACAGAATCTACTTTTTTAGACTTGGCCTGGTCAGTGGCTGGAAACTATTTTATTTAGAAACCTTTATGGAGAAGCTATGGTTTATCTCATGAAATATCTGAGTTTGTCATATACTGTTTCCTTTCTGTACCGAAGTTTATTTTCTGTGAAATTCCAGGTGTTCTTTTGCATAGACTTGAAAGGAATAGAGTTGATAGTCAGTTCAGGGTTTTTTCCTAAGAAGAATATTTTCTTGTGATGGATTAATTGAGGATGAAATCAGATAACATAGGTGAAATCACTGGGTATGCATAGTGAAAACCATTACTGTAATGAATTTTAGTTACACTCTGTTGTACAGCCGGTTTTGAATGGTGTGATGTTGAAGCTGGTAAACTGTTCTGCTTCTGCACTTATCAGACTGATGGGAATTCCTTTCTTAGACGCTCTCACTCCTGCTAGACTGGAAACTTCTGGAGAACAGGGACAAAGGCTTATTCACCATTGTATCCCTAGTTCACAGCACCACATTAGACACACAATTAATGCTTTTTAAAAATGAATGAATGAAAAAAAATGAATGAATGAATAAGACATTTTTACAAAACTTGAATGTTCAGCCAGGTGATTGGACAAAATAAAGCATTAGAGTCAGTTTATGGGACTTCCTCTTATGTATTCAACGTCACTTTCAGCTTCTATCTATGCTTTGATTCCTTCTACTAGGTGGTTTATGTAGCGAGTCTGGTTTTCTTTCATCATTAAGGAATTCGGCTACATTAATTAATAGTCCCAGTCATGTTCCTTTCCCCAAAGAATCTGTCTGAGATGTGAAATACATGAAACGATAACGTCAAGTGGGAAAAATTAACCTATTCTGATGACTTTTAAGGAGTTCTAACTAGCAAGCAGCTCCCTTGTCAGTAGGCAGCAGTCCTGTGTTATGTCAGGGGTAACATGGTCGTTTGCTTTCAGAGAGCTTTTTGTCTTTTCCTCCAAGTTATGCTGACCTCTCAGATGAAAATATTCCCCTTCAAATAAAAGTCAGAGCAAATTGATGAACCTGCTCTTGACCACTTGTCCTTTACGCTTTAAAGGAAAAAATAAATCTAGGTTAAGATTCGTAGGTTACTGTTGGACCATGTAAATGGTGGTCAGGGGCCGAATATTCCACCTTTCTTGGTTTGCCTATCTTTCCCTGCTTCGGGCTGTTGGGGGGTGTATCAAAAAGCTTGTGGGATGAAGGCTGCTGCAGGGAATGGTAATGTAGTTAGTTCTCTTTACAGGTACAAGCTGTTGTTCTCATGCTCTGGTACCACACAGGAGGCCCCAGGTTGGGTTGAGGTGAGGCCGCGGATGGGAGAGTAGCTGTGGCCCGTCAGGACGAATCAAGGTGGGCCGTGTGAAAAGGAAGACATTCTGTAATTAAAGGTCCAGAAAAATATTAGCGGTATCTTATGTTGTTATGACAGTTGCCCTTTCTACCTGTCCCCATGGGTTTTCTGTCATTTTATCATTTATTCAACAAGGATTCGTTCAATACATACTCTGTATTCTGTTTGCCATATATTTCAGGGATTACTTAAATGGCTCATAAATGATGTGTGATGACTCAGACATGGGTCTGGTCCTCCAGGATCTTGTCACCTAGGAAGAGAGATAAATATGAAGTAGAGAGTAACCAGGCCACAGGGTATGACAGGATGCAGAACAAAGGGCTTTGGAATCTAGAAGACTTGCATTCAAGTTCAGGATCTACCACTGTTTAGCTCTTTTGGCTTTGGGCAAGTTACTCAGTCTGATTCAAGTTTGGTTTCTCAACCTTTAAGTTGTGACTAATACATTCCATTCCTGGAATGGTTGCTTTAGGATTTGAAAAAGCTATGCAGAGGGCTTGGTTCAGAGCAGGCCCTCCATGAATGGCAGCTCTCATTATCTTATTATAATAGGCCGGATACAAATATGTGAGCTTAGAGGAGACGGTCACCACCCACTAGATGGCGGGGAGAGAAGTGAGAGTATCAGAGGGCGGACCAGGAGTTTCAGGGGGGACAGGTGTCTGAGCTGAGCTTGGGAAGATGAGTAGGATTTGGGCATGTGGTGAGGGGAACAGAGAAGAAACAGAATTTAAGACTTGTTATGTATTTTTACACATTTTTGTTTGTTTTAAGCAAATAGGCACTCATTTTGCATCACTTTTATTTGCAGTATGTGAATCAAATCATCATGTTACTGAAACCTTACCGTGAATCCCAGTGCCAAGAACTGTGTATTTCTTCTGTTTTCTTTTGTGATCCCCTAGAGCCCTCTCTACACAGCATCTACTGAATGACTGCAGAGGTTCACGAGCTGGCTGTTTTGAAATCTCTGCATTAGTGGGAACGTCCCTCTGAATCCACTGTACCAAAAGAGGTGTTTTGGAAAAGATGCTCAGCTCCTAAATTCTAGTTGTTTCTTAGAACAGTGAAAGCCTAGAGGTATTAGAGCAGGATCATAACCTGTGAGCTCACGTAGGGCTAAACCTCGACTATGATAATGATGGTTGTGGTTATTATTACTTATTTGGAACTTCTAATAATCCAGAATTTTAATTTGTCAAGGATACCTCACTCCTCAGTGAATCTGAATACACTGCCCTCAGCCCAGTGTTCTTTCACACTGGCCTGCAACACATTTTGACTAGGCCAGCTTTGGCCTTTCTGTCTGTGTGTCTGCGTGTCTGCGTGCCTGGCCTCTGTGCCATCCTGCCAAGTCCTTGAGATACACTGCGCTTTACTATCTCTTGTCAGGCCTGCTAAGAGAGGGACTTGTGCCCTACAGAAAAGTATAGAAAGAAGGTCTTCACTGCAAATCTGATTCACAGTGTTCTCTCCTCTTTGCATGCTGTGAACTACATCTTGCTCTTCCCCACATATTTTTAATAATAATAATTTTTTTTTTTCCGGTACACAGCTTAGCTTCGTGGTGCTGGGTTGTTAGGAATCCAATGTTTGTTCACCATAATTGTAATTTTGCTGTTTTTCTCCGCAGAGTAGGAAAGCAGTACTTGTGGAATACCTCATTCTATTATTTTAGAACACTGGTCAAGCTCCCAAAAGATGTAGTGTGCTGTCCATAAGATTTGGGCCTAGAGGCATGATCAAAAGGAACCTTGCCACTGGACATAGTTCCTTTTGAGGTGGAGAGAGGTAAGTGAGTAACCCCAGATAGGCATCCTAACTCAGAATTTTCTAAATGACTGATGCTTGGCTGGTATGTTATAAAGCTAATTTGTTTATACTTGTGTCACATAATTATATACTCTGTTTATAATATGCTCTTGAATGATTATTTATTTCACACAAATATTATAACAGAAACTTGAAAACACAAGGAAAAGTGTGTGGAGGTTCATCATTTGTAGAAATCAAACTTTTTATATAACGTCTGGGTTCCTTACTAGGTCCCTGTCCACATACCCATACAGTATGGTTGGAACCATACTGTTGATATCCTGGGGTGTTCTACTCTCCCCAGCTTCCCCCTCCACACACGTCATTATATTATTCACATATGCTTTCAAAAATAAGTATATCTACATGCAGACATTTAGGTCTCTTATAGAACCTGTGGTTTAAATTCTGAATGTCTAGAGGAGGCTCCCACCACGACCACACCCAGGTACTTTCTTTTCTCTTGGTAGTGAGAAGAGGAATTAGGGGCAGTGGCAAGAGGGAACTACCCAGGGTTTATTGTCCGTGGCTGTCTTTGGTGCTTTCATCAGAAACCTAGAGGCATCCTCTGTCAGAGTGAAACCTCTTTGCCTTTCATATTCAAAGAAAAGACTTTAGAAGGGAATACTTGAGGGGCTCTGGGACATTCAGGAGGTAGTTTCCTACATTATTACTTGGAGTGGAGGAAGTTAGGTGCAGGTAAATGGTGACTAAGGGAACCAGTACCTTCGCTTATTTGGCAATGCTTTTGCGCTTGGGTTTCAATACTTGTGATGCTGTAGGTGTTCTCTCTCTCTCCCCTAAGAATGTGCAGCATCACTTTAGAGACTGTTGATACGGATGTCAGGGGAATAAGATGATAACTTGAAACTTTCCAAAAGTTCCCAAGGTGGCCACAGTGCATATGTTATTTTCCAAAGGGAGTGGGAAGGAACTAGAAATGCAGTTGAGGGTGACAGAGAGGGGAACCAGTGGAGTGGAGAAGAGAAGTGGCCTTGAAGTCAGACAGTGGGTAGAGTTCAAATCTTTGCTCTGCCACTGGTTTGGTGGCCTTGGGCAAATTTCTTAATGTTTCTAAATCCTTCTAAGAGGAAGCTAATTACTGCGCCCACCTCACAAGGTTGTGGTGAGGATTAAATTGGATAATGTAAGTAATGCACAATGCCTGATGTAAATAGTAAGCACTCAGTGAACGGGAAGCATTATTACTATTGTTATTTCCTGTTTCACGTTATAATCTTATAACTTTCCAAACTGGTATCTCTGGACTAAGGTAGTAATGGGGTTTGTAAATCATTTTTGGTGTTTCAGAGTCTGAGAAAAGTACACAGTTCTGCTCATTGTAATAAGCACATGGGAGAGTTTTTTGAAATATGGTATCCATGGGGGAAGAATACTGGAAGGGGTCCTTGGTGTTGAAAAAGTTGAGGCTTCTGACTGAGGAAGTTAGCAAGTTTTTAAATAAAACTTGTGGTTTTCTAGTATTCATGGGAGTAAATAGAGGATGACTTGCGCAAAGACCTTGATTGATTGGTACAAACGATCATCCCCTGTGGAACATCAGAAGTCTCTGGAATCCCCAGTGCTCAGTTGTGTTAACTGGCTTGTTGAACATGCTATCACTGCCAAGTGTGTTCTTGGAAACTGGAACCACTGAGAAAACTGCTAGGCAAATGGAAACCGGTTTCTCTATCCAACTTGGTAGAGCATTTGCTCTAGGCAACGAGACAGGCTCCAGGAGACGTTTGTCTTTATAGTGCCTTTTTTTAAAGCTGTAATTTAAACTGACATCACTTGACTTTGACATTGCAATAAGGTCTCTGTAGACAACGTTATGTTCATTTTCCCATGCACATCCTCACCGGAGATTGATGGATTTACACCAAAATGGAAACTGGTTGGAACAGAAACCATCCAGAAAATGGTTAGGGAGCTTGAAGCTTTTTGAAACTGGGCACAGCATGCATTAAGTCATTATTGTTTTAATGAAACTTGTCTTAGCTGAGGTCTCTTAACCACTTGTTTTCTAGTTTTAATATTGAGTCACTAATTTACACTAATGAGATGCTGTCAAGATTAAACACCAATCTTATATGGTGTTTGCCAAAGTGTAAGATCTAACCTGAGATGTGGCTTTGCAAAATCCTTTGTATTAAACTTGTGGAGAAATAGAAACAAACAAACCGCCTGGCTTCAACAGAAACTGTCAACATACACATCTGGGAAGAAATTCATGGTAAATATGTTTTATATTATAACAGGGTGGTCTACAGTAGGGTCCCATCAGTAAACAACTAAATATCACCCTTCCCTCAATTTGCATACTTACGAGTCTGCTGTGAAATGCTTTTCCCATCAGCTTTTGATGATCTTGTCTGTGGATCATCCACTATGAGAAGTGTCTCTTAAAAAAGGGAAGCAGCAGACAGCAAGGCAGAATAGAAACAACATAGGTGTTGGAGCCAAACACATGTAGGCCCAAGTCCCAGGTCCCTTCTTTTCCAGTTGTGTGGCCACATAAATTTCTTAACCTCCATTTGCCTTGAGTTTTCTTCATGGTGGTGATATTTATGGGGCACTGCTGTTGAAAGGTTTAGTAGAGGAGATTCAAGTAGACAATGCAGCACCTCACATATAGTTGGTGCTCACTTAAAGGTCAGTTTAAACACACACACATTACCCAATGGAGTTCTTCCCAGATCTGTCCAAGGCCACCCAGACTTTCTTGGCCTTCTCTCCCATTATCAGTTAATGTATATTCTTGAAGGCAGACTGATTTCATCATTGGTTTGGAGGGAGGAAAATAATTAGGAAGGCAAGCCTACTGCAAGGGAACCTATCTATCTTGCTGCAGGATCAAATACAAACGGTTTTCAGACTGCCAGTTATTTCTCTTTCACTTCTTCCCTTCATTAGTGGTGCTAATGGAGACATAATTATCATCTTACTTTGTTAGTCATAATCTCTTGGTCTCTTCAAATCCCACAATAGTGGAAATATGTTGTCTTTTTATGATCTCTTTTGGCTTCCCAGACCCAAAGAAAGCTGGAGAGAGATGATGACCTGAGAGGTTTCCATTCCCAAGGTTATCAGGGTATATTTATGACTTTTGTTTTTATGAAGACCATATTCCTATAGAGAACTATTCTCTCTGACTCTCTCTGTCCCAACTGGAATTGGAGATAATGGTAAGTGATGGGAGATACACACTCTGAACTGCTTTCATCAAATCCTGCTATGATTTCTCTTTGCACTTAGTTCTGAGGTCATTGGTGCTCCGTGGAGACTTGCCCTCCACTGATACGTTTGCTCCTAGATTTAGGGTGGAGTTGGATGCTTCTGTTTGAGTGATTCTAGCTCCTGCTAAATGGTGTTTCTGTTTCAAATAGTATTGTAAGATTTGGAGTAAGACATTTTTTTGCTGGGAGATCTTGTTTCTCTTCTTAGTGTATTCTCCACTTTCACTCCTCCAAACCATTCTTTAAAAAACAAAACAAAACAAACAAAAGCCTATATTGAGAAAACATCCTGAAAGAGTGAGCAGCCTAGGTCAAAGCCTTTTCCTGATACATGGTAGAATCCTGTTACCATCCTTTTGATTGGCTAATTTCAATTGTTTTAGACTGATTCATGCCAATCTCTCAGTCACACTGATGGAGACAAAAAGAAAAAAGGTATCATTAAAAACTCTCAGAATTGGTTCAGGAAAAATATTCTTTACCTATGGAAAATTCATTATCCTGTCTAGAAGAATGCCTTGAAAGAGCATAAGATTTTTAGGCCTTTTATATCTTTTACCAAATAATACATTGTTCAAAAAAGAAAAAAGCTTTAAAAACGTCATACTAATAGTAGTACTGAAAATACATACGCATCTTTGTTTTAACAAGGAATGCAGTAGTTCATGGGAAGTATTGTCTGACTTAAATTTAAAACCATTGCCGTGGTTCTGATTGCTTTTTTCACTGAGAAGGGCTCAGATTCTGGAATGTGTTTATAGATCTTGACCTCAGATGTTTCTCCTGACTCAGAAACTGGAAAACATTTTGTTGGAGGGACCAACAGCGAGTGGCCTCCGCTGCTATAAACTGGGCCCAGGGCTGACGTGGTCCAGGGAGACCCAGGAGGCTGATGCCACAGTTTCTTACTCAGTGTAAAAACATGAAAAACAAACAAGACACACCCTAGGAAAAAGACAACTCTGTGAGATAGGCTAATAAATTCATTAACCAAAGAGGCATTTGAGGAGGAAGTGGAGGAGAGAAATCGCATTTTTAAAAAAAGTAATTACTCTCTTGCTTTAGAACGCAATAGTTGTTTGGCTTATTTTCTAAGTGTGGTATGTTTTACCTTTGTTCAAACTTGTCAGATTCTCAACGTAAAGCCCACTGAAAACGTTTTTTCTTCCTTTTTGCAGGGGAGGGGTGTGGCGCTGCTTCTCTTGGCCTCTTAAAGATGATTCGAGGTTGTGATTTGTGAGGATTTCTATGGCAGATTTTGATAGTGGTGGTGCAAGACGGGATAAATGGATCAGAGCAGAGGCTCGCAGGTCACCTGTCCAGTGTTCCATGCAGTGCAAGAATCATCTCTGCCCACAGTTCTTCCCACCTCTGGTGGATCTCACCGATCAGAGCACAGATCTACCACTTCTGAAATGCAAGAGTAATAGATTAAGCTAGGGAACATTTCCTTTATCTGATACTTGTTGACTACTCAGTAAAAATTGGTGAACAAATGAATGATGAACAGTTAGGTCCAAGGCTGCTTCCCACATCTTCTTAGGGTAGTCAGGGCCCTCTTGACATTTTGGGAAAATGGTATGTGTACACTTGGAATTTCCCGTCCAGGCCAAACAGCTCCAATTACTTCATAGTTTTAAGACATTGTTTCCCTATTTCTCCCCTTCTTGCTGTCTGCTGGAAAGTTCCAATTTGTCAATGTGTTCCTTAAAATATTGTGAAAACACTTGAATGAAATGCCCCACGTAAAGTCAGATGAGCACAGAGTATAAGTGGAACATTTCTTTTTTGGTTCTGGACTCTGTTATTCTTATTAACGGAGCCAGAACCTCCTGGACCTCTTGGGGTCACCACGCTTTGACAGATGGATAGTACAGTGTCAAAGAGAACAGCCTGGAGCCAGCTGCCTGGGTTTGAATTTAGACTCTACTACTTATGAAAAGTGTGACCCCGGGCAAGTTGCTCAGCCTTTCTGTGCCTCAGTTTCCTCATCTATTTTATAAGGTTGGGGATAATCATAGTACTTCCTTCAGAGGGTTATTATAAAGAGCAAATGAATTAATTTATGCCAAGTGCTTATAACAGTTCCTGGAAAAAAATAAGCTTTTATTGAACTAACAATGGGAACTAACAATGGGTCTTTCTATCTGAAGTGCAGTTAACTTTCTCAATGAGGCTTTAGAATTAGACAGGCTATGTTTAAATTCTAGCTCTGTTACTCTCTGTGTGTCCTTGGGTAAGTTAGTTACTTCACCTTTCTAAGCTTCTGTTTCCTCATCTGCAAACTGGGCATATACAAGGATAAAAATAGTATCTTCCATGTAGGATTGTTGGGAAGGTTAAATGAGATAGCACGCATAGTGCTTGACACATTGTAAGTGCCCTGGAAAGATTTGCTAATATTATCGTCTGAACTTTTGAGCCCTAATTAAGATTCTTGAGGGCAGTGGCCATGGTTTACACTGCTTTGCTTGCTTTTTTTTTTTTTTTTAACTCTACCTAGTATGCCATGTGTAGAAGCACTGCTGAAGTAAAAGAATAAATATTTAAATCGAATTTTCCCTTTGGGTCTTACCTTGGGTAAGTGGAAAAATGAAATTCTTCCAAGCTACTTAAAACTGTGCTCTCAGTTCATGGTGGTGTTTGTCCTGGTTGTTCTGAAGAGTGTACTTTCTTTGCTGCCATGCACAGCCTCATTTTCTTGGACTTCAGTATAAATAGACTTGCTTGATCACTTCTCTCCTCATTAACTGCTGTCTAGAATTTCTAGGGAATATTTAGGCTGGTAGCTGCGCTGCCCACTAGCTGGAGGCCTCTCTTGCCTTTCAAATGGCCCATGAGGTGGGTAAGTAATCGGGTGAGTGACAAAGGTTATAGGCAATTTTCTAGGGACTCTGGGAACCATTTTTCTTGTGTCCTTGAAGTTTTAAGCAAGTGACTTTTATGGTTGTTGAGAAAGTGGGAGATAGTTTATAGTTATTAATGGTTTATAGTTATTAATGTTTTCAAATCTTGGTTGGATTTTAACGGCGGGTTAAACTGCTAAAGTGAATATAAATTAAAACCAGTTAAACAGAGGAGTCCCTCGTCCATTCTGTCTTTAGTGTGCTTAAAATTCCATAAATTTTATGGGTTTCAAAATACTTGCCTTGTTTTGAATGTTTCTAATAAGATGGAGTGAAGTGGCTTACACCTCGTGAGATATGGAACCGTTACCCAGGAATGCTGTTTGGCGCACATATAAAGAAAGCTCTGGTCTCTTGATTCATAAAAAATGTGTGGCTCGTTTCCCTGGGACATGTGTATTATTTTCACAGGAATTTCATTTTTCACTCCCTCCCACCCTGTGCATCACTTGTACATGTTTGCAATTCATCAACTGTGATTTCCCAGATTTCTGCCCCACCTCTCTCAATCCACCTCCATCCAACTACCCAAAGAGCAAGAGATTATGTGGGGGAAATTTTTCTTAAATGCCTCATCTTCCTGCATGCAAAGAACATGATGAATTTGAGAAAGGGTCTGATTGTTAGCCCAGATGACTCAGTGCAATTATGAAACAAATTGGAAACTGTTTCCATGAAAGAGAAAAAGAGAGAGAGAAACAGAAATGTGTTTCTATGAGCTCTTTCTTTCATTCTCTCTCTCTCTGTTTCTCTCTCTTCCTCTTTTTTTTTTTTTTTTTTTTGCAGTCTCAAGGCTATATTTTAGGTTGGCTGTAAGAAATGAGGTTGTGCTGCACAGACTCACCCTCTAAACCAAAATATACCAAGTGGAAGACTGCGTAACTCATCCAATGAGAATCTTGTGTACTGCACTCTTACTTGTCAGTGAGGTTGCCAGAAAAAAGAAAATAGCTAGCTTTGGCTAAGAGAGCAGTGGCTCTTTTCTGCAATGAAAATAGCACTTTTTTTCCCTTCTGAAGTTTTTCTTAGAAAATGAGAGTATGCAAGGATTAGTGCTGACTTGTCTAGTTTGGACGTCCAGCTTTTGATTTTCTAGTGAAGCCGGGTCATTTCCCTTTGGATGCTTGATGTAGTGGAAAGAGCAGTGACGTCCAGTTCTGTTCTTATTCAGCCATCAAGATCTAAAGAGCTAATAGGTTTGCCCAAAGTTGAAAGAAAAATTCCCCTGGGAGGAGGACAGTTAAATTTCCCTGGGTGGAAAGCCAGAGTGGTTAAAAATTTGGCCTTTGGAGCTAGATCGACATGGAGTTCAATTCTGGCTCTGCCACTCAGTGTGCGAGTAGGGCAGATTGCTTAATCTAAGTCTCAGTTTTCTCATCTGTAGGATGGGTATAATAGTGCACACCACCTGATGTTATAGCCATGAGTTAGTGACAGTGTATGTTAAGTCAGGAGTGTAGAATCTGGCACGTGGAAAGAGGAAAGAAAAGACATAGTAATGTATAATTTTTATTCTTCCTTCATTTGTGGTTATGCTGAGAAGACTGGCCTTGGAGGGAGTAGGGTGAGGAGCAGTTTGTGGAAAGGTGGGGTGGGAGTGTGAGGAAGAGAAGAGAAAATTCCGGATATATTGTGACTGGAGACTTGGTACGTAGTAGCCTTTCCTCTTACTGCAGGTCGGGGGAGATTTCTATATTTTTCTCTCCTATTTCTAGAGAAAATTTAGGGGATATTGATTTTTACGGAAGATTTAGACTTCCAATTTAAAGAGGAAGATTTATCAGCTCCTATATTTAGAAGAAATGATTTATTAGAATTTTTGTGGGGTGGCGGCAGGGAACCACTAAAAGAATGAGACGGGGACCCTTTGCTATGTGCTGTCAAAGCTGATAAACTATCTGGTGAATGTAGTACGAACATGTCACATAAGACAGACTCCTTGCCGAGATGCAGGAGGGCTGTGCGCAGGTGCGGATTTCCAGCCTGCTTTGGGGTGTGCGGAAAGTCTTTCTCACCCTGGAGCCTGGATTCTCACCGTGGAAGCTTCTCTCCTGAGACGCAGAGTGCTTCCCGAGTGCTTGCATCGAAGGACCTCTCTGACATCTTGCTGAATTTATTACCACCCTTTTTACTTTGCATCTGCGTCCTTGCCTCACTTTGGCACACAGCCAGAGAGAGGGTGGGCAGATGGTGTGGCCCCGGGCACTCCAGAACGCCCTTGCTGCCCTTCTCTGCCAACAAGGACTATGTAGCGGGGTCCACCTGTGGGGAATCAGGGAGAGGAAGGGGTCTTTACAGGACTTTATAGGACTCATGCGGAATGCTTGCGAAGGCTTGATTTCCAAACATACCTAAGCATTCTCAAGCATTAGGTTCTTGCATTTCCCTTTTGCTTTGGAAACACCATTACCATTCCTTGGCAATGTGGAAAGATTGGAAATAAACCTAATTGTTAATTTACTTGACCGTTTCAGGCCATGCAGCTTGTAGCAGCCTCCTGTCTCTGTACATTTTCTCTATGCCCTTCTAATCTATTCTCCACATGGTAGCTGGAAAGATTTTTTTTTTTTCAGAAACAGAAATCTGATCGTGAGCCTTCCTTGTTTAAAACTCTTTAATGGTTGCCATTTCTTTATAGGCTAAGGGCTGAAATCCTTACTGTGGCTTGGCTTCCTGTACTCTGTGGGTCGGGCCTCTGCCTACTTTGCTTGTCAGCATTAGCCTTTTTCATCCTTCATCCTTCCCTCTTCCGGAACACCTCATCTAAAGGTGCAGCCCTCTCCACCCCCCAGTCCTCTCCTGGTTATTCTCACTCATAACATTCTCTCTTTTCCCAAGCACTAATAAGCATTTGTCACAATACATTACTATTGTATAGTCGTGTGTTTATTTCTTATTAGTATCTCCTCTAAGGCTATAGACTCAAACAGAAAAAAAGTTACAAGTGTGGGTGAGGATGTGAAGAAAAGAGAAAGCTTATGTACTGTTGGTGGGATTGTAAGTTGGTGCAGCCACTATGGAACAGTACGGAGGTTCCTCAAAAACTTAAATATAGAACTACCATATGATCCAGCAGTTTCTCTTTGGGGTATTTACCTGAAGAAAACAAGAGCACTAATTCAAAAAGATACATGCGGGCTTCCCTGGTGACCCAGTGGTTGAGAGTCTGCCTGCCGATGCAGGGGACACGGGTTCATGCCCCGGTCCGGGAAGATCCCACATGCCGCGGAGTGGCTGGGCCCGTGAGCCATGGCCGCTGAGCCTGCGCATCTGGAGCCTGTGCTCCACAACGGGAGAGGCCACAACAGTGAGAGGCCCGCGTACCGCAAACAACAACAACAACAACAAAATGGTCCACATCAAAAAAAAAAAAAAAATCTTAAAAAAAAAAAGTGTTCGCTAGTCAGGTACCTTTATAAAATACTACACATGATATCCTGGCCTTCTTTTGAAGCTGTTTGGTGAACATCAACAAATAAAGACCTTGAGAAGTATTACAGCAGGGAGGTATTGTTTAGCTGCTTAATCCACCATTTTTCAATCTTATTTGACCACAGAAAATATTATTATGGGACTCCCCTCAAAACAGACCTGGGGAAATGTTCTTTTCTTTTCTTTTTTTTTGGCTGCACTGCATGGCATGTGGGATATTAGTTCCCCAACCAGATATTGAACCCATGCGCCCTGCATTGGAAGTGCAGAGTTTTAACCACTGGACCGCCAGGGAAGTCCCGGGAAATGTAATTTAGGAGTTAGGGGGAGAAAGAAGAACCAGCATAAGAGATGAGGTAAATTTTCTGCTTTGTTGAGAAATATTTTTATTTATTTATTTATTTATTTTGCGGTACGCGGGCCTCCCCTTGCAGAGCACAGGCTCCGGACGCGCAGGCTCAGTGGCCATGGCTCATGGGCCCAGCCGCTCCGCGGCATGTGGGATCTTCCCCGACCGGGGCACAAACCCGCGTCCCCTGCATCGGCAGGCGGACTCTCAACCACTGCGCCACCAGGGAAGCCCCCCACCCTTTTTTAAAATTTTTAATTGCAGTAGTGGGTGGTGTGGAGATGTCTAACTAATAAGGGCTAGGGAGTGAGGGTCTTTCCTTTATGAAGATGGTGGGGGGCACACTCATTTCATAGAGGGCTCTGATCATTAGGAAGACAGGTTGCTGGTGTGAATTCAGGCTCTACCATGTCTCAGGTGGGTAACACAAGAAATTACCTAATATCTGGATGCCTACTTCCTCATCTATTCTTCTGTGAGTTAAAAGTGATGATGCTTGTGTAATGCTGAGTACACTACCTGGTTCAAAGTAAGAGCTTAATAAATATTGGCTATGTTATTAGTCTTGCTGATTAAATGAAGCCAAGGAATTAATAAGCCCTTTACTCAGAACAAAATCTAGGAACTTCTGATAGCCAACTTTTTCTTCTTACTGGGCCTTTTCTAACTTGAGTGAGTAACTATTTTTAGAAGCTGATGGGGTACCAGTTTCCCAGCTGGGAAAACCCTAGGCTCCATGATGGATATAGAGGACTGCATTATGTGGTCCTACAGTATTGCTATGGCAGTCATGCTATACACAAGTACATCCAAGTCAGTAATCATAATTAGCCCTGGTGGCAGAATCTAAGTCTTCCTTGGTAATCTCTTGAATTATATATTCAAAGGATACTTTCCCTGGAAAATAATTTGAGCCTAGTAAGTTTACTTATTACTTAACTTGAGTTCTGTTTGAAGTGTTGGCTCTCTTGTTGATTTTGGCAGGTTCTTTTTGGTTTCTAGGAAATTGAATCAAGAGATAGGATGTCTTGTTTTCTAGCTACTCCACAGGTAAAATTACATGCCATCTCTCCATCCACCCACACATCCATCCATCCATCCATCCATCCATCCATCCATCCATCCATCCAACCATTCATCCATCCATCCATCCAATCATCTAAACATCCATCCATCCAGTAAACATTTATTGATCACCTACCTCCAGCTAAGTACTACTAGCTGCTTCCATTTTACAAAGCACCTTCACAAAGCCCCAGAATGTGGTTTGGATATAGGAATTCTGATGAGGCCTCTGAAAGTTACTTATGGAAACAAGGGGGACTTTGCTCTATCTTAACTTTCTTAGCCTCTGCAGGTTCTATTCTATGCACATTGTGACTCTGCAAGAGTAACATTAGAGATTTGATTAAGTTTAAGATCTGAAATATCCATTTGATAGAGATACACAAAGAAGGGATAATTAATAAAAAATTAAGTGATGATGCCAGCCCTAATTTGACCTTTACATAACTGCAGCTGCCCCTAGACTTGTTCCAGGGGCTATATATATATATATTTTTAAATTCATTTTATTTATTTATTTATTTATTTTTGACTGCATTGGGTCTTTGCTGCTACGCGTGGGTTTTCTCTAGTTGTGGCGAGCAGGGGCTACTCTGTTGCAATGCGTGGGCTTCTCACTGTGGTGGCCTCTCCTGTTGAGGAGCACGGGCTCTAGGCGTATGGACTTCAGTAGTTGTGGCACGTGGGCTCAGCAGTTGTGGCTCTAGGACTCCAGAGCACAGGCTCAGTAGCCGTGGCGCACGGGCCTAGCTGCTCCGCGGCATGTGGGATCTTCCCGGACCAGGGATCGAACCCGTGTCCCCTGCATTGGCAGGTGGATTCTTAACCACTGTGCCACCAGGGAAGTCCCCAGGGGCTATCTTTAACAAACCTTGAGTGTGATAATAAATTAGTCTCTAGGAATTTTTTCTTTTTGGTTCAAGTGGCTGTCTCTGAAAAGTGTTCCATGGGGAAGCAATCTTCATGATACAGATTTCTTGTAGATAAAACTTTGGCAGACCTGTTTTCAACCCTGGCATTTAGACCTCCTAAAATTACTATCAGCTAATGGATATTTAGGAGACATAAAACTGGGAAGGCAGTCAATGACTCCAGGCCTCTAAAGCCATACATGTTATATGTATCAAATGGGGGCTGTGACTACCAAGACCAATCAGGCCAGCCTCCTCAGGGAGCTCTGTTCAGAAACAGGAGGAGAAAGTTCTTAAGTAGTGGTCAATTATTATTCTCTAATGTTAATCACAATTCTTGCAGTTGACTAGCTCTTGCCACTACCGGAATTATATTGTTTATGAGGATCTTATATGAACACGAGAAAATTTATTTTTTAAGTGCTAACTCACTGGTAAACAAAGTCATTATTCAACAGGCATTTACTGAGTTAATTTAAGCCAGTTACTTTGCCCTAGGCCTAGCAATACAAAGGTGAATGAGGCATGGTTTCTTCCCTTAAGGAAATTAGAAAATAGTATAGGGTTTCAACTTGAGTTTCAGATCCAATCAATTGGTAGTGGCTGCCTGGAGGGTTGTGTTGGGAAGAATTCTGAGGCTTCATCTGGACTCAGTGATCGATTAACACAATCTTCCATGAAGGTAGGAGAGGGATCATGGCACATGTGCCACCCGTTTGCTGTCCCTGGTCTTCTGGGAGACACAGGCAGTTGTAGACTAGTATGTTGGGTACTTTAGTTGAGGATTATATGGGATGCTCTGGGAACACCTAATTCTGCCTGTGAAGCAGAGAATAGCTTCATAGGCAGGTGACACTTGGAGCTAAGACGTGAAAAATCAATAGGAGTTTACCAGGTGAACAAGCAGGGAATGGGCACCCTAGGCAAAGGACGCGGAATTAAAACTTGGAGGCAAGGGACAGTAGATGTCCTTGGGGAAAGGCAAAGTGTTCTCTGTAACAGGGAGAGTGAAGAGCTTTGCAAAGGCCAGATCACACTGAGTAGTTTGCATGTTCAAGGCCAGGAGGACAATGAGACGGCGCCAAAGAATACTGACTCCTTGATAAATATTAATCTGGAAAGAAGGCTCTAGTGGCACCCGTTTGAGCTCTGGCCTCTAGCCTGTTCTGTTCAACTTTTATATCAATGAGTTGAATAGACAAGGGTGACATACATGCTGATCAAATTAGTAGAAGACCCAATGTTTGGAAGGTCTGTGAATCTGGATGACTTAATCTGAAGCTAGATGTCTCAAACAGCTTGAATGATTCTAACCAGAGGATACTTAATAGGGAAAAATAGAAAATTCTGAACTTTGGTTCAAACAACCAATTGCACAAGAACAGGATGGAGGAATGCTTGGCCTGGAGATAATATATGCGAAAAGGGTCAAATCTGGGTTGCAAACATTACTAGTCCACAGTGTGATATGGCCACACATGGGCATAGAATGTTCAAAAGAGGAATAGCAGCCCTGTACTCTTCTATCGTGTTCAGACCACAGAGGGAATGTTCATTTTTATAAAGAATTTAAAGATAAAAGTCAGCTGGCCTGTGTCTAGAGGAAAACAACCAAGCTGGAGACAGGTATTTTGGGTGATAACTTAGAGGTTGCTAAACCTGGAAAGAGAAAACACAAGAACTGTCCTAAAATTTTTTGAATTTTATTAATAGCATAAGAATTGGGTTTATGTCGTATGGAATGATAAACAATTGGGCCAAATTTCAGCTCAGTTTCTCTATGAATCCTCCAATGTTAAGATCTCCAAAGTAGGAAGGGAAAATAGTTCCCTCTCCCAGAAGTGATGATGCAGAGAATGAGTTAGCTCTTGCTGGGGATACTATAGAAGGGATTTCTATGTTAGATAGGGGTCTGGGCCCGTAGACCCTTCCAACTCTGAAATATTTTATGTTCTAGAGAAAAAAAAATATCTCAACACTGTACTGTCTTTGCTAAAGCTAGAAAATGAGCATCCACAAATCTGAGCCCAACCTTTACGTTGAATCTCTTGGTGGAACTGACTTCTCGTTGGGGAAGTTTTTTTGATCTGCTGTGATGACAGCAGAGCCTTTCTGCCTTTCATCCAGTCCTTCCTGGTTCCATTCTTAGACTCTCCATCCTCTTTTTCTTTTTTTTTTTAACTTCTCTTTCCCTTGCTTTTGGGGCCACTCATGTCAAAGACACTCCATAAAATATTTGCCTGGAAGAGAAGGCACCTTCCTATAAAAGTACGTACCTAGGGCTTCCCTGGTGGTGCAGTGGTTGAGAATCTGCCTGCCAATGCAGGGGACACGCGTTCGAGCCCTGGTCTGGGAAGATCCCACATGCCGCGCAGCAACTAGGCCTGTGAGCCACAACTACTGAGCCTGCGCGTCTGGAGCCTGTGCTCCGCAACAAGAGAGGCCCATGCACCGCGATGAAGAGTGGCCCCCACTTGCCGCAACTAGAGAAAGCCCACGCACAGAAACGAAGACCCAACACAGCCAAAAATAAATTAAAAAAAAAAACAAAACAGTACGTACCTATAACTTAGAGGACAAGGTGCAAAACGCCCAATTTACCAGCTCTGAGCATTTGTTAAAACTGGTGTTATGACTGAGTGAAATGAGCTGGCCTCAGAGAGGAGGCCAGACAACACGAGGGAGTCCTTTTGATGACTGGGGGGCATTCTCTGCCATCTGCAAGTCTACAGAACCCATGTTGTCTCTGGCCGCTGACACCCCGTCAGATGTTTTGCCAGCTTCAGTTCTGAGTCTGATTTCTCATGCCAGGTTCATTTTGCTGCTGAATAAACGAGATTCCCCCCATCAAGATACTCCTTCCCCCTCCTCTAGGAGAAATCTTCATCCGAGGGATCTGCAGCCATTATGGACGAGGTGAAGGAGGGGGGAAAGCAAAAAATGTCTATGCTGTGCACCCATCCAGCTCGTGCTCCCAGTTTCCTCCAAAACCTGCCCGTTAATCACCTGTTTACATTGCCAAGAATGCTTGACTGGGTAATGATAACAGGGGGAAAAGCAATGAAAGGAACATCACAGGCCTTGCTCAGATGGAGTAATCCCTTCCTGAGTTCCTGGCGTTCGGTGACTTTCATGCAGACAGAGTGGCTGCTCTCATGCTTTTTGCACTGATGGCCAGCGGCCCCCAGAAGGCAGCTGGACTCTTTGACCCTTTAGGCTGCCCCCTCTGTGGTGCTTTCCACGTGGGGAGTGGTGCTACTGGGCTTGGTGCCGTCTTCTGCCTCACCCCTTCTCAGTTAGCCTTCCTGCCTGCTGTCCTGGTGACTGTCTGTAAAGTCAGACTGGTGGAGTTGCACCTCTGCCTGTGATGTGAGGGACTCACAAACACTAGCTCGCCTCTAGTCTCTTCTCTCGATGGCCTGCCCCAATGCCACAGTCCTAAAATATTGCAGCTGAAAGGGAACTCAGAGGTCGTTAAGCCCAACCCATTCACTTTGGTAGTGAGGAAACTGAGAACCAGAGAGGTAAAGAAGTTGCTCAAAGGTCACACAGCTAGTTGGTAATGGGACCTGAAACTTCTGCCTCTTGATTCACAATCCAGGGATTTTTTTTAGCATTAGTTTTTTTTCTTTACATATATAATATATAACATATATGTAATATATATAATTGAAACATTAAAAAAACAATATGTATATTTCCCAGTTTTATTGAGTTATAATTGACATACATCACTATATAATTTTAAGGTATACAGCATAATGGTTTGCATAAATTGTGAACTAATACACTTATTGTTTATTAGTTTAGTTAACACCCATCAGTAAGTTTAGTTAACACCCATCATCTCATATAGATACAATAAAAAAAGCAAAAGTAAAAGAAAAATTTTTTTTCTCCTTGTGACGAGAACTCTTAGGATTTAATTTCCTAACAACTTTCCTGTATACCATACAACAGTGTTAACTATCGTCATCATGTTGTACATTACATTCCTAGTACTTATTTATCTTACAGCTGGAAGTTTGTACCTTTTGAGCACCTTCCTCCAATTCCCCTTCCCCCCAAGCTCCAGTTCTGGCAACCACAAGTCTGATCTCTTTTCCAATGAATTTGGTTTGTTTTTTATCTTTGTGTTTATTTTAAGATTCCACATGTAAGTGAGATCATATAGTATTTGTCTTTCTCTGTCTGACTTATTTCATTTAGTAGGATGCCCTCAGTGGGGTCCATCCATGTTATCATGAATGACAAGATCTCCTTCTTTTTAGTGGCTGAATAATATTCAGACATAGATAGATCACATTTTCTTTATCTATTCATCCATCAATGCACACTTAGGTTGTTTCTGTGTCTTGGCTATTGTAAATAAGGCTGCTATGAACGTGAGGGTTTTTATGTTTTTTAGTTAGTGTTTTCATTACCTTCGGGTATACTCCCCAAAGTGGAATTGCTGGATGAGATGGTAGTTCTATTTGTAATTTTTTTGAGGATTCTCCATACTGTTTTCCACAGTGGCTGCACCAATTTACAGTCTCACCAACAGTGGCACAAGGGTTCACTTTTCTCCACATCCATGCCAGCACTTGCTATCTCTTCTCTTTTTGATAATAACCATTCTAACAGGCATGAGGTGATATCTCATTGTGGTTTTGATTTGCATTTCCCTAATAACTAGTGATGTTGAGCATCTTTTTTCGTGTGACCATTTATATATCTTCTTTGGAAAAATGTTTATTCAGGGCCTTTGCTCATTTTTAAATTGGATTATTTTTTGTTTTGTTTTATTTTGTTTTTTACTATTGAGCTGTATGAGTTCTCTATATTTTTTGATATTAACCCCTTATCAGATATATGGTTTGCAAATATTTGTCCCGTTCCATAGGTTGTCTTTTCACTTTATTAGTGGTTTATTTTGATGGAGTCCCACGTGTTTATTTTTTATTTTGTTGCTTGTGCTTTAGCTGTTATATCCAATCATTGCCAAGTCTGAAGCCAAGAAGCTTTTTTCCTGTGTTTTCTTCTAAGAGTCTCATGGTTTCAGGCTAATTTTTGTAAGTGATGTAAGATAGGGGTCTAGTTTCATTCTTTTACTAGAATAAATATCTAGTAAATACATTTAGCTTATAAACTGGATATTCTAGTGAATATCCAATTTTCCCAGCAGTATTTTTTGAATAGACTCTCTTTTCTCCATTGAATATACTTGGCTCCTTTGTCAAATATTAGTTGACCATAAATGCTTGGGTTTATTGCTGATCCAAAGATCTTTATCCTCTCTCAGATTAAAGCATCGCCCCTTTTGAAATGGACATATTCATTCATTTATTTATTCAGAGATTCAGCAAATATTTACTGAACTGTGACAGAGATGAATAAAGTCTGTCTCCATAAGCTACTTGTAGTGGAGTGGAGAAGACAAGCGCTTACCCAGACAATTTTGATTCAGTGTGGAAAGTGCTGGCAGATAAGGGTAAGAACAAAATGCTCTGAGAACATAGACGGGGAAATGCCTGACTGAATTTGGGGGCGGGGAGGGAAGGAAAAAGCACCAAGGTAATCTGGAGAGCTATATAGTATAGTGGTGACCAAGAGACTGGCTCTAGAACCAGCCTACCTGCACTTGAATCCAGGCTCTGCCACTTACCCACTGAGTAACCTTGGCTAAGTTGCCTAATCGCTTTATGCCTCACCTTGTCACTCTGGAAAGTGGGAAAATTAATAGTACTTATCTCCTAGGGTTATTGCAGGAGTATTAATGCATTAATACTCGCAATGTGCTTTGAAAGTGTGCTAGAAGAGAGTAAAACCCGTATGTTAGCTATTATTATTATTGACTAAAAGCTGTATTCAAGTGATTGTATGCTAAGAAATGGGACAGACCCCGTGTTTCATTGGTGACCAGAGATCCAGAAATGTTAGCGCAGATGCCAAAGAGAGACGGTGGTTTCCATTGGGGCTGCTCAGAGGGGAACCAGGCACTTGGGTTGGAAATGCCAGGTATCATGTGGAGGCAGTGAACAAGAAGGGATTTAGAGGAGAAGGAATTCGGAAGGCTGGGATTTCCCTTCTTCATGGCTTTGTCTAAGTTGAGGCCACAGAGGGGTGAGCATCATTCAGTGGAACAAACAGGCAGTGTCTGAGGCTTTGGGGGACCAGCAATGGTTCTGGGGATGGCCCTTGATTTGAAGGAGCTTCCTTCCAGAGGTGGAGACGAATGAGCCCACAGGTGCTCTGCCCTGGAGAGGTGCTGCCCAGGGCAATGGGGGAGAGAGGAGGGAGAGCAGGAGCTTAGGATGTTGGCATCTGGTCCCAGTTTCTACTCCTGTCTAAACTATTTGTTTGCTGCCTGAAAGCATTTCCTTCCCAGGGATAGCTACACAGAGACACCCATGGATACAGAATCAGTGCAACAGAGTGGACTTGATTCTTCTGGGTGTGAACCCTCCTATGTGTTATGGGCTACATTCTCTTTTGGAAGACAAGATGGTCAAGGTAGATGGTTTCTGAAGTTTCTTCTGGCTGTAACAATCTCGTCCTTGGGCCTTCGCATTATGAATTTTACACACATTGTTTTCACCACCCACCAGGAATCTGGGAAAGCTTACAACACATGGTCATTGCAATTTTGCTGGGGCAAGTGTTTGACAAGAATGGGTCACATAGCTGGTGAGTAAACCTTGCTGACCACCCAGTCTCCACACTTCAGTTCATGGCATTCATAAACTGTGGGTGAAAAGGGCTCTGGGTCTTCTCCTGCATGGTGTTGAAGGCCAGCTGCTTCACCATTTTTCCTCGGATTTAGAGAAGGAAAATGTCTTCCTCCTAGGGCTCACATGTCTCTCTTCTCCAAAAGAGACTTTTATTTTTAAAATTAGAGAAAAGCCTCACATACTCAACCACTCACTTCTACCCTAGCACAGATCCTGCTGAAATGTGGAGCCCTGAGCTACCCAAGCCCTGCTGCCTCACCACCAGGCAGGTGGGATGGAAGCTAGACTTGAAGTTTGAGCAACTTTGAATTATTACAGTTACCTGGTTATATGATGTTTTTCTACTGTGTATAAAGAAGGATGGAGGGATCCTGAACTTCCATACTCCCTCCTTCTCCCAACTGAATTTCTTGTTTGTTTGAGGGGCTAGATAGACAGCCAGGGAAACTGAGGGCTTCTGTCTCCACCTGAGCAGGTCAGGCAGTGACCCAGGTGGGTGGCTCAGAGCATGTCTTTGGGGAATGGGCACAGACCACCTCTGAGGGAGAAAGGGGAGGTTGTCTGAGGGCCCATTGAGAGCCCTCACCTTCCTTTGCCCTATTGTTTCCTGTTTGGTTTGGGTTTTATTTTGTGGGGGAGAGTGTATGGCAGGCTATACCCGTCCACTCCGAGGTCCTGGCCTTTCTTCTGTAAGTAATATACAAAAGGAAGAAGAGGAGAGTGGGCTTGAGCCCATGACAGGGGACCAAACCTTTATTTGGTTACGTAAGGTAATTTTTGGGGGTTTATTTTTATCATTTTTGTTGAAGTATAATTAACATAGATGAATTTTATGTGTTCAACTACATTTGTTTTAACGAAGCAAGTGATAGAACATTTCATCATTCCAGAGAGTTCCCTTGTACCCCTTCCGGTCAACCCTGTTCTGTGTCTCTACTCCCACCCTCCCACCTAGAGGCAATTACTTTCTGACTTCTATCGTCAGAGATTACACACAGGACCATTTTTGAAAACATGTATTCACTGCAACCTGTATAAATCCAAGAAGGGTTACATTTTATTCAGGACTGTGCCTTAAAAAATCAGAAGGTGGAGTTAGGAGCAGATTTCCCCTTTCCGTGAGCAAATCCTTTGACATGCTGGGCCTTGATGACCTCATCTCTAAAGTGAGTATGATCACAGTAATCCCTACCACACAGCAGAAGGTGGAAATAGCACACATTTATCAACCACTGACTATGTGCCAGACTCTCTTCTAAACACTTCACTTCATTATCTTATTTAATCCTCAAAACAACACACTGAGATAAGTACTGACTTTCCTATTTTACACATGACAAACTGAAGCTTGAAGATGTGAAGTAACTTGCTTAGTGATGATTCTAAGTCAAGAGCCTCTGTGTCCGGGACTTTAACCCACAGCAGATCTATGAATAAAGGACTCTCCTTAACTAATGTAACAGCTAAGCAGAGGACACTATTAATTTAAAGGCAGTATCTACTGGTCAGGTAGTACAGTCTTCCTTTTTTCTTTCTCATTTAAATATTTGCATTAAAAAAATTTCATAGCTCCTCAAGGATGGCTAGCATCAATGGGCATCTGTAACTTAGAACTATAGGTGCTAAGATTAAACCTTGTGTCAACAACAGGAAATATGAAAAAAAAACAAACCAGCATTAGGATTGATGACCCTTCTACTAGTTTCTTTCCCACAGGAAAACATTGCAATGAATCTATAATAAAATATTTCTTGTTTTATTTTACACTTATAATTATTAACAATAAAATAATAATTATTAATTGATAGTAAAATTTATTAATATAATTTAAAATTTTATAGCTACCATTTGAGTGCCTAATATGTGCCAAGCGTATGCTCAGCATTTGATATGTATTATTTCTGATCCTCACTGTAACTTTGCACAACAGGCATTGTATTAGTTATTTATTGCTGCATAACAAACAACCCCCAAATTTAGCAGTTTAAAACACCAAATGTTTATTATCCTACACAGTTTCTGAGGATCAGGAATCTGTGAGAGGATTAGCTTAGTGGTGCAGTCCATGAGATTGCAGTCGAGCTGTTGGCTGGTTCTGCAGCCCCTGAAGGCTTGACTGGGGCTGAGAGTTCTGCTTCCAGGCTCACTCAGTGGCACATGGTCATCTGTACATGGCTGCTCACAATGTGGCTTCCCCCAGAGTGAGTGAGAGAGAAACCCCAAGATGGAAGCCGTAGTCTTTTATAACCTAATCTCAGAAGTGACATAGCATGCTGTATGCTATTGGCCATAGAGGTCCACCCTGGTAAAATGGTAAAAGGTGGGAGGGGGCTACACAGAGTGTGAAAACCAGGAGGTGGGAATCTTTGGGGTCATCTTGGAGGCTGGCTGCCGTAGTAGGCATCATTAACCCTATTTTACTGATGAGAAATGGATGTTCACAGAGGTTCAATAAACTCCCAAATTTTGTATCTAGGAAGTGGGTAAGCTGGCATTTGAACACTGATCTGATTGATGGCATTGTCTGTATGCTTTTCAGAATGCCCAATGCAAGGAACACTGAAGAGAAAACACAGCCCATGCAGACCTGGCTATGGGTATCCTAGCTCATCCCTGAGGGTGCCTCAGATTGCTGTTTGCTCATAGATACCTACCTTTATAGAGTTAGTATGTCCCTGAAGAGCTGGGCACAAACCAAAGACTGGCAAATTCAATTTTATTTAAAATGTGTTATGTGACTTCAATATTTAAAAGACATTTGCTTACATCATCTCTATCACTCTGTTGGTAATTTGTAATTGTTTTTTTTCTTTCTTTCTTGATTTTTCCTTTTCTTTAGTTTTGTCTTCCAGTTTTATTGAGATATAATTAACATACAGTACTATATAAATTTAAGGTGTACAGCATAATGATTTGACTTATATACATCATGAAATGATTACCACCATAAGTTTAGTGAACATTCATTATCTCATATAGATACAGTATTAAGCAAATAGAAAATAATTTTTTCCTTGTGATTCGAACTCTTAGGATTTACTCTCAAAGGCTTTCATGTATAATGTACAGTAATGTTAATTATACTTATGCTGTATATTACGTCCCCAGTACTTATTTATCTTGTAACTAGAAGTTTGTACCTTTTGTCTACCTTCATCCAATTCCCCATCCCCTCATCCCCCTGCCTCTGGTAATCACAAATCTGATCTCTTTTTCTATGAGTTTGTTTGTTTGTTTTTGGAGTATAATTTACCTACAACACTATGTTAGTTCCTGGTACACAACATAGTGATTCGATATTTCTATACATTTCAAAATGATCACCATAAGTATAGTTGTCATCTGTCACCACACAAAGTATTACATAATTATTGACTGTATTCCCCGTACTATACATTTCATACCTGTGACTCATTTATTTTGTAACTGGAAGTTTGTACCTCATAATCTCCCTCAACTATTTCTCTCCTTCCCCCACCCACCTTCTTCCCACACCCACCTCCTTCCCCAACCCACCTCCCACCTTCCCCCACCCACCTTCCTGTTCCATGTATCTTTGACTCTGTTTCTCTTTAGTTACGTTTGTTCATTTGTTTTTTAGATTCCACATATAAGTGAAATCATATGGTATTTGTCTTTCTCTGTCTGATTTATTTCACTTAGCATAATACCCTCTAGGTTCATCCATGTTGTTGCAAATGGAAAGATTTCATTGTTTTTTATGGCTGAGTAATATTCCATTGTGTACACACACACACACATGTACACACATGCACGCATGCACACACTTAGGCACTTAGGGTTGTTTCCATATCTTGGCTATTGTAAATAATGCTATGGTGAACATAGGGGAGCATATATCTTTTCAAATTAGTGTTTTTGTTTTCTTTGGATAAATACCCAGGAGTGGAATTGCTGGATCATATGGTGGTTCTATTTTTAATTTTTTGAGGAATCTTTATACTGTTTTCCACAGTGGCTGCACCAATTTACATTCCCACCAACAGTGAATGAGGGTTACCTTTTCCCTACATCCTCACCAACGCTCATTATTTGTTGTCTTTTTGATAATAGCCATTCTGACAAGTGTGAGGTGGTAGCTCATTGTGGTTTTGGTTTACATTTCCCTGATGACTAGTGATGTTGAACATCTCTTCGTGTGCCTGTTGGCCATCTGTATGTCTTTTTGGGAAAATGTCTATTCAGGTCCTCTGCCCATTTTTCAATTAGGTTGTTTGTTTTTTTGATGTTGAGTTGTTATAAGTTCTTTGTCTATTTTGAATATTAACCCTTTATTGGATATATCATTTGCAAATCTTTTCCCATTCAGTAGGCGACCTTTTCATTTTGTTGATAGTTTCCTTTGCTGTGTAAGAGCTTTTTTGTTTGATGTAGTCCCATCTGTTTATTTTTGCTTTTGTTTTCCTTGCCTGTGGACACATCCAAAAAAATATTGCTAAGGCTGATGTTAAAGAGTGTACTGCCTATGTTTTCTTCTAGAAGTTTTATGGTTTCAAGTCTTACATTTAAGTCTTTTACCCATCTTCATTTTTAAATAAATGTTCAGATATTGGAGTACACCAGTAGTATTCTAATTACATATGAATGAAGCTACCATGAGGGGAAGATTTTGCTTTTCTCTTCTAGGGTAAATGTGGTACTAAGTCCCATTTTAAAATATTTTGAGATCTGTGGAGGACACTAGTAAACCACATGAAAGTCTAGTCCTGTTAAAATTCTAGAGGATTGGTGTGTAGATGGTGTTTTCCCAGACCATCCCAAGCCACCCTGGCTTACCACATCCAGAAAAGGACATTTTTATAGTTGGCCCCTCTGCAAGAGGACCTGACCACTGAGATAAATCTCCCTGTTATGACCTACTTAAGGAAATTTCATTTTAGGGAAAGAATTCAGGGAGATTATATGGTCTCTAGCTGGACCATTAAAAAATGCAAACATTTATTCACTTTTTAATGTCCATACCAAGCAAATAATAAAAGTTACACGTACTTCGCAAGCTCCTTTTCTTTGGAGAGCTCAGAATATTTTACAGAAATAGGAAGATGTCACCTTTCTTATCTTGTTCACCAGTTCCTTCTTTTTATTTTTGATTTGCCAAATTGTCCTACTATTTTAAGGGAACTCTTTATTCATTCTACTCATTCATTCATTTAATATTTATTTAATACCTACTCTGTGCTAGAAGTAATAGGTATAAAATTCCATAATAGATACTGGGAATAAAAAGGTGAAAAAGGTAAATTTCCTGCCTTCAGTGTGCTCACAGTCCAAAGGGAGATTCAAACAAAGAGAAAGATGGTTACAATGCAAGGGGATTTTTCATTTATTATAAATCATAGGTGAAAGAGTACTTTATTCTGGATAGGAAATGCTGGAAGATTTCCCAGAGGTGATGAGGAGTTTGCTAAAAAGAAACAATGTCGGGAAAGTGGAAGATTAGGATGGTGGTGGAAGAATTCCAGGTAGAGGGAATCATTCATAAAGACACAAAAGTGAGAGACAGAATGGCCCACTTGGGAATAACAAGTTGTCTGGACCCTAACTGATGACTCTATCTTCCATAGAGATATCAGAATGTTGTATTTCTTTAGAACTGTTCCAAATACAATTGTGTCATTTACCCCAAGGGATACAGTGTATAGTAAAGAACTCAAAAGATGACATCTTTTATTATTATCCTATCACCATGACTGATGATATTTAAAACTGCATTTTGTGCTTGGTGTTCATCATGGCCCTTGGGAACAGACATCTGGGCTTACCATGAGTCAAATACGGGAGCATCTCATAGCCCACTGCTTCCTGTTAATCAGACCCACCAAATGCTGATTCTCTCAATGTTCCTCAGAGTTGCAGCAGTCACAGGTTCCAGTTTGGGAAGAAATTCTGTGTTTGATTTATAACATTATTTCCATCTCTTTGCATCTTGAGGGCCCTGTTAAAAATAGCAACATAAAAAACTTTCTCTTTTTTGTGGTAAGTTAGAAATACCCCAGAGACTGTCAAAGAGTGATACATGTAAAAAATACTTTGGTATAATTATAACAAATCAAGTGACTGGAGGGTGGTGGTGTGGAGTCCTTTGTCTGAGGCATTCAGAGCTGATGGAGGTGTGTTACCTGTAAAAACACCTCAGAGGAAGACTTGCAGGTGTGAGTGGTTGCCTAGGACTTTCATTTCAGAATTTGCAAGTCAAAGAAAGTATGGTCACCTTTAGTTTGTTTCAAGTCACTTTGCCCATTAGTGATTTTTTTCTTTTTATTATTATTATTATTATTATTATTATTATTATTATTATTTTTTTTTTTTTTGCTGTACGCGGGCCTCTCACTGTTGTGGCCTCTCCCGTTGCGGAGCACAGGCTCCAGACGCGCAGGCCCAGCTGCCATGCCTCACGGGCCCAGCCGTTCCGCGGCATGTGGGATCTTCCCAGACCGGGGCACGAACCCGCGTCCCCTGCATCGGCAGGCAGACTCTCAACCACTGCGCCACCAGGGAAGCTCCCTCTTTTTATTATTTTTAAAATAATAAACAATTTCATTTTTTATGGGCCCAGAATTGTGCTAGGTGCTAAAGATGCAAAGATGATTAAGACATGGTCCATTTTCTTGAGACTCTCACAACCTAATGGGGAAAAAAGCACAAAGAATCATTATAATATAGGACAAAAATAGATGTGTGCAGGGCAAGCTTCGCCCCTCACTACATCTGGAAGGACAGAGGAGGCTCTGCAGAAGATGAGAGCAGGTTGAGTCTGAAAAGATGAGGAAAAATCCATCTGACCCAGAGGCCTAATGGATCTTTAAACACAAGAAGAAAACTTGCTGTGGTTTATGAAGAATGATTTGTCAAGAGCAGTAACATTTTATATTCCTATAAGCACCTTTAAATATATTCTCAGAGATGAACATCTCCCTTGTGAGCTGTAGCTGTATTTATTGTTTATTTTACAGACGAGAAAGCCTGAGAAGGCATGGATGGGGAAATGTTATTTCCCCAATGTCACCAACCAGTGAGCAGTGACTCTAGGACTGAAACCCAGCATTCTTTTTCTTACTGTAAAACCCACGCTTGTGCAAATCTATATTGGACTCGAACCAGCAGTCCTGGGTTTGGCCCAGCTCTGCCACCACTAATGAGCACCATGAACTTGGACAAGTTGCCAGAGTTCTCTAAACTTTTGTTTTCTCATCTGCAAAATGGAGAGAGTAGGACTTGTAGTGTACCTCCCCTCACCTCCCCCAGCTACGCAGCCTGAGATTCCTAGAAATAGAACCAGGAAGGGTACGATGGGTGGGTGGGTGGGGGGTGACAGGAGAGACCAGCAGCTGCTGTCACAAAGACTAGCTTTGTGGCAAGCCTGGATTCCCAAAGGCACAGTCCCTCCCCCCTGCCCCTCTCTCCCAGGTGCTATGAAACCACTGTGTTTGGTTCATTACTTGCCTTTGCCAAGCACCAACTGGCAGAAGAAAGCAAAAAGCAGCACGGCATATTTCAAGATGGATGGGTTTCTATGGGGTCAGCCGCAGAGTGTACGATTTCCCTGCCTCAACAGTGGTGGACACAGTGTACAGCGGGGAGAGTGTTTCTTTGAGGGGCGATTGGCTGTGCGCTTAGGCAGTAAACATCTTCTGGGCACAGTGTCACTGGGAGGATTTTGTATTGAGAGGGCAGTGAGGCGTGAAACCTCAGACTTCTGTGGTACTTCCTGCTACCAAAGTGATGTCAGAGTCTTGCTGTTCAGAGTTTCCAGATCTGGTCCTGATTTCTCGTTCTGCTTCCACGGTATGGCGAGAGGAAGAGGAGGCATGGTAAACTCTAATTCCTAGGAGGGTACATATAAAGGTGGGGTTGAGAGAAGGAAAAAAGGATGCATTAAATTTGGCCTTAAAGATAATTATTCACTTGTTTGTGACGACTTGTATGTCAGGTGAAAAGAGGCTGATTTTTGGCAATTTTATTTCAAATATATCTCCATGATGTCTAAATAAAAGAGTTTGGGTTTTTTCTTTCTTTCTTTCTGTGCGTGTAGGTTTCGTCTTTTTTTTTTTTTTTTTTTTTTTTTGGCCGTACGTGAGCCTCTCACTGTTGTGGGCTCTCCCGTTGCGGAGCACAGGCTCCGGACGCGCAGGCTCAGCGGCCATGGCTCACGGGCCCAGCCACTCCGCGGCATGTGGGATCTTCCCGGACCAGGACACGAACCCGTGTCCCCTGCATCGGCAGGCGGACTCTCAACCACTGCGCCACCAGGGAAGCCCCCTTGTCTTTGGATTTTTACTGACTGGGTAGGGACTTTCCTCTACCGCCCTCCATCCACACACACCCCCACCCCACCCCCCACCTTCATCTTCTTCACTAGATTTATAGGCTTCAATGTTTCTAGGAAATAAGGGAAACAGTGGTCTTTTCTCTCAATTAATGACATCAAAAGTATTGGTAATCTCTGGTAGTGCTATCCCATGTGGGTCAACATTTGTGTTCTAAAAGTTTATAAGAGAAAGCACTTTGATGGTGATGGTAAATGCCAGTGTGCTGCTCTCTGCAGTAACCATTCTCATTCATTCATTCATATACGTATAACCCCCCACCCCCTGAACACATTACACACATCTTACATTTGCATGATGAATTTTGTGAGCCTGGTGTTCATTCCTATCATGTTTAGGCTTGGGCTTCTTTAGCACAGGGGAGACTTCTGGGCTAGGTGAGTTAAAAAAAAAAAGGGAAGGAGGAACAAAGAGGATCTGATTCTTCATTGTTCACACATAGAAACCACTGCCACTGCCCTGTGTATAATCCCTCCTTCAGGGCAATGGATTAGTGAGTCGGCAAAGTGGGGAAGACGGAAATGGTAGTTACAAATATTCTGCAAATTGTAGAATAAAAGCTGGTTTTCATTTGAGTTGGCCATTAGCTTGGAATGTGTTTGGCTAGAAGGTCAAAACCCTTTCTCTGGCAAGAGCATTACATCTTAAATGTATTTTCTTTACTTGCCAAGTAGACTAAAGTCCTTCAAATCCTTGAAGGGAGTGTGGGAAATCCTACAGTACTTGTTTTCCCTTGGTCCAAAAAACTCTTAGACATAAATTATGGGAGGTTTTAGGTCACATTATTTAAGCCGGCTTTGAATACCTTTATTAAAACATATTTGAAGAAGGGGCTTCCCTGGTGGCGCAGTGGTTGAGAGTCCGCCTGCCGATGCAGGGGACACGGGTTCGTGCCCCGGTCTGGGAAGATCCCACATGCCGCAGAGCGGCTGGGCCCGTGAGCCATGGCCGCTGAGCCTGCGCGTCCGGAGCCTATGCTCCGCAACGGGAGAGGCCACGGCATTGGGAGGCCCGTGTACCGCAAAAAAAAAAAAATAAATAAAACATATTTGAAGGACACATAACATTGATAGTCTTATAGAATGATTGTATTTTATATGTAAGCATGTGATTTGACCAGAATTTGGGGAAAGTTATAAAGCATTTTAGATAAAATCTCATAATCCCTCAAGGTAGAGGTGACAACCAACAGCATGTTAGATGGCTGATGAAGATCCTTGGACAGAATGAACAGTGTTGCATTCTTATAATATATTCGTGTTCTTCGAACACAGGCCTATTACTCAGATTTAGAAATATAAATAATAGTTATCCACATTCTTCTTCATTGTCTCTGGTTAGGTAGTGGATATAATCTTGTCTTTAAGTTGGCTGCATTTCTGGACTTGACACTTTGAGTAAAGGCTAACACCCACCACCCACAAATAAACCCTGTATCTTGGTCTCATTAAAAAGATGGTTAGACCTTAGAAAGAGGACCATCTAGGTTTACCAAGTTGGAGTTTAAAGTTGAGGCAGATGGAGTCAGACTGAGATTCTGGCATGTGGTTCCCATATAGAAAATGTGACAACCAAGAATAGATATCTACTCGTTTCAGTTAGGCACCCAATGTACCATTAGCCTCTTTCTGAAGTCACTGAGTCACCGTCTCAGCTAATAGAGAATTTTGAGGTGCTCTGTCAGTCTCTTTCCCCTCTCATTTTACCATAAGGGATCCAAGACTCAGGAAGATGGAATCGTTGGTCCTGAACACTTAGCTATTAGACTTTTTCTTTTGAACATTGTTGGAAATTTTTAGACTTTTTGCTTTTCATCTTGATCCTAGATACATTATGATTTTCCTTCTATTTTATCATACCTTTCCTTATTTCCTTTGAGACTGGGTATGTTTTCTGCTCAGAAAGTGATACCCAGAGATGTCATGGAGATGGCATTTATGAGATTAGAGCTATGACTCCTCTGGGTCTGGGATGACCTCTGTTCAACGCAGATGATCACAGGGTCTCTAGGTGGACTTTAGAGGTCATGACATCCAACCTCCTGCATGATGCATGCTTCCATCCACAGTATCCTAGGTAGGTGAATCCTTGATCCTCCATTCACGGTATGCTTCCTCTTTAACCAAACCAGCCAATCCCATTATTAAACAGGTTTCATATTATGTCATAATCATTCAATAACCTTTACCATACTGTTAAAGAAACATACAAGTAAATAACACGTGTACACTATCTAAAGCTGTTTAGATAGCAGATAGAATTTTAAAAGGACTTCTTTGGCACCTGGATCACCAGAGCTTTGCTTGAATTATGGTAGCATTTCTGGGAATATGAGCAGGAATCCTCCAGTGTTGTCTTATGTTTAATAAGTTGAACTCTATGTTATCTGAAACCGTCTCCAATATATACTGGTTCCTCTTTTACGCTGAATGATTTCCTTAACACTTGGTAGGCACTAAAGGATGCTTCCTCCTCCTTCCCCTTCATTTTATTTTATTTTGTTTTTTACACATTTATTTATTTATTTATTTGGCTGCGTTGGGTCTTTGTTGCTGCACACGGGCTTTCTCTAGTTGTGGCGAGCGGGGGCTACTCTTCGTTGCGGTGCGCAGGCTTCTCATTGCGGTGGCTTCTCTTGTTGCGGAGCACGGGCTCTAGGCACGTGGGCTTCAGTAGTTGTGGCTCGCTGGCTCTAGAGCGCAGGCTCAGTAGTTGTGGCGCACGGGCTTAGTTGCTCCGTGGCATGTGGGATCTTCCCGGACCAGGGCTCGAACCCGTGTCCCCTGCACTGGCAGGTGGATTCTTAACTACTGTGCCACCAGGGAAGTCCCTTCCCCTTCATTTTAAATTGACTTGTTGAACTTAAGTGTTCCTTCCTCGTCTAATCAAGGAACTGGATTTTGTTGCCTAATGATGAAATCAGGGTAAGGTGGTGATGTTAGCGAAGCAGCCAAACTGATTGGCAGGATGCTGGGGAAAAACTGACGAGTCCCTGGTTCCTTTATGAGACAGCTTGAAATTTCTTATAAGCAGAGGTGAGCCAGTCACTGGAAATGTTGAGTGGTATGTAAGCACATTTAACCCTGTGCTCCAAGGGAGCTGCTGTCTGCAAAGCCCCTAAAATTTGCTTCACACATTCCCACCTCACCTTGGAGCCTTATTCCAAGATGCAGAATAAAAGGACAAGAGTTCGAATTCTGGCTCTCTATTAATGATTAGCCGTTGAGCTTGGGTAAATCCCTTAATCTCTTTGAGGTTAATAATAGCTACCCTAGAGAGCTATTAAATGTGCCAAATGAAGTAATAGATGTGGGAATGCTTCGTAAGCTCTACAAGGCCATAAAAAAGCAAGCTGTTATTAACGGTATTTTCTGTACAATTTTCCTGACTTACTTCAGCTCTTGGGCTTTTGCCTTTGTCTGCACTCACTATTGGTACTGCCCCTTGACCCTTTTATCTACCCATCCATGATGCTGGCTAACCCATCCCCTGGGTAGAACTACTCTCTCTGGCAAGTCTATAGTTCTAATATTTTAAAATTAATTTTGTAATATTTTTAGGAATATAAAATATCCTTTGATAAAATAAAAGGATATGCCATATGCCTAACATATATAAATTATAGAGAATAAAACCGTGGTTTAGTCAACATTTATTGAGTGCTTATGAAATGCTTGACATTGTGCCAGGTCCTGGAGATATCCAGACAAATAAGACCATCCCTGTCAGGAAGTAACTCCCTATCTGGGGTCGGGGGGCAGAGGGCAGGGTTAGTATTGAACGAACAGACAAAGAGGGAGAGAGGTTCTTCTACCTGGCCAAATTCAGGCTACATTCTGAAAGTATTCTTATTCTAGATTGTTCAGTCATTTGCTATTTTAAATTATTTTGGGGCTCTGTTTACCTGTTTCTCAGTTCCCCCACTCTCTTCTAAAATGCAAACTCAGTGAGTCTTGGAGCTATACCTTCAATAAATATGTTTTGAGCACCTACCATTATGCTGGGTACTCAGTAGAATATCAACTCCAGAAGGGCAGAGATTTTTGTCTCTCTTGTTCACTGATATATCCCTAGAATAATATCTGGCATATAACATATAAAAATTATATATATTATTATATTAATATTTTAGTATTAATAAATATTTGTCAAATGAACTGTCACACTATTAGTTAAGATAGTACTAGCTGTCATAACTGAATCCTTGAAAACTCAGGGGCTTAATACAACAAAAGTATATTTCTTGCTATCTGAAGACCAGTTTGCAGTGGTTTGGGAGACTCTGCTCTGCATAGTCATTCAGGGACCCAGGCTGATGGAGGTTCTGCCACCCTCAACTTGCAGCTTCTACTGTTCATTACCTTAACATACTGTCAATCTCCAGCCAGCAGATGGGAGAGGGAGAATGTGAAGGGTTACAAGGAGGGTATTTTTGGCTACAGCTCACTTTGTTACCTGACCACATTTAGACAACTGGGGTGGGGCTGGGACAAGATGTGTAGATCCTTGCTGGCCACTTCCCAGCAATAACTCTGCATCTTGAAAGGCACACACAATTCTCTGGACAGCCAGCCATCTCTGCCTTATAGACTAAATAACATGTCTCCTGTTCACATGTGGGTCTCCCGTAACCTGTGAGCTCCTTGGTGGCAAAGGCTATGTCTTATTCAATTCTCTATCCCTAGTTCCCAGCATACTATGATAGTTCAAAAATATTTTCTGAATTGAAATTAATTGTTTTTCTATTGGGTACCTGGCACCATAATAGATGCTTCAATTTTTTGGTTGAAAGAATTTATAAAAGGAAAGAATAAAGGACTAAGAAGCCATTTGCTACAATATTGGTGCGCCAAGTCTGGTACCTGGTGCTAATGTGGTAGGTATTCAGTAAAGAATTATTGGAAAAAGAAAGAGAAAAAGAGAAGGAGAAGGAAGGAGAGAGAGTAGGAAGGAGAGAAGAAAGAAGGGGTGAGAGGGGAGGGGAGGAGAGAGGAAGGGGCCTGGAGTGAGTGGGAGAAGGAGGGAGACAGAAAAAGTGAGAGAGGGAGAAAGAGAGGGAGAGAAAGAGGGAGAGGGACAGAAGAAGGAGGAGAGAAAGAAAGAGAACGCAACGTATGTGACTTTATGATCTGCCCACCCTAACCCAGGACAGAAATATCTCCCTGTCCTCTGATGGGGAAATGAAGTTCATAAATCTCCCGGCAAGTTTGTGCTTCTCTATGGAAACGGTACATAAAGTACCCCCGCCACCCACGGAGAAGCACCGGGAGGGGCAGAGCGCTCAGTCACACGTGACCTCACACGCGACCTCACACGCGACCGGCTCCCCCCAGCACACTCCCCTTCCGCCTTGGTCACAGGTCGGAAGGTGCAGATCTAGGGTGTAGGGCTGCTAGTCTCCGAGATCCCGGGAATACAGTGTTTATTTTGCCTCTTTAATCAGTCTCCCTCGCTTCTGGCTCATTGAGTTTTCCCTACAAGATCCACATTGAGAAGTTTTTCGGGATGTGATTGATGGCAGCTGCACACACAGGCGAGGGTGTACCGCGCTCAGATGCCTAGCAGTCCCCGACCCAGCGCTGTTAGTTGCAGCCTTGGCGGGTACACCCACTGCAAGCGTTTGCCTTTTGTTTCCTTTTGTGCTTTTAACATTTTTCCCTCTTTGTGCCTCTTGGATTTGCACATTTATGGAGTGCGATACATTTTATCAAGTGCTTTCACACCCGCTTTTGCAGAATTCTTCAAAAGTTATATTAATATGCCTGTTTTATAGATGAGGGAATTGAGGCCCAGAAAGGTTGAGCATCTTGTCCATGGTGCCTGGCATCAGGCCACATTGTTCAGAGTCTTCATCCAATCCTCCTTTTAACAACGAACAATGCTGTGGTCCCGCTGTCACCGATGTAGTCCTGAGTTCTGAAGGGCGCTCATGGATATGGGTTCCGTTGGCACCAGGAAACCTAGCTGTGTTTGGATGACTGGAGTCTAAGAGTAAATTTAACTCCAAGAGGAGGAAAGGCAATGTTCTCTGTGCTCTGTACAGGTACCCTCTTCTGCTTACTTGAGTTTTACAAAATTCTAATTTCTATGTAGGGCTGGACAGAGCTTTGGATACTGCTGTAAAATTGCTAAAACCATAAATGGTTACTCTTGGTTTTAAATATCAAATCGGGTGAAGGGGTGGAGGAACTTCTCAATGTTAGAGAAGGGAAAATCACTTAAATAGCAGAATGGACACCACGTGGTAGGTTTTGTTTTTTTTTTTTTTTTTTTGAGAGAGTGTTATTTCTTTCCTCTAGATTCCAGTAACTGTCTGTCACCACATAATCCAGGGCTAGGAGAAGTATCGAGGGATTTAGGATTTAGTGAGACTGGCGTTGCTGAAATTAACTTTGTAAAACAAGTCTGTTTACTCTTTATACTAATTTCCATGCTTGCCATTGACTCTGATTTGGTTTGAAGAAAGATATTCTAAGAGGCATTCTTACCATTCTGGAAAGGAAAAGTAACGGTGTGTGACTTCATTTTCTTTGGTTGAGCATCTGATAACCACGTATCAGAGGGCAAAGCTGTGGATTCTGAGATCCGTGCTGCCTCCATCCCAGGGATCAGGAAACTGAGGGCTGTGTTATTAAAATGAATGAAATTGTTGCTTTCCTTATGGTAAAATTTATATAGAAAATGATAGAGAAAATAGATAAAAGCAAAACAACCGGTAATCCCACATCTAAGAGGAAATCACTATTAATATTTTTATCATCAAATATTCTATCAGTTAGTTGGGCTTTATATTAATTTCCAGGATTGCTTTATGAATTAGGGGCCAGGTATGATTTAGATATATTAAAATTCCTCCATTTTGAAAAAAAATTATCTTCTACCAGAGTATTTTCTATTCACACACGTTATATGTTAAGTTGACATCTTACTGTATACATCTGTTTTGAAATGTCATTTTAAAATTTGAATGTATCATGACTATTTACTCATGTTATCATTTCTTCATTCTTCATTCATTCGCTATTGATAATAACTAACACTTTGACGTGGCTCTCTGTGTGCCAGGCACTCTTCAATATACTTTACAAACAGAAACTCGTTTCATCCTTACAAAAACCCTATGAGGTAGTAGTACTATTATTACCCCCATTTTACAGATGAGGATGCTGAGGCACAGTGGGGTTATACAGCCTGCAGGGTCGTACAGGTAGGAAGGGGCAGAGTCAGAACAGGCACCCGTGGGGTGTGACTTCTCTGTCCCCTGGGACCCAGTACGGCTCCTGGCCTGCAGGAAGCTAGCAACCCTGAGTGCTGAATAAGTGTTGGTGATTAGAAGGCTGACTTGATGAATGAGAATAGGGAGTCTTGGTTTTGGGAATGGTGATGATAGATAATTGACATGTGAATTACTCTTGTATGGTTCTATGACAGCCGAGCTCAATGCCAGCAAGGATTCTGAACCAGCAGCTGATTACCTACAGGTTTGCAGAATTGTAACACAGCAGCTTTTACATTTGGCCTTGGGTGTTGTTGGCTGGCTCGTCTTGACCCCCAATTTACACTTATTTACTAAGTCAGTCAGTAGCTGTAATAGAGGATGTAATGCCAGTAGGCTTAAGGGCCTGTGGCACTCCTTGATGTGTTTTGGGGTTTCTAGCTAGCCAAATGGACTCAGCAAAAATTAATCCCACTTTTCAGATTCTAATAATGCCTTTAAATATTTCAGTGAGAATATATTGTCTTAAGCAGTGAACAGAATCTGATTCCAAATGAATTTTCTAATTCCAAAAAAGCCTCCAAATACTCTTTCCTAATTTTAGAATAAACTCTTTTTATTAATTTTTTTTTCTGAAGGAAACACAATTAAGCTTATTAATTACAAGCATACCTTGGAGGTATCGTGGGTTTGATTTCAGACCACCACAGTAAAGCGAATATTGCAATAAAATGAGTCAAGTGAATTTTTTGTTTTCCCAGTGCAGATTGCCAACAAACACATGAAAGGATGCTCAACATCACTAATCATTAGAGAAATGCAAATCAAAACTACAATGAGGTATCATATCACACCAGTCAGAATGGCCATCATCAAAAAATCTACAAACAATAAATGCTGGAGAGGGTGTGGAGAAAAGGGAACCCTCTTGCACTGTTGGTGGGAATGTAAATTGATACAGCCACTGTGGAGAACAGTATGGAGGTTCCATAAAAAACTAAAAATAGAACTACCGTATAACCCAGCAATCCCACTACTGGGCATATACCCTGAGAAAACCATAATTCAAAAAGAGTCACGTACCGCAATGTTCATCGCAGCACTATTTACAATAGCCAGGACATGGCAGCATCCTAAGTGTCCATCGACAGATGAATGGATAAAGAAGATGTGGCACATATATACAATGCAATACTACTCAGCCATAAAAAGAAACAAAATTGAGTTATTTGTAGTGAGGTTGATGGGCCTAGAGTCTGTCATACAGAGTGAAGTAAGTCAGAAAGAGAAAAACAAATACCATATGCTAACACATATATACGGAATCTAAAAAAGAAAAAAAAATGGTTCTGAAGAACCTAGGGGCAGGGCAGGAATAAAGATGCAGACGTAGAGAATGGACTTGAGGACACAGGGAGAGGGAAGGGTAAGCTGAGACGAAGTGAGAGAGTGGCATGGACATATATACACTACCAAATGTAAAATAGATAGCTAGTGGGAAGCAGCTGCATAGCACAGGGAGATCAGCTCGGTGCTTTGTGACCACCTAGAGGGGTGGGATAGGGAGGGTGGGAGGGAGAAGCAAGAGGGAGGGGATATGGGGATATATGTATACATATAGCTGATTCACTTTGTTATACAGCAGCAACTGACGCAACAATGTAAAGCAATTATACCTCAATAAAGATGTTTAAAAAAAAGTTATGTTTACATTATACTGTTGTCTATTTAGTGTGCAATAGCATTATGTCTAAAAAACAGTGTATTTACCTAATTAAATACTTTATTCCTAAATAATGGTATCATCTGAGCCTTCGGTGAGTTGTGGTAGTAACATCAAAGGTCACTGATCACAGATCACCATAATGAATATAATGATAATGAAAAAGTTTGAAATATGTTGAGAATTACCAAAATGTGACCCAGAGACATGAAGTAAGAAAATGCTGTTGGAATAAATGATGCCAATAGGCTTTCTTGCCACAGGGTTCCTGCAGACATTCAATGTGTAAAAAAAATGCAATATCTATAAAGTACAATAAAGCAAAACACAATACAATGAGGTATGCCTATGTGTATTTTGCTTCTCTGAGGTCCAGAATAGTTCATTCGTCTTTCCGTCCATTTGTTAATGAATGTAACTCCCACGACGTGGAGGTTGTGCTAGATAGTGGATGTACTAGACCTAATGCCCTGCCCTCAAGAAGCTAACAACCTAGTGAGGAAGGCAGATAAATAACGAAGAATCGCAACACAGTGTTCTAAACACTGGGGCAAATACAGAGGGGCAAGATGCGTGTGAAAGTGGTAAAATAAAAGACCACTTTATAGTGCGATGTTACCAAAACATCCAAACCAGGTTATATTCAAGTGATACTTTCAAGGGTTAGACTTCAAGGCTTTCCTAAATATATTCAGTCTGAGTCAGTAAGTGTAAGAAAAGAGCTTATTCTTAGCTTAAAAAAAAAAATCCTTTGTCTATTACCTAGTTAAACGGAAAAGAAGAAAGAGTTGTCATATGCACAGTTTTAAAAGTAATTCAAAGAGTTTCATATGAATTAATGGAATCAATAGCAACCAGGGAAACTTTCCAATCCCAGCTTAGTTGGACTTGAAAATGCAATAATAGACTCTTATTTTCTTGGATAGATAGGGGGGATGAATCTGTGCAGTGCTGGAGATGTAACGGGAGCTTAGGGATTACTTGTAAGTGGCACATGTGGTTGAAAATACCCTGAACTGGGAGTTAAGAGGTGTGGATTCTAAATCTGGTTCTGTCACTAGTCTCAGCTGTGTCAGAATCTGTATTCAGCCGTGTGTTACAGAGGCCTGAAAAATATTGGTTTAAAATGTTATGGAGAAACACATTGTTTAATTTTCTCATGTAATGAAAAGGCAAGATTTCATTAGAGATTTTAGAGAACTGACATTTCCATTCCACAGTGTCTTCTGGGACCCAGACACCTCTTCTCTCTCCCTCAGTCATCCTTAGTGTATGCTCATCATCTTGTGGTCATAAGGTAGCTGACCTACCCTCTGCCTCACGTTCATGTTCTTGATGGCTAGAAGGGGATGGGCAAAAGTGTCGGCACCAGCTGAGTCAGCCCCCTTTAAAAAGCTTCCTCAGGACCCCACCACCCTCACCCTAGTTATGTCCAGGTTCATCTCACTGGCCAAACCAATGTCACATGACCACCCCCAGCTATCTGTAAGGGAGGCTAGGAAAAGATCTCAGATGATCCCATTGGTGCCCCCAATAAAAACAGGGTTCTATTATAAGAGGGGAAAAGGGAGACTGGATAGTGGGAAGAAATCTAACAATCTCTGTTATATGAAACAAATGAACTAAATTAGTGGTTAGCTAACTTTTTTTTTTTTTTTTTAATGCACGCTCCTCCTTTTCTTCATTAAATCTTCACGGGTCCAGTTCCAAATCCAGGTAAAAGTTGGTTGAAGTTGGAGTTGGGATACCAAGGTTATTTTCCCCTCCTATTTCCCTCTTCGTGATATCATTCATTTGAATTTTAAGTGGGTTCATTTGTGTAGTTGCATTCCATTTTAGGTTTATTTTTACCCATCCTTATTGATTTTGCTTATTTATTTATATGTTTGCTTATGTGTGAAACATTAATATGGTTTTAGAAGTCAGAACTGTACAGAAAAGAATACTCAAAGACATGTCCCTTCTCACCATCCTTCTACCCCATTCCCACCCTCCCATCATGTCCACTCCTGTCCCCTAGGCAATCAATCTCATTAGCTTCTGATTTAACCTTCCTGTATTCCCTTTTGCACCAGTGTGCAGGAAAATGTATATTTTATCCTTTCCCATTATGAAAAGTAAGATATTATAGTTGTCATTTGCACTTGAGAGTGTGTAGATAGTTATAAGAAATGAAATACTGTTGAGGCCAGGGAGAATGACACATGTATGGTAAGGGAGGTGAAACCAAACCATACAGGGAGAGGAAAGGTTTTGTGAAGGAGGCTGCATTCAAGCAGGGTCTTAAGAATGGGTGATGTAGCAGGGAAGGGAGGGATTTCTCTACACATCAATTAAGGAGAGGAGAAAAATAGCCAGTAGACTAGTTGGATGGCAGAGAAGGGTACCAGGGCAAGGGGCATCAGTTCAGCGGAGCCCTGCAGCGGAGTGCATGGATGTCCAGCTGAAGAATGTGAATCTTTGTGGGGGTAATGTGATAGGTTTGCGATTATGCAGGAAGCAAGACCCAAGTGTTGTGTGCCTTTTTCGTTTATAGGGTTCATAGAGGTTTTAGAGATCATCTAGCAATTCGTTTTAAACTGACATGGTGCCCACCTGTTATAAAGGAGGAAACTGAGGCCTAGGGAAATAAGGGGACTTACCTAAAGTCTCACAGCCAGGTGGTGGCAGAGTTGGAGATAGCAATGCTCGTGACTCACAGTCCCATAATCTCTTCCTCAGGATCTAAGATTTCAAAAAGAACACGAGGCAGCCCTGTGCCTCTCAGAGCTGGTGATTGTTTCCTTTGCCGGATTGGCTTGGACCTTTCAGTTCATTTAATCCCAAATCTCAGAATTCAACCAGACTAACAGCAAACTTAAACCAACCTGTTATGGGCTGAGTTGTGTCCCCTTTAAAAATTCATATATTGAAGTCCTAATCCCCAGTACCTCAGAATATGGCTGTATTTGGGAATAGGGCTTTTAAAGAGGAAATTAAGTTAAAATGAGGTTACTAGGGAAAGTCCTAATCCAGTATGACTGGTGTCCTGATAAGAAGAGGAGATTCAGACACAGACGTGCACAGAGAAGGGACCAAGTGAAGATAACGGGGAGAAGACAGCCATCTGCCAGACAAGGAGAGAGGCCTCAGCAGAAAGCAACCCTGCAGACACCTGATCAGGCCTGATCTAGGCCTTCTAAGCCTCCAGGAGTGTGAGAAAATACATTTCTGTTGTTTAAACCCCCCAGCCTGTGGTACTTTGCTAGGGCAGCCTGAGCAAACTAAGACACAGCCTTAACCTGTGCTTTGGGGCGGCTGGTGGGGTCTCATGGCCAGCCTGTGGCATCTTCACTCCTGGTGGTTGTAGCTCCTTCTTGTTGCTGAGAGCCCTCGTTGGGCCCTATCTTACGTTACCCACTCAGTTACCTTGCTTCAAAGGCAAAGGAATAGTGGAGGGGAGTCTGTTGTAATGCAGAGAAGAGCAAAGGGCAGGTCAGGAGCCTGACGGAACCGTTCATGGCCAGCAAATCCTTAACCTTCTGGGCTCCAGGGATGGGGGAATCTAGCCATTTCCAACTGCTAGATTATATAAGCAATGTGGAAAGAAAAACTATTTGTTGGTTTTAAAGACATACTTAGGGATTTAAAGGTATTTTTTAAATTGTATGTTTTTAATTAAAACCTTTTTTTTCAAATGCTCTGCCTTACTACAGACTTTAATGCGTAAGGATATTAAGATTTTAAAATAAGGTGGTAGGATTATGAGTTGTTTTAATATTCGTTTTCAAGCCTTTCTATATTTTCAGTTTTCTTTAATAAATGTATGTGACTTTATGGGGAAGTATGGGTGATAAAGGTGAAAAAAATTCTAATCCTGTGTTAGAGCCAAACAACAGTAAATGATGGGTGAATAAAAAAAAATCTTAATTTCAAGGAGTTCCAAAAGAAATAGCATATTTCTAAATGAATGGATAATGAAAATAGTTGTAGGGCAGGGGTGTATACAACTCTTGACATCGTGAATATTTAATATTTTAAAAATTCCTCCGTTTGTGGAAAAACTAATCTTTGTAACACAAATGGTAAAGAAACAAGGCGTATACAATTTTATATTAATTGACATATAGAGTATAGAAGGGGATGTAGATCTAAAAATAATAAAATATGAAAATATTAGTCAAGTTGAAGATGGAAAAGCTATCACGAGATGTCTATTCATGATCTGTTAATTGGGTCATGGCAAAGCATATGTGATAATAGACTCCCACCATCATGGAAAAACTCATTCTGTTGACATTTTGGCTTGGCCTCGATTGTACTTGGGAAGAAGATGGTGAAGATGAGAGTGTAATTTAAAATTAGAAAATAGAACGGGATTCAGAAACTATAGACATAGCCAACTAGTCTCATAATAAAAATGAGAAAATTTCACTGTAATTTATAGCCTAATTCCCCAAGTAATTAAGCCGCTTTTTATTTAAGTCACTAATGATCAAAATAAAATAATTCCCTTGAGAATACTGGGACTATGTAGATAAGAGAATATTATAGTAATTAATGATTACTAGCCTCTACTTCCCATTTAAAATGCCCTTCAATAATCTGGATTCTTGTCATTTCCTATAGACCTTTGCCAAACACAGGTCAAACATACAACATCTTTATAATATGGGGAAGAACAGATCTCAGCAAATGGGATTTCTTCGAGACCTTTTTCTAGGTCACTAAGTAAAACAAACTTGTGATGGAAATCCATCCACCTCTATGCACATTTCCGAGTAAACTGCCTGTTGGAACACGGGCCCGTCCTCATAGGTGCAGGTCCTGACAACCTGAGACCTCCTCTTTGGCAGTGATTACAGGAGTGATCACACCTCCGATGTCCTCTTTTGTAGAAAGCCAGGACCATTTTGGGAACATATGGTTTCATCTCAGGAGCACATGTGCTATCAAGATTTGTGTGTATATGTGTGTGTATTTGTAAAAGACATTTTATGTATGCCTTGAGTGACCTTTCCAAGAACTGCACAGCTTGTGGATATTCAGACCTGTTCCATGGATTTCTCTTGAATGCAAATCCAGCTGTGTCAGTTCCCTTAACCCGTCCTGTACCTGCTCAAGGTTAAGCGTTGCAGGCAGCTCCTTAGTGAGTGTCCAGAGCATAGTTACTCAGATGCACCTGGCTGGGGTTTAACCCCTTGTATCCCCACCCTCCTGCCAGAGTCACGGGGGAGATTCAGATGTTCAAGAGAGGCAGGGTTAGTGAAATCGCTTCCCTCTCTTGAGGTAACTTGATCTTGTCAAGCAATGCTTTTTATAGAGCATATGTGCTTTAGTTTGATTTTAAGGTTCTGAAATGACATTCTCCATTTTGCTCACCACCAAGGCATATGCACAAAGAAGAAAACCCTCTTTTGGTTACACATGAAACTCTTTTTATTTTTGTCAAAAGAAAAGCCATACATTTTCCCAAGTTAAAATAAAAGTGAATACTGCAATGTCACTTTATCCAGAGCCAAAGGCAGGAGAGAAAAGTTGTGAAAATTGAATTTAGGGAAGAGCAGGAGGAAACCGAAATGACTTCCCCAGAAATGGGTATCTAGCTGTTTTTCCTTGGCTGTATTTTGGGAGAAGAGAAGAGTTATTTTTTAAAAATAAAAGTTAAACTGCTCAGATATGAACAGCTCTCTCCAGATGCCCTGGGTCTCATTTATGCTGCACATGAGGTCTTGTCTCAGGCATGGGATGTTCTAGGTGGAGGGTAGTTGTGGGCTTGCCCAGGACCATGATGCAATAGCAGCACGTCGGACAGGGACTTGAGGAGGCCCCTGGATGTGGAGTCTCACAGGGGAAGAACTTAGACTTTGGTGGCCTACTGTTGGGTCTGTTGTACAACCTCTGGCAAATTGCTTAAGCTTCCTGAGTCTCAGTTTCTCTCTCTAAAAAGGGTCCATCGATGCTCCCTCATCGAGTTCTTTCAAAAATGAAACGAAACCAACTATGTCAAGTGTTTAGTGCATGCCAGGCACGTTACAAACATTCATGTGACCACTGTTTTATGATTACAAAAGGCAGTTCTGTCACAAAGATATGCGACCCTGGGTGAGTCATGCTGGGTAGATGACTGAGCTTTGCTTTTCTTATCTATACAATGTGAAATTATAAGCTGCAATGCTTCTAGTTCTAAAATTTGGTGAGTCTTTGAATTCCCTCTTGAACCTTGGTAAATTCTAAGAGTATTTTCTGTGCCTAGCCATGGACAGAGTTGCCAAACTTCACAGTTAAGTTCTTGCCAGGTAACTAGAACTTGTCTTAAATGTCAGGCAGTTTTCTTCATCCTGGCACCAAGGCAAGGGAAAGAAATCTGTTCTAATTGCTCCTTAGTCTTATTATGAACCTAAAAACCCTCTCATATCCAAAATCTATATTCTCCTACATCTCAGACTCTCCTGATCTTCCTTATTACTTTAAGATAACGCACAAGTAGTGCACTGTTGCTTCCAGACTGTTTTGATTTATGTTCTGACACTGACTCCTCAGAACCATTCCATGGGGGTAGATCTATTATCACCTCCAATTTACAGATAAGGAAACTGAGGTCTGGATTTGCCGAGATCACATAGCCAAGAATTTGCAGATATGTAGTACATACTCAGGTCTTTTTACTGCAGAAACACATGTTTCTCACACTGAGCTAGGCTCCCTTCTAAAGTGCTGGAGCCTTTTGTTTACAGATGAAGAAGAGGCAAAGAAAAGGATGAGGTCACAACTGGAAATAGTACATAGAAATGCTGATTCCTTCATGACTCATGAGTTTAGGCCTGTGACTCCCAGCATCTTTTTACATGAGGACCTATTTTTCTTTTGCAAATAGAAGTTTATTGTTTTATTATATAGGTAAAATACAGATGAGCAAAAGAGAGGATGAGAAAAAGCATTCATACACCAGTGATAACCACTGTTAACATTTTGATGTAATAACTTTCCAGAGATTCTTTTCATATTTATATATTGATGTGTTTATGAATGTGTATTCAAAAAAGTGTCCTTAATTTACACATACTGTTTAAGAACTGATCGTTAGTAACAAAAAATGATATAGGTTGCCCAGCGATAGTTGCATGGAACCCAGATTATGCATTTCCCCAGGATGGCTCATCCACCTGCCTCTTGGGCCCTAGGTTGCTTGCTCTGTGGAGAGCTGGTTGTCATTACTACCACTTCATTCCCTGGGGCAAGCCTGCAACTCAGCCTCTGTAGCTCCTGCTGCAATGGATTCCGGCAGCATTGGCACCCAGACCTGGCTCAACCTGTACCGCAGAAGCCCTGGCATCTCCCACCATGCCAGGACTCACCTGAAGCTCTGTGGACACTGGCGTCTCTGGGAAATCTCCTTAGGGACTACTGGATACGACCAAGAAGTGCAGGGGTTTTAAGACCCACAGGTGAACCTTGGCCAAGGGGAGGCAGGAGATGGGGAGGCTGTTCTGGGCCGTGGTGGGTTCTACACAGCCTTGTCCTGGTGAGCCAGCAGCCAGCAGTTTCTTGTGAGGTTGTGACAGCTTGGTAACTACCTAATGAGTTGCCTTGTATCTGCTTTATCTCCTTTCCTACCTCACCTCTCTTATTCCCTCTTGCCTTCCACTCTGGGATTATACTGTCCTCTCCTCTTAAAGCTTTAGCATGTATACTTTTCCTCAGGTCCTTTTTTTTTTTTGTAACCTAGAAAACTGAACAGATGATGGTCATTACATTTATAGTATCTCTCTGTTCAGTAAGTGCATATGAAAGAATACCCCCAAATCAAGCACTTTTCGTGGATGTGGATTTTATTAATGACAATAGTATCTTATGGACTTGAAGAAAAGTAGTATATTGAAGTTGTCTTCAGGTACCATATGGTGATAGGTGGATTAAAGGACCCCTTGAAGTCACTCCATGCCTCTCCCAACCCTCTTGTCCCCAAGAAGGTCTGAAAGCCATGGTTGGAATTTTAGGTGAGACAGAGGTCATCACAGCTATTTTGCCTTTCGCTTGACCTTCTTGCTGCAGTGGAAGACTCGCAGCCATAAACGTCAACCTTCCCCTGCTGCCTTTCAAGTGTGTGAAGTCTCGAGGCCTGCACACGTTTTCCCAGAGCGAGGCGCTGTACACATCTGGGTCAACTTTATTCCAGTTTTCTTTTCTCTCTTTTTTTTAAAGTCAATCAGTGTGAGTAACTGCTACATGAAACCATGAAGAAAATGGAATAAATATGTTGGAAACACTAGAAAGTGATCTGCAGTTGTTTATTCTCCTCAGTTTTACTTCCTGGGCTTATTTTTAAGCATTCAAAGAGTTTCAGCAATCTTGAAGAGTGTTTGGCATGCTGCAAAAAAAATATGGTCTGTTCTCTAATAGGAAAGAACTTTTACACTGTGCTTCCTGGTTTGGAAATGTGTGGGAGAGTGAGGGGGAAACTAGTCTCAAGGGACGGGGCCTCTCGTGTGCTGACTCAAGTCCTCTTAATAAGACACTTACTCTATTACATAATTCAGTGCATTTAATCTATTAAGAAGTATTCACTGGGTTCCCCTTTGTTTCTTGAAGGCAGGGATTCTGTCTTATAAGTTTCCATGTTCCCCAACAATGCTGACACCTAATAGGCGCTGCCTAAACTCCTTGAATCATGAGATGGGCAGCGAATTTCTCCATCGGACGAGTAAATAATAGTGATCTGCACAAGATGCCCATGTTTCAAAGAGCAAATGTTAAAAACATAATTTAATGTGAGCAATTAGTGAACAAGACAGTGTATTTGTTTGCACACTGCACTATTTTCAGACAGAGCTCATTGGCTGTATTCACAGAAAGGGCTCTTTTGGCTGGTTTGGGCAGAAATGGAGAGACAGATCTGTGAAGTCAGGAATGGTGAAGGAAGGCTTGCGTACCAGGATCTCGTGGGGGTGGAAGGGGACGAGGTAGTGGACTTCCAGACTCAGAATTCTGAGTTCCAGTCTTGCCTCTTGAAATCTGGTCTAGCCTTTGGGGCCTGCCCCCTCCACGAAGCTTTTCCTGATCCTTGAATCTAACCTAACGTCCTGTGACGTCATAGGCCTCTGTTGGGACCTTTCTCTTGGCTCTGCTTCTGGATGGCCATTTGTGGTCTTACGTGATACCTTCCACTAGATTACTAAATAAGGACTGGGCTCTTTGTGACTCATCCATTTGACCCCCAGAGTGTTCAGCATAGTGCCTTCCACTCAGGCCACTGCACAAATGCTTGTAGAAGCAGACTTGCCGACCTCGAGTTTCAGAATGAAAAGGACCTGCATCCCATGCAGGGCTTTAGTTGTGTAGTGGGTTGAATAGTGGCTCCTAGAAAGATATGTCCACATCCTGGAACCTATGAACGTGACCTTATTTAGAGAAAGGATCTTGCAAACGTGAGTTGAGGGTTTGTGCCTTTGGATTTTTTCTCTATGGCATTTATCCTTATAATGCATAATCAGAGATTTAATGATGCTTATTTTGAATGGCTCACAGTGAAATAATTAATTACACTTAGTATCAATGGAAGTTATGAGTGATGATGCTGAATACCTTGATACCACAACGGACGATGATCTGGGTCTGTTAGTTTATCATTATAGTGAGTTGAAGGGTGGCTCCCATCCTAACCCCTGGAATCTGTGATCGTGATCTCATTTAGAAAAAGGGCCTTTGCAGATATAACTAAGTTAAGACTCTCTCAAGATGAGATAGATCGTCCTGAATTACCTGGGTAGGCCCTGAAACCAATGATGTGTCTGTATGAGAGACAGAAGAGGAGAAGACAGAAGAGAAGGCCATGGGAAGCCAGGCAGAGATTGGAGTGTTGCAGCCACACGCCAAGGAGTGACTCGAGCTACCCAATGCTGGGAGAGGCAGGGAAGGAATCTCCTCTGGAACCTCGGGAGGAAGTGTGGCCCAGCGGACACCTTGCTTTCAGGCTTCTCACACCCAGAACTGAGACAGAATAAACTTCTGTTGTTTTAAGCTACCACGTTTATGATTATTTGTTGTGGCAGCCCTAGGAAGCTAATACTATGTGGATTTGTCTAGAATTTCGATTCTACCCCTAACTAGCTGTAAACTCCTGAAGGGCAGGGACTCTGTCTGTCTTGTTCCCAGTGGGGCCCCCAGTGCCCAATGGAGCAACAGACACGTCATAGGCTTCATGAAATGTTAATTCCCTTTCCCTTCCTTCCCACCCTGTTGTCCAGGGTTACCTCTTTGCTAGTAAGAGCAGAGGTGGTTCCAGAACACACTTCCACTCTTCCTTAATTTCCTATTTGTGGCAGAGGTTGTTAGTGATCTCCCAATGTTTGTTCTCCTTTTCTTTGACTGGCCTCCTTTGGCAGCTGGTGTGGCTGTGCACCTGTGCTCTGGCAAGCTGTAAGTGGCAATGTTATGAGGTAGCTTCTGGGAGCCTTCCCTATAAGACAGCTGGTAGTTGCCGTTTACTCCTTCTCCTGCATGTTTCTCCCTCTGTCCGCCTGGAATGAGGAGCTACCATTTTGGACCATGAGAGCAGGAACACTCCCTGGGGATGGAGAGTAGTGATTTGGGCAAGGCCAGCATCCCTGTGTGGAGCAGAGACAGTATACCAGCCCTGGGCTGCAAGCTTCTGGATTTTTGTGTAAGAGGGAAATAAAGCCATTGTTCATGAATGTGTGTGTGTGTGTGTGTGTGTGTGTGTGTGTGTGTGTGTGTGTGAAATTTATCAGCATCTACAACTTTGGGACTCCAAGGGGATTATTTGCTCATTACATGGACTGTTACCTTCAGTTGTCTGAGGGGACAGAAATCGAACGAGAGATACTTTGAGCCTTTTCCTCACTGTGATGTTTCAAACTGTGGCCTCCATTTTTTAACCGAGGAAGCCCATGGCATAACTTCTGCAGTTAAACAGACTTGGGTTGAAACCTTGACTTGGTTGCACACTCCTGTGGAGTGGCCTAACCTCAGTTTTCTCATCTATGCGATGGAGGTAACAGGTACTACCTAGAGTCATTGTTCCATTGCAGCAGGAGCTACAGAGGCTGAGTTGCAGGCTTGCCCCAGGGAATGAGGTGGTAGTAATGATAACCAGCTCTCTACAGAGCAAGCAACCTAGGGCCTAAGAGGCAGGTGGATGAGCCATCCTGGGGAGATGCATAATCTGGGTTCCATGCAACGATCGCTGGGCAACCTATATCATTTTTTGTTACTAAAGATCAGTTCTTAAACAGTATGTGTAAATTAAGGACACTTTTTTGAATACACATTCATAAACACATCAATATATAAATATGAAAAAAACTCTGGGAAGTTATTACATCAAAATGTTAACAGTGGTTAGGCGTTAGAATGATACTGTGTCTATTATTAGACACTGTTAGTTGTAGTCTTGTATCTTTATTTTGTTTGAACTAGTGAAATCACTAAGGTTGAAAGGAGGAAACACAAAACTGAATGCATAAAAAGTTTAAGCCATAAAGCATTAAAGGAACACTTTGAAACAAGAAAAATCTTAAACAACCTAGCGTTTCACCTCAAGGGACTAGAAAAAGAACAAATGAAGTCCAAACTTAGTAGAAAGAAGGAAGTAACAAAGATTGGAGTTGAAATAAATGAAATAGAGATGAAAAAGACCAATGTAACTAAAAGCTGGTTCTTTGAAAGAATAAACAAAGTTGACAAACCTTTAGTTAGACTTGCTAAGAAAAGAAAGAGAGGGTGCTCAAATAAAATCAGAAATGAAAGAAGAGACATTACAACTGGTACCGCAGAAATACAAAGGATCACAACAGAGTACTATGAACAATTATATGCCAACAAGTTTGACAACCTAGAAGAAATGGAAAGTTCCTGGAAGCATACAACCTTCAAAGACTGAATCATGAAGAAATAGAAAATCTACTGATAAGGAGGTTGAATCAGTAATCCAAAACCTCCCCAAAAAAGTCCAGGACCAGTTGGCTTCATTGGTGAATTCTGACAAACATTCAAAGAATTAATACCAATCCTTCTCAAACTCCTCCGAAAACAGAAGAGGAAGGAACACTTCTAAATTCATTTTAGGAGGCTAGCATTACCCTGATACCAAAACCAGACAAGGACACCACAAGAAAAGAAAATTCCAGGCCAATATCCCTGATTAACACAGATGCAAAAATCTTCAACAAAATATTAGCAAACTGAATTCAACAATATATTAAAAGGGTCATACACCTCGATCAAGTGGGATTTATTCTAGGAATGCAGAGATGGTTCAACATCTGCAAATCAATCAACGTGATACATCATGTTAAAAAAACAAAGGATAAAAATCATATAATCATCTCAATAGATGCAGAAAAAACACTTGACAAGATCCAACATCGATTTATGATAAAAACTCTCGACAAACTGGGTATAGAGGGAATGTACCTCAACATAATAGAAGGAACGTTTTGACCTATACAAGAGATGTGCTGAGGGAACTGGGTAAGGAATTCCTGGTCAAGCTGTCAATATCAGGTTTTGGCCATGAGGATGAGACTGGATTTTTAAATTCATTCAGCAAACATTTCTTGAACTCCTACCATGTATCATGTATGTGGGTGTTCCTTGGGGGTATCCAGAGGTAAGTTAAGACATGATCTTGATCTGTACCCTCAGGAGTTCACCGTCTAGTGGGAAAGATAAAGGTTATTATAATGCATGGAGAAAACTGTTCAAATGTAGTATTCACAAAGTGCTGAGGGACCACAGGGGTCTATCTGAGGGAAATGGAGAAAGCCATACCTGGTCCCAATTAGGCTGGGTCTTGAAGAATGAACTGGAGTTCAGCAGAAGAGGAGAACATCCTAGAAAGGATAGCTCACATGTACAAAGGCAAAGAGACACAAAAGAACAAGGACATGACATTGGTTGTGCTGGCATATTACACGTTAGGGATGGGAGAGGAGGGTTAGTGGGACATGAGGCCGAAGATGTATCCTTGACATTGCTGTCTAAGAAGACGGATTGCTTCTTTTTAGTTTGGGGGAGACCAGGGACCTTTTTAAGGAAGGAAATGATGTGGGCAGTTCTCATCTGATGCTTCTCTTCTCCCTGTCTTTTGAGTTGGAATGCCCACTCAAGGGCAGAGGAGGAGAAATCTTCTGGTAGTCTTGGGGAGACACAGATATCCTCTACCTTGCTTGAGATTAACAAAACAAATTAACCTTGGTGTGAGGAGAAACCCTTCAGATAAGAAATGGGCAAACTCTGCTGGGGTCACTGATAGTGACACCAAATCTTCCTTGCTTTAACTTGGCTGGGCCATTTACTTTTAGTTTACTCCCCTCTCTTTAAAAACTGTTGTATTTCTAGTAAAAAATAAAAAAAAAAATAAAAGGCTCCATCTTAAGGAATGCAGTGTGGTTTTACTTCTGGTAAGAAGTGAAGGAAATTTAGGTTCTGAATTTTTCTATGCTTGATAGAGGGCATAGTGTGTAAATGTAGGTTACAAGGGTATATCTCCAACTTGAGCTCAGATTTATAAAAGAAACTATATGCATATACAATATAAATTGCCCTTTGGGTTACAGAATTTTCTTCTGTATTTTCCACATCTTTTTTTTCAGAGAGCAAATAAATCTTAAATATTTTTAACAAAAGTTCTCAGTGTAATCCCTGTACTCAACCTCAGAAACAAAAAACAAATGTCTTGGGAGGAGGAAGGATAGAATTAGGGGTAGGCTGTGTGTTTTGGAAAGAGTTTGACTCCTCTCTTGCTGATACCTTTTACTGGGCTATTGGTGAAGATTTCAAAGCTTCTTTCCTTATTCAGTCAATGTGTGTTTACTGAGCAGCTACTCAGCAACCAGCTACACCTTACTGGGCAGGCATTTTTGAAACCAAAGGCCAGTCCCTGCCTATCTCCCTGCCTCTCCCTGAGATTTTCTTAGCTGGGCTCCATGTGGCCACAATGCCCTGTGGTTCTGTCATTGCCTCTTGGGCTGTAAGGGGCCACTCCAGAGCCCTTCATAAACAAGCTGTCCAGGCTGTTTCGAAAAGAGCAGAGAAAAGGCGATCATAAACACAGGAGGATGGCACACCCAAGGTGGTTCATACTGACCAGTTTTAATGCTTTTTCACACACGATGAGCTCTTTCTTGTCAGCACTTCACAGTGCTGTCCTCACACAGCCACCCTGTAAATGCCAGCCTCTGCTGGGGAGCCTTCCATAACCTAGCAGCCTCAAGTTCAAGAGAAGGCTCTGGTTCTTTCTTCTGAGAGCAGACATCAACATCAGAAGTCTCCCTGCCTGTGTCTGGGGCTGTAGGTTAGGTGTGCAGAAACGATGGCTAAGTTTTAGAAGCTGTGTTAGGTGTTCTAAAAACAGGATTTTGAAAAAAATCTCTAAGATTAAAAAAAAAAAAGATTAGACGTTACTAGCTGCCAGTTTTTCTTTTCCAGCACCAGCTGAATAACCAGAACCCTGAAATGAACCAGCGTATTCAGGAAGGTCAAGCACAGAGGGAAATGTTTTATTAGAAACAGGCTTTTTAGTTGTGACGAATTATATGTGAAATTTCAGGTAGAGACCCACAAGGCTGTGATGGCTTCAAGCATGTTCAAGTGTGGTCAGAAGGAGAAACCTGCCCTGCTTGGTTTCTCGTGTGGTTTTGCTTCTTTCGGGAGAGGGTAGGCAGGGGGAGAGAGGAAGGGGCACACAGCCTTCAGGCTGTGGCCATCCCCGGCATCCCAGTTCCTACCAGGGTCAGAAGACTTTTCAGGAGAAGGGAGAGAGAGAGAGAAAGAGATTTAGAGAGAGGTCTAGCTGTTAGGCAGAGCCGGGAATCTGTAAGTTGAGCTAGAAGACAGTCCAAATCGCCTTGATGACTCTCAAGGCTTTTTAATAGTCTGATCCTTTCCAGATTGTTCTACTGACCTGTCCTAGCAGCAACTGTTTGTGCATAACCTGACCCTCAGACCCCTCTTCTCTGCTTGGCAAACTCCAAATCCTCCTTCAAGCATTGAGTTCAAGTGATCAGTGAAGTCTGAGCCATTTTAAAAAATGGGTTTCCATCTGCTCCCTTCTTTCTCTTCACTGCTCCATCATTCCCCAGGGCAGAATCAATTGCTCTTCTGTGTGGCTTCCATGTGACCTGGCTCATGAACACTGTGCGAATTGACAGTCACAGCACCGGGTAGCAGATGGGTTCTGGGAGAGCCTCTCAGGGAACCGGCACCGGATCTCATGAGACAATATGTCGCAGGTTATTTGTTCATCGTAAAGCACTAACGTGCCAGTGTGGTCATCACTGCCCTTTACTGAGTAGGTCGTGCTTGGCATTTTCTCATTAAATCCTCACAATAATCACTGGAAGGATCACCTTCCTTTTAAAGATGAGGAAACTCAGAGAGATGTTAAGTAGCCTGCCCAAGTCCACGTAAATGAAAGCGGCAAAGTTGGAATGTAAACCCCGTTCTGACTCCATAGTCTTGACCCACGACACCATCTTGCTGGGCCCGTGGGGGACTCAGATGGGAAGGAGATGTGTGTACGCCATCAAAGCTTCCAAGTCTGGGTGGAGAAGTAAGACAGTCACTGCCAGCTGGGAGACAGTGTAGGGTGGGACAAGGGTTCTAGGAAGGTGAATGTGAAAAGGTGATCTGAGTTATTCTTCAGGGAGTAAAAGAGGCTGTGTGGAGAGGGCTCACTTCCCCTGCACCTTGACGACTGGGTAGGGTTTTTACAGTAGAGTTAGAGAATAGGGAATGGAAGAAATTGCATGAATAAAGGCTTGGGGGAGTGTGTGTATGGGATGGGGAGCATGAGAATGAGTCTCTCTTGGTCACGTGTTATTACAAGGACTTAGGGCTCATAACATTCCCCACCCGCCCCTCACCTCCCTTTGTCAAGATAGAAGATGGTTGCTAGCCAGCACGTAGGAAGAGCTGCTCTTCCAGTAGTCCTCACCCGAGGGGGTACCACTGCCCTGCGCTTGGAAAAGTTTTTTTTTTTTTTTTTTTTTTGCCGTACGTGAGCCTCTCACTGTTGTGGGCTCTCCCGTTGCGGAGCACAGGCTCCGGACGCGCAGGCTCAGTGGCCATGGCTCACGGGCCCAGCCTCTCCGCGGCAAGTGGGATCTTCCCGGACCGGGGCACGAACCTGTGTCCCCTGCATCGGCAGGCGGACTCTCAACCACTGCGCCACCAGGGAAGCCCAGGAAACGTTTTTTTGATTGTCACAATGATTGGCAGAGTGCGGTGTGTTGGTTATGTATGAAGCAATGTGTTTCTATCGCTACTCGGTGCCCTCTGAACCACATATGCTAAATATCGTGCAGTGGATGGATCAGTCTTGCCCAAGGAAGAATCCTCCCACCCCAAAGGCCAGTATGTCCCGCAGAGAAGCAGTGGGCAGTCTCGCTCTAAGAGTACATGTGCTGACTCTCCCCCCACCCCTGGCCACTGCAGTGTCTCTGTGGGAAGCCTGATTCTGTTCCTGGCATCCCTCCCCTATCACATACACTAGCATGGTCTAATTTTATCCCCAGTCTATACCTAACCTCCAGGACCTGCTATTTATGCTGCTTCCACAGCTTATAACTGAAAATAAAAATTCCTACCCTGTTTTTCTTCCCCTGCAGTATCCTCTGCAGCTGAGACCATTTAAGGAAAAGGCTGCCTTGGTAGGTTTTCATAGCCTTCCTCTTAGCGTGAACAATTACTGCAAAATGATCCATCCGATCTGGCTACCATTGTGGTGGGGAAGAAGATGAAAAGAGTTATTAGTTGGGTCAGGCATTTCTCAACAAGGGCTCATCAAAGTGGAAAGCCAAGTGGCACATACTTGTGGAGCAAGTATGAAAGTAGTAGGGGTGGGGGAGTGGTAGGGATTGAGGAAAACCCTAATAACATGGTAATAAGAGATAACAGACTACAAAACCCCAGTGAAGCTGGGAATAAAAGAGCCCAGTGCCTCACAAATACAGGATTGAATGAGTTTCATGTTTAATGTAAACACACCTGCCGTTTGTTCTCTGAAGCGCTGGTTACAGGTTTTAAGGTAAAATAGAGTTCTGAACACCGTGTCAGTGTAATTTGATTTTGCCCCTGCACTGACTGTACACTTTGTTCCGAAACAGTCTCTAGAGACAAAATACTGCTCTGGCCACAGCTCCAAGGTCTCACCTCCTGCTGTTGTCCCTCAGTCACCTCTGCTTCTGCCTGGCCTTCGTCTTAGACTCCTGAGCTGCTGACAGAGCGGAGAGAAGGGAGAGAGTCGGCCAGGAGTCATACGTGCTCATTGCCAGAGCAGATCATTTTACTCCAAAGTTTCCCACTGCGTTAAGGATAAAGACCGAAACTCACAATCTTTCCTACAAAGCCCCTGCCTGCTTTTTGCCTCCAATCTCACCATACTCTCCTTAGTCTCTTGGCCCCAGTGATCAGACCTGCTTTTAGTTCCTGGACTTTTAAGTGCAGCATCCAGCCTCAGGGCCTTTGCTGGCTCTCCCCCTGCAGAGCCCTCCCTGTGCCCTCACTTTCCCCTTTCCCCCTTCCCTTCTTCTTTCCATAAGTCAGCATTAGATAGCTCTTCCTTAGGGCTGCTTTCCCTGAGCCCACCCTCACAACAGAAGAGATCAGATCCCCTCTTACATTTGGTCGTGGTGCCCTATACTTTTCCTTTGTGGCTCTTGTCCCAGTTTATAATTATATATTTGTGCGATTACTTGATTAATATCTCCCTCTTGCACCGGACTGTGGGTTCCGTGATTGTAATTACTATGTTCTCCATAGTAATTCTGGCACCCAGCACCATCCTGATGTGTGGAATGTACTCAATCAGTATTTGTTTAATGAAGGAATTATTGACAGTATTATAAATAAATTAAAAAATGCAAATAAGCAAAATGGAAGAAAAAATATAAAAAGTGGTAATCAAAGCAAGGAAAAGCACTTTCAACTTTTTGACATATACCTTTTCTGATTTTTTTCTCATCTATAAAATAATATGATGATTTTTCCACTTAATAATATTGTAGACAGGATGAAATATCCATGAAGTTAGTTTACCATCATTTTATTTAATTAATCCTTTATTGTTAGACCCCAGTTTGACGGTATGATTTATGCTTCCTGGAAACTGATGGAAAATAATTTAATAATTATATCATGTTTACTCAACCAATCAACATTTTACTTTATCCAAAAGTAGTGTATAATGTGAAATTGGGACTGGCTGTCTGGGAAAATGGAGACATATGGCAGATGGAACTCTAGGCTGCATGGGGAGAGCCCTGGCCACTGGAAATGGCTGTGGTTGGTGGAGGGGAAAGTGGTGGGTCTGCTGGGGTCGCCACCTGCCCCTGGTGGAAGGCACATCGCTGTGGGGAAGCCACAGTGTGTTATGGCGGGATCTCTGCCGGCTCAGTGAGGCGGGCGAGCAAAATGGCTGCCTTGGGGTTATCTGGGAGCTTCTAGGGCTGAAGGGGTGGTGACTGAGGGTGAGTGGAGAATACCTTAGTGCTGCTTTCCTAGCTTACTGCTGGGTAAAAAGAGGATGAGAAACCTGGTCCTGGGGAAGGGACTGTTGTTCCAAAGCCAGGAATCGGCACCATCACCGCTCTCTCTGACTCTTGTTTAGCGCCCCTAGTGGCTGCCCCTGTTGTTAACCCTGACTAGGGTGCCTTGGCGCCTGTGGTAAACCAAGCCAGACGCAGCTTGGATTTGGGTGACTGGAACGGGACGAGGTTTCAGAAATTTGTATTCAAGATCCACCATTTTGCACTTGCTGTGGAAGGGTCCCTCCGAGAGTCAGGGTAGTAGAAGGCTGACTGTATTTCAACCACCACACAGTGAATGCTTATCATCAGTAGACATACTACGTAAATCTCACCACAATCTCGTGAGGTGCTTACCGCGGTTATCCCCCATTTGTAGACTAAGTACCTGAGATTGGAGAGAGTCAAAACAGAATTTGAACGCAGGTCCGTTTGACTCCAGACCCTGTGCTTTTCCAGCCCCTACTTCTGTAGAATCTCAGTAGATTCTGAAGCACTAGGCATGTTACTCTCTAGAGCATTTGTGACCCAACCGTATGAATTGAAACAAGGCAAGCTCTGTGCTCCCATTTGGGGAAAGTTAATATTTCACATGCTCTCGAGAATTTAGGAGCTTGGTAGAAACTTACTATTAAACAGGGATTTTCTTTAATTCCTTTTGTTTAAAGATTTTCATGTGAAACACTCTATGTACTGTGCCTCCCTCTGAGACGTCAGTGGTGCCAGAGACCGTTAGGGAGTTTGTGTAAATAGAGAGCAGGCCAAGGGCTGCCCACACAAGTAGTGAGGCTCAAGGCTGTGTGTGCAGAACAGTTTCACAGTTATCCCGGGACTCCGTGGAGTGTCCTGAGGCCTCATCCCGGTCTGCAGATCTGTGGATACACAGTGCCATCAGGGGCCCCGTGGGCTTTGTTCTGTAGGTGCCTCAGACTCTAGCCGGCCAGGAGACCAAGACCAGCATGAGGAAATATCTTTCCCCATTGATGTTAAAACAATTAAGTTTGCCAAGGAGATAAAACCAGTTAGTCTCAAAAGATCAATATTATATGTATAACTGATTCACTTTATTATAAATCAGAAACTAACATACCATTGTAAAGCAATTATACCCCAATAAAGACGTTAAAAAAAAGATCAATATTAACTAATGCCAACACGTATCTTGATTTAGAAAAAAAAAACCTGACACTTCCTACAAAAGGCAGAAATAGAGTAAATAACAGGACAAAAATGCTTTGAAACATCTTTGAAATGATGGCTAATGCACAGGGTCAAAGGATAGAACTGGTTCTCGTCAGGTATTTTTCAAAATGCCTCATTTTTGTCCGCCTGCCGATGCAGGGGACACGGGTTCATGCCCCGGTCCGGGAAGATCCCACATGCCGCGGAGCGGCTGGGCCCGTGAGCCATGGCCGCTGAGCTTGCTCGTCCGGAGCCTGTGCTCCGCAACGGGAGAGGCCACAACAGTGAGAGGCCTGCGTACTGCAAAAAAAAATTAAAAATAAAATAAATAAAATAAAATACCTCATTTTTATTTAACATTGTTTTGGGAAGGATTGCACTCTATCGACACATTGAGAAAAAAATTACTTTTTGTTTTTCTAAAACTAATAGGAGCTTAGGCATTATGATTAAGGACCAAAAGAGAGCCAACTCTGATGAATGCCCCCTTTCTTCAGCTACAAAATTTAATAGCTGCCACGGAGAGTTTTTTCTTTTAATCAGCAAAAATTTATTTTGTCCTTGACATTTTATGCCAAAAATCAGCCTAGAGAGTGTTTTATAGCCTGAGCTGAATTGCCTTACAGGTAGAGTTTTCCTGTGAGCAGCCTTTGTTGAATTGGCTTTTTTGCATTAGATAACAAACCAATATCAATTTATTAGATAATCCTTTCAGTGTTTCTGAAAGACAAAGGAAACTTAAGCAGAGCATTATGGGTAAGCATTATAGGTTCTTTTTTTTTTTTTTTTTTTTTATTATTTTTTTAATTTTTTTACATCTTTATTGGGGTATAATTGCTTTACAATGGTGTGTTAGTTTCTGTTTTATAACAAAGTGAATCAGTCATACATAAACATATGTTCCCATATGTCTTCCCTGTTGCGTCTCCCTCCCTCCCACCCTCCCCATAGCATTATAGGTTCTTATGGGAGACTGAGTTGTAGGTTCCATTGGCCCCACTAGTTCCTAGCTCTGTGACCTTGAGTAAATTACTATCCCAGAGCCTGTTTCTTCTTTCATTTGGGGATCATGATAGTGCTAGCATCATAACATTGTTGCAATGATTAATGCACCTAAACATTCAGCACAACCTTGACCCTTAATGATGTCCGCAAAATATTAGTGATGCACCGCTGTATATAACTTAAAACTTTGCCTCGGAGAAGGCCTTCTTATGATTCGACAACAATAGGAATGAGCAGAAAATATGATGGTTTGACTAGCTAGAAAAACTACCTAGTGTAAGTTTAGCACAGGCAAAATCAATGTAGCTTAAAATGCTGAAAGCTGATTTTGCTTCTTAAATGTTATAGAATTGCAGTTATGTTATTAAAAGTGATAGGAGATTTATCCAAAATCTCCTGTCCTTGTTGTATCTATAAAAACAGCTGGGGTGATCCAGAAACACTGAGTAGCTGTTCAGGGCAAGGGACAGTGTTAGGCATATAAGATAGGGCAGAGAAATGTAAGGTGCAATCCCTGCCTTGGTGGAGTTTTTAGTGTAACTTGGGAAGTTAAAAAATAATAAATAAAAAATCACCTAGCTCCCAAATAAGTAAGTAAGGAAAGACCCCCAGGCCGAAGCATTGGTAATGAAGCGGGGATGGATTTGAGCTGATTTTTACAGGATGGAAAGGAGAAGCAAGAAAGCCTCTTAGAGGTATTGGTTAATGCAAGAGCAAAGGCAGTAAGGTGGGAAAGAACAAGGAATGAGGGAAGGGACTGGTTAGCAATTGAAGGCTCACAACATTTAAGGCTGCCTTTGAACCTGAAGTGTCTGTCTGACTGGATTGAGTAGACCTGTCCGTCAAGGCGTTCTCTACCACCAGGATTCACTACCTCGGGGTATCTTATTTTCATATCAAAAGTAAGACAGATACAGATATGAGGAAGTACTTTGCTTTTCACTCCTGTGCCAAACATAGTTTACATAGCAACACTGATAATCTGTCAGCCCACCTCTCCTGGACAGTTAATCATTTCCCTGGAATCCACTGGAATAATTTTTCTATGCATTACAAAGTATGTTTCTGAGAGTCTGTTTCCTAAGATAAGTTTGTATTCCTTCAAGTGGTATTCCTATGCATTTCTTCTCAAAGCCCAAGTGGGCAAGTTATGAATGCAGCTACCTCCATGGCCTGTTAATAATAATGTCTGACACTTACTGAGCACTTACTATGTGCCAGGCACTGTTCTAAGTCCTTCATGTGTACTCATTCATTTAATTGTCTAGACTGGAGAGCAGTAGGAGAAAAGGAAGATGGGCAGATGTTACACATGCTCTGATTAAATAATTAATAATCCATTAGTTCTACAAATATTGATATAGTGTCTGTTATGTTCCAGGCGCCATGATTCAATGCTGGTGAAATGAATGAATAGACAATGAAGGTTGAAGTAAGTTAGTAATTGCATCCTAACTGCCCGTATGGTTATTTTATCAGCATTCTACATTCTGCATTGACTGTTTATTGAACACATATTGAGTTTTTGAGAGCAGTGCTTATTCACATTTTCATGTGCATATGAACCACCTGGGAATCATGTTCAAATACAGGTTCTGATTTGGAATCTCTGTGCTGGAACCTGAGAGTTTGCATTTCAAACAAGCTCCTGGGGGATAGTGATGCTGCCCATCTTGCTTGCTCTTTAAGTAGCAAGGTTTTAGGGACCTGAGTAAATGGCAGAAGGAAACACAAGAAAAGTAAAGACAGGAACAAATTGTCACTTTCACACGAGAAGAGGCAGCAAACCTGGGTTTGGCCACAGATCCCAGCAGAGGACTTAGCTTGATTGTTATTGTCATTGTCATTCCCATTAGATTCTTGTGCACCTGCAAAGAATCTAAGAGATTGGACCCTCAAGGCCCAATGGCTCGGTTTATAACTCCTAACACACATCAAAGTTAAAGGAGCAGTGTGAGCTCTTCTTCTTAGGGACACGATTTGTAAGGTGTGGCAGAGAAGGTGGTGGATTGGAAGCCAGGAAACCTGTGTTCTCTTCAGAGTTCATTTACAGACTTGCCGTGTGACCCTAGTTAAGTCACAGAGCCTTTCTGTGCCTTGGTTTCCTCACCTGTAAAACAGACTAATAACATCTGTCTCGCCCACCCCCGGGCTGTGGACATTAGTAGATGAGGTAGGATGTGCAAAAGCTTGTGGAAAAGCCAAAGGAGTGCTCCAAATATTCATTTTCACAACTAAAAATTACAGGGTCCTCAGCAGTAGGCAGGAAAGAGGGGCTGTCTCATGGGCTCCTACTGTGGTTTATCTATCTCTCTTTTTTTTTTTTTTTAATTTAATGACTCTCAGCTTATTCTGTATTCACAAGACATGTAGACCTTCTGGGAAGCTAGCTTTGATTTGAGAACAGGCATCTCAGCCTCTACTTGACCGATAGAAACCTCTGGACTATCATTGCTTGTCCTTCCCGACCCTGAGTGGTGGAGGGAAGGTGACATTTACTGGGCAATTTGTGCGAGTTATTTTATTTAATCCTCACAGCACTCCTCGGAGGAAGGTATTATTGCAGTGTCTCAGATGAAACGCCTAAAGCTCAGCCGGGCTCATTTGCCTGTTTCATTTTGTCCCTCACAGTGAAAGAGTATCCTTCTCCACTTGGTAGCTCTCGAGATGTGATTACTTCACTTTCACAAGACTATAAAGTTAGCAAGCTCTGGGATCTGGTTAACAGTTCATCTTGGGCTTGTTATTCCAAGGGTCCATATGATGAGTTTAGGGTGAAGCCAGGAATTTTGTGCTCAACACCCAACAGCCCTATGAAGTTGGCTGTTTTGTTACCCATGGTTTAGAGAAGAAGAAGCTGGAGACTTAGTGAGTTAAGAAACTTCTGCAAGGCCTAGTACCCCCAAGGCAGGTCAGCCGGGACCTCAGTCCTGGTCTTTCGGACTGCAGCACTCATACAACCATGTCCAATGGATTAACCACTGTCGTTGACCATCCAGGTTTAGAAATTGGCAATGGCTCTCAGTGGAAAAGAGCTACCTGAAACTAATAATAATAATATTAATGACAGACTGCCAGCTTGCTCTGCTGCTGGTAGGGTCTCCTCTGTTGGCCCTGTCACATCTCATTATGTCACAGGGCATATGAGATCACAGGGCTGAAATAACCCTGGGTGACGGATGTACGGCAGATGGCACGTGACACCTGCCCTTGGATTTCCCAGCATGGTGCTTCAGCCCCGCTTGGTTTACCAGCTGAGTGCTTGGATCCCTGAAAGAGCTGCAGTGTAACTCTGCAGCTTCCACTGGGACAGGATCCCAGACCCTGCGGAATCTTGAAAGGCACAGATCATTGGAGGAACAAAGTCCTGTTAGTTTGAACTAGTTACTTAATCTCTCCAAACCCTAGTTTTTTTCATCTGGTAAATGGGAATAATGGTAGCACCTCCCTCAGAGTTGTGAGGGTTGCGATTGAACCAGTGGTGCTAGATTGTTGGTAGCACCAACAAAGAGGATCGTTGTAGCTTACCTTCTCCTGGATCACATCATCCTTGATTTTTCCCTTTCCCTCTCCTCTCATTTACAATCCATCAGCACATTCTGTCACTTCATCTCTAAGTTATACCTTGAATCTGTTTTCCATGCCTAGCTACCACCATTGTCCAGATCAGCCTCAGCTCTGGCCTGGATTACTATAATAGCCTCCTATCTGGTCCCCTGCTTATATTCCTGCTGGACAGAGCATCCAGAGTGATTTTATTAAAATATAAATAGTATCATTCATTCCTTTTCTTAAAGCCTTCTGGTGGTTTCCCATTGCATGTTGGACCAATCTGTACCCCTTACCCTACAAGTTGTTACCTGATCTGGTCTCTGCCCACTGCCCCACCTTCACCTCATGCCCCTTGTCCCCAGGCTCACTGTGCTTCAGTCATGGTGACCTTCTTTCTGTTCCATGGATGGGCCAAGCCTAGTGGCCTTCGGACCTTTACACTTGCTGTTTGTTCCTCTGCCAGGAATGATGTTCCTCAAGGTCTTTGCATGGCTGGAAATGTCTTATCATTTAGAGAAGTGTCCCAATTTCTCAATAGAAAGTCACCAGGTCCCCTCCTCCAATTACTTTCTAACATGCTACTCATGCTACTCTGTTTTAATTTTCTTCATGTACTCATCACAGCCTGAAATTTTCTTGCTCGTTTGTTTAATAATTTGCAGTTTATCTCCTGCTAGAAGGTAAATTCCCTGACTCTATTCACGATTACATGTCTACCTCCTAGAAAAGGGCCTGGCATATGTGAGGCACTTAGCAAACATTTATTGACTGTGAATAAATGTGATCTTTATTGTAAATTAAAAATAAATACAAACAAGTTAAAAAAAATAAGAAGAAGCCTTTCAATATTTATCTTCAACCTGAGGCCTGGGATCCAGTGGTCATGGGTGGACCTAATGGGAAGTAGTGAGTGGTCGGATCAGCCCATCCTCAGAGCATTGCTATGGTAAGAGACCAGCTGCCTCAGCCCACTGCCTCCAAATGCTTTCATTTGTATCTTCAGTTATTCGGCAAGAGCTTGCTTCCTGCTGGACTCTGTGCTGAACTCTGGGCTTTAAGCAACTAACCATGAGAGACCTAGGCTCAACCTTCACCAAGCTTAGAGTTTGCAGGGGAGACTGGCACTGACCGCAAGCATTTTCAGATGAAACAAGTATTTAGCAAGGAGAACAGTGCAGGGGGCCCAGGGAGCATTTTGTAGGACAGACTGTCCTGGAGAATTAGGGAGGCCTCCCTAAGGGAGTGATGTTCAAACCAAATCTGAAGGATGCTTCACTTTGCCCACATTTTCTCTTGAATTTCTTATCATCAGTCCTTGAGGAAGGACTGAGAATTGTGCAGGTTGTGCAGGTTGGCCAGCAAAGGGGATGCTTCTTTTGGAATTCCTTTACCCAGAGGACACCTGTTTCTCGCTTCTATTTATAAAGTAGCCCATATGTAAATACTAGCAGCCGCCTTGGAGGGATGTTGATATCTTCATTATAGATGAGGAAGCTGAGGCTTCCTCAGCAGAGTGGAGGGGAATTTGTGGAGGAGGGGAATTTGTCCAGTCCATGCCCCTTGTAAGTAGTAGATTAAGCCCATGTTTTCCTGACTTCCAAGCCCTACACTCCTTTAGCCACCTTTAGGCTCATCCGCCCCTTTGTGATCATGAGCAATTTAAGGCTCAGGACATTCCATCTTATTGGCTTTGTTCCCCCAGCCACTTGGCCTGTTCTGGATTTTTAAGAGTTAAAAAGTTGGCTGATGCTCGTTTCAGTCCTAACAAAATGTCTCAATAGTCACAGGTCTTTGAGATCTCTTGGCAAGTGAGAGACCAAAATGCAAGTAGGTCATTTTTTTGCCAGCCAGCCTAATGACTTGGCACACCGGAGCTGGGTGGTTTTGAACCTTCGGGCTACCTCTGAGTACCTGCATCCCCACCCTTCTGCAAGTCACAAAAACTCTCTGTAAAGTGGCCAATGCAGTCTTATAGAGCTGGTCGTGGAAATGCTCATGAAATTGATCTTGAAGTGCTCGGCAATTGCAAGCTTCATAAGAATTCCTGGTAAGAATAATTAACTTATTTTGGAGGATGGATTTACTTAAGAAAACTCCATCTGCAGTAAGGGTGGGCCCCTCTTTCCTGTTGCTCCTGGCACGTGTCCTTCTCCAAGTAACATTTGTTGCAGTCTGGGTGGTTAGTCTGCATAGAGCCATCCAGAAAAGTCGGTGGGAAAAGCCAACAGGCCGTTGGCACTGAGAGACTGGGGTTGGCACCAGTCACAGTGAGAACATTGCTTTTATTAGCAACTTAGTCATTTTACAGCAGGCGAGGCAGAAGTGCCTCATATGCAGACTCAAGATGCAAATGTAGCTCTGAGGGTAAGAGGAGCAGATACAGCCAGCATCCCACAGGACTCCCAAATTATAATAGGCAGAGCACACCTTCCACTAATGTGGTGGGAAGACTTGACGCAGAGGCTTGCTTCTAGAAAGACTTGCTGTCAGTCTCTCCTAGGCTCCGTGGTGTGGTGTTTGCATCCCAGTTCTGCCACTTATCAGCTCTGGGATTTTATGATCGCATGACCAACCTCTCTGTTCTCACCTGTAAAATTGGGATGTTAATGGCATCTATCTAGTTGTTTTAAGGAATAAGCAGGTTAATACACGTAAAGTGCTTAGAACAGTGTCTGGCACTTAGTGGGTCCTCAGTGATGATTGGTTCTCATTGTTATTAAGCTGCAGCTAAACCTCCATATTGCACCTCTCAGCTTCTCAGGCCTTTAAGTGATTCCTTGGGACTCCTTGGGAATCTGAGCCATGTGGCCCTCTACTCTTTACCTCCCCCTAACAATGAAAGGACACAGTGTACCCTCGGATCAGCCCCGGTTATAGACTAAACCTCATAAAAGTCAGAGGGAAGGGTTTGGAAATTTAACACAGCTGGGCATCCCAGATGAAAAGGATACGTTTTAAAAGACCCATTACAATTTATACAGGCAAACGTACAAATAGGCGGATTGACACTTCCTGCATCTGGGATGCAGGGTTGTGACCTGACACTTTCCAGTCTCCTGACCCTTTGTATGTTTTCTCTTTCTTCCTCTTTCTTTCTTTTTTTTTTGTGATACGCGGGCCTCTCACTGTTGTGGCCTCTCCCGTTGCGGAGCACAGGCTCCGGACGCGCAGGCTCAGCGGCCATGGCTCACGGGCCCAGCCGCTCCGCGGCATGTGGGATCTTCCCGGACCGGGGCACGAACCCGTGTCCCCTGCATCGGCAGGCGGACTCTCAACCACTGCGCCACCAGGGAAGCCCTCTTCCTCTTTCTTGTTTAATATAATTTTTGCTTCCGAGGCTGTCAGTAAGCACTAAATATTGGGCATCTGTCCTGTGGATTGCAGGTGTGATAAGAGAGTCGTGGTTGCTAACGTGGGGAAATCTTGCAATGTCAAAATATATGCTTTTATGTGTGAGCACATTTACCCTGTCCAGATCCCATTCATTCTTTAAAGCCCATCTCAAATATCACCTCCTCTAGGAAGCCTTCCCAGAATTCTCCTTGCACAGTTAAAAATTTTCTTTCTTTTCTTTTTTTCTTTTTTGGTTGCTTCCATAAAACTTTGACTTTATCCTTATTAAGACTGTGATTGTCTGCTTGTCTGACTCATATATTAGACTGGACGTCCCTTGAGAGAAGAGACCACAGAAGCAATCTAGAGGGATATTATGTAGTTCTTATATATCTTTGTATCCTCTAGTACTTAGGCACTCAGTATATGTTTGTCGAATGAAATGGTAAACAAATGTAAATGGTAAATAATAAACTAATAACACTTACTGAGTGTGTTTTGAAAAGCAGTTCTTAGTCCCTCTGTACTGTAATGGTAGCTGACATTTACTGAGGGCTTCCTTTAGCTCTTTGCAATTTTCTTACAGGAGCTTATTTGATCATCTTAACTGCCTTACGAGAAAGTATAATTAGTTGCCATTTTATAGGTGAAGAGACAGAGGCATGTAGAAGTTTGGGAACTCGTGCTGGAATTCATACCCAGCAATCTGACCCAGAACCTGGCCTCTTAACAGCTACACTAAACTGCCTTCAGAGACTTCAAAAAGAGTTTTAGAATTTTTTATGGGTCTTCCCCTCTCTCAGTTTGAAGGCAGGGATTCTGGCTTATTGGACTCTGTTGCCAAATGAGCTAAGTCAATTTATCCGTTCAGTAGAGGTCAGGTTCCTTTTTGGTTAGTTTGGGAACTATATCCCCTCCCCAATAACCTATGTTACAATGAAAGCAAGTCATAGGCTAAATCTTCCACAAGTATTAGCATTTTTTAGCCAGCAGGCATAAAAATACTCATAAATCTCTTTCCTTTAGGCTCTGTGAAATCCCTTCTCTCTGTCCTGGAGGTCAACCAACCATCATTGCCTAAAAAGTTCAGGCTGAGACCAGCATTATAATATTCTAATGTCAGAGTTGGCCAGTCTTCTAGCTGCATCGGGTGATAGACTCCCTGTGTCAGGCACATAGGGCTTACAGAACTCTGGACCCAAGTGCTACTCCCAAGTTCTCTTCTTGCTAGAGTAGAGACGCCCTTACAATGCTGCAAGCCAATCACATTTCTTGAATGTTGATCAATGAAAATTTTTTTCTAGTGCCCCTTATTAATTCATGTTCGTTAATGACTCCTCTAAGCAGATTTAGACAATATTTGATGTGCTTACAGTTGCATCTTTTACATTCTAACTAATCACCTCTCAGTGTGACCTCCTAGTTAGGATACTTGAAATGTTAATAACTGCTCCCCCGAGAATACAGACTTCTGTTTAGGCTATGTAAATAACCGTCCATCCCTCAGAGGTAGATTAAGTTTCGTTTAGAAACATAGTGTCCATCTCATCATCAGTACTGCGGGGCTTTGAAGTAAATCACTGATAAAGTGACAGCCTTGCTCAAAGATTGTGTAGAATAGTGGAAAGAGATGGGCTTAGAGGTCAGGCAGGATTTGAACCCTTGTCCAGCTGACTCTATGGCTGTTGCTGTGGAGGGGGGCTGTGCATGGGTGTTTCCCAGCCACCTTGGGGAAACCTGGCCATCTGCTGGGTTTTCAATCCACTGATTTTTACCTGAAGCTTGAAGACTGGACCTGGGTGATGGAAGAACAGGTTCTGGGGCCAGAAAGAACTGGCAGAGTGGGCAGGGCTGTTCAGAGCCTTCGTTGCCCACCTGCCCCGAAGCCCTTTCTCTCTGCATCTCAGCAGTAATCACCAGCAGTCCCCAAAGCTGCCTTTCCCCTGCCCAGTGGCAAGACCAGGGATCGTGCCAGACTTAATTGACTTGTGTTGAAAGTTACAAGAACTGCTCTTCCCTTTAATTTTCCCTAAATTAAACACTGTGAAAGGATGAGATGATGGGAAATGATCAAGAATCCTGAGAGAGAGTCACTGTAGTGGTTGACTTGCGCTGCCTCTCATAGCTGTTGGACCTTGGCCAAGTGAGTCTCATTTTTTTTAATGTGTAAAACAGGGTTGATAACATTGGCCTCAATGGTTGTGAGGGTCAATGAGATTCTCCATTTAAGTGCCTGCTGTTAGGCAGGAACTTAATCAATATTCCTTTACATTCCCAGAAATGAGCCTTGATAGCCTAGTGTGGGTTTCAAACCTTCATTCAAATGTCTGGCACATCATAGGTGCTCAGTATTGGTTGACTGATGAATGTGGTTGCTTTGCTCTCTTTCCAGGCTTTTAGCTAGAGCACAGAAGGGTTAGGAGGCCATTAGAAGGTGCTACCATTTAAGGGGCAAAGATAGTAACGACTGTTGGACACCAGCTACCACCAAGTGCTTTCCATGTTATGTAATTACAATAATCTTGAATACCTTTATTATGCTTATTTTTAAATGAAGAAATGATGGCTCTGAGAGGTTCAGTGAGAAAGCCAAAGTCACCAACCTAAGTGGTGGGGCTGGAATCTGTATCCAGAGTTGATTCCAAATCCTGTGTTCCCACCCACCGAGCCCATGAGAGTGTTTAGCCTGTGTATCTCAGGTGAGACAAGCCATCTGCTTGAATTGAACATACAAGACCCAGAACAAGTTCCGCATTTCAATATCTGGACATGGGGTAGGTGTGGCTTCTGTACAATGAGCTGCCATGAGTGACGAAGTGGAGAGAAGCAGGGTGAGGGCTGTTTGGAACCTCAGTGCTTGGGAGCCAGGCTTTATCTCAGCTCCGGCCTCCGTTCAGCTGTGGCTTTGCGGGCACAGGACTCAGTGTGGGCTCAGGCTGTTGGTGAGGAGCTATGTCACAGAGAGTAAGAGGCAGTGATGGCAAACATAAGGGATTCAATGAGAAGAACAAGTTCAGGAGCCTGTGGGTGACCGATAGTGGTATGGACTGGGTGTCTGCCATGGAGCAAGGGGCCCTGGAGCTTTGCATTGAGGGTCCTTACTCTGAGCTATACCCTCCTGGTTTGAACCCAGGCCTGCCACTCACTGGTGACCTTGGTCAAGGCTCAGTCTGCTCATCTGCTAATGATATCAACCTCATCGCCTTGTCACGTCGAGTTGACAATTTTCAACACAGTATCTGGCTCTTGTATGCATATAAAGAAATGTTAGGTATTATCATTGACCAAAAGGCCACGTTCTACCCTGAACTTTACTTATTTCCTGAATGGATCTTGTGGGATGATTTTGACAGATAAATCTATTTCCTGAATTCTTACCCTCTGACTTAGATTTAGAACTGCTGGGCAGAATCCAATTTAACACATATTTAAATTTCACAGAAAGAAAACATTTGGGTTGGCCTTGGTAGGGTTTCCTTTTTTAAAAAGTTCATTTAAAAATTTTTGTTTTTGCGGTGTCAGTGTCTTGAGTGACAGACAGACTGTGTCTAATGTCTGGGGCTGAGAAAATCTAGTAAGAGTCAGGCCCACGGGGTCAAATTGGCCTTTCAGACAGAGCCTGTCATAGACTTTCTGAGGATTTAGACGATGTAAAGGGGAGTTAACCCATCCCACATTGTAAATTATTTTTTCAAAGGAAAAACAAGGGAGCCAAGAAGCAATTTGTCATGATTCTTTTACATTTTGACTGGGTAAGAATTTAGCAATCTGCCATCCTTCTCCAGCTCTGTGTGATTTGGGAGAATTTCTATAAACCAAATGTTTAAGAGTAACCTGTTTGTTTTTTCATTGAAATGTAAAATATAATCCAATAATCCATGCAACCCCTCCCCCCACCGCTACCAAAACTATTGTCCATGTGTTAGCTAGACTGTCGTAGGGAAGGGATGGGGTTACAACGAAGTGTGCTTTGCTTGGCAGAAACTAACCATTCAATGGCAAAAAGTTCCAAACACTTGATGTTTTGAAAAGGTTACAGTGCATTCCAGTCAACAAGATACACAGTGCAAACAAACAACCAAGCGCCCACTTCCTTGCAGTTTTTTGACTGCCTAGAGTAACCTTCACCTCGTTATAATGATCATGCCAACCCTGTCATGAATATGCATGCGTAAGACTTTCCCGGTCCAGCAGTTTGGGGAGACGGCTTTGAGAGCTATCTCCCTGTCTCCTTACTCGTCACAAGTAGTCAACGTTCCCTGTCTCCGTACTCGTCACAGGTAATAAATGCTTCTGCTTTGATTGAAAATACTTTGGTGTGTTCATTGGCTATGCACCCCGAGTGACGGACCCATTGAGTCCAGTAACTCATGTTCCTTGACAGCAAAAGGTAATTTTCAGCCTTTGGTTAGAGAAACAGAGTGGAGGAACTTCATGCTTATAACTTAGCTTTACCAGTCCAGGAGATCATTTACTAGCATCAGGTGGGCAAAGACGTAATTCTGCAACTTCTGAAGTCCAGGCTCTGCTGGCTACTAGTAAAATCATCTTTGTCTTCAAAATTCAGTGCAAATAATTGAGTACCTATATTCTCACAGTTCTTGGGGATGAAAGTACAATGATGTGGTGACACGGTTCCTGACGGGGCGTTAGAACTTAATAATATTGATGATGGTGTTAATGATGATGGAGGAGGAGAAGCAGCAGTCGCAGCAGCTGCCGTTCACGCAGCATCTGTGCCACTCACTTTCTGCACCTTTTCTCATTTAATCATCTCATAACAGCAAATGCCTGCTTGAAGGAGGTTATTTTTAACCTCATTTAATAGATATGGTAAAGAAATTTCCCTGATATCAAGCAACTTGGTCGTCTCCAAAGAGAACAAGTAGATCAGCTTGTCTTCAGACCTGGATCTGCCTTTTCAAAGACTGTGCTTGAAACCAGGATGCTACACTTGTGCAGGGATTAAAGCAGATGTGTAAGAAGATCACCAGAATATACTGTGGTGTGTGTTAAAGCAGGGGTATCCAGGTGCTTTGGGAAAATGGATGAGAGAGACTCCCCTTTGCCTGGGATGCTGGGTATGGTCTCCTAGAGGAGGCTCCACTGGAGCTGGGTCTGGGGGTGATTGAGTAGGTGTTTCCACTGCTGAGGAAACGGAAAGAAGGCTTTGCCAGTAGGAGACACAGCTAATGGGAAGTTGTGGCACACTGGGCGGGGTGGGGAACACAGGGAAATGGTCAGCTTCGTTGTACAGGAAGACACAATCAGGCCCATGTGTACTGGGACTAGAGAAAATCAAGTTTCTCTAACTAAAACCTCCAACGTTGTTAAAACATTCTAATCATTTACCACGTGTTTTTTTCATGCTATGGTTTGGTTGCTGAGAAGGCCTCTTCTCAGGATTATATATAATGTTCACATACCTGATCACTGAGAAAGGAAGCCAAGACCATATTTAATCACAAACTGTACAGTGTCAGAAAAGGTCCTGGTACCCTGTCTTGTCACTGCCAAGAGTGGTAGTAATTTACAGCTTGAAACAGCAGCTGGAGCAGGAGGGAGCCTTGAAAACAGTCAGATTTGTTGGTTCACTTCGGTTAACACAGAGGTCAGAAGCAGTTTCTGTCTAGCACATGAGATAACTTTTGAAATGTTTGACAAGTTGCAGGTAGCATTACAGGAACATCCACACTTGTGATAAAAAGGAGTTATTTATGAGGTAGCTAAGGTTTCAAATGTAAAAGAAAAATAAAAGTCCTGTAAATTATGAAGACTTTGGTAACAAACCCCAGTTGAATGTTGCTGGCATTTCTGAGAGTGGGAAAGCAAGATTTGCCAGGAATAAAATGGGAATGTCCCTTTAAGTACTCGCTGGAATTCCAATGGCATTACCTGCTGATTGAAAATGACAGTCCAAAGAAATGTAAGCGACCATCATGGAGAAAAGATTAATGCCTTGAGCCTTCCGATTGGATGTCTTTTGTGTTATGAGTTACTATGGAAAAGTCTACTGGTGTTTTCCAGCTGATCTAGTATTGTCTAGAAATAAGTGAGAAAAATCGATTGGTTCCAAAGACATCATCACAAAGCATATATAATCTGTTAGTTTCCTGTCTTGACTTATCAAAGCTAAGAAAGAAAGAGGGTGCTCTAAAGTAAAAAAAAGTAGACACCTCAGATTCAGCTGCTCTCTGAAGTCTTTTTTTTTTTTTTTTATCCCCTACAGAGAGTTCATTGTTGTATTTAGCAATAGAGTACATGCTTAGGGGGGAAATAAGGATTGTATTTTAAATACCCTTACCTCAAATGCTGGAATTTTAGCCTTCTGGAGGATACATGACTAAGTCAAGAATTGTTTTTCTTCACACGTATGGCTGCTGGAAAAGTAGAAATTAATTAGGAAGGAAAAAAATTGTAATTAGCTCTATTTAGTACAAAATATTTCTTCTTTCCTTCTTTGTCTGTTGGCGTACATGCATGCCACATACAACGGGAGATAACGACCTGGGAACTGGCCTTGGAATAACACATCCTGCCGATGCCACTTCCAGCTAGAGATCTGGGGAAAGTGCTATAACCTTTCTGAGCCTCAGGGACTGATAAGCACCTACTTTAGGTCCTTACTAAGGTTCTTATCAGGATCAAATGTAGTTCTCTGCCCATTTGTAAAGTACCAAGCATGTATGGTGATGAAAGTGAACTCTCTGAGGGCAAGGATTGTAGCTGATTTAGGCGCCTTTATATCCCTGTTACCAAGCGCAGGGCCCTTTTGAATAAATGAGGCGATCAGCCATTAGACAGCTTTATCTCGTTGACGGCACAGTTTTTATTACACGCCCAACGTGTTTCGTGTCTGAACCTTTAGTTGATGGTTTTATCCAGAGCAAATGATGTGGTCTCTGAATTAGGAGATGCCTCTTAATTGGCCAAGGAAATGAGGGAGGATGTTATTCATTTTCTGCTTCCTTCACTTGACTATGGGCTCCTGCAGAGCGAGGGTCAGGTGTCATTCATCTTTCGAGCTCTTAGCCACTGAGGCTTAGCACAACGTTGTGCATTTGTCAGTGAGCAAGAAGTATTTCCTGGATCGAATTTTTGATGGCCCTGGGCAATCCATTCCTGCCATCTCCGCCCTGTTCCCACTTCCTGTTCTGGATTGGAATTTGGAGCTCGTGCAGAACCTTGGGGCAGGCTTGTGGGCATGCCCTTCTCCCACTCCAGAAATATCCTATCAGGTGCCAACACTGTTCTAGGTGGGCCCTTCCACATGCTCACCCTGTTTGTTATGTAATCACTAATTGCTCACTCAAGAGCCCATTCTTCTAACTTCCGCAGATGTTACCAAAGATTTTTTTTTAAAATCACTTCCGCGTGTGCGGTGATCACTTCTCACTTTCTAGTGCAAGCTGCCTCAGATGGCCATCTTGGGCATCTTACTCAGGGAAGGGAGTAATCCTAATCCTGACTAGGAAGAGGGAGAGGCCACATTGGCAGTACAGTTGTAAGTCAGAGTCCTAAGTTGTCCTTGGAAGGTGGGAGATACCTGAACTTAAAGGCAAGAAATATGACAGAGGAGGAAGCTAGTATTCTTTTAGCGTGTTTTTAATGTTCATGTGACACAGATTACAAAGGAACCTGTTAAGTCTGAATTTTGACTAGTTGCTTCTTCTAGTAAGTAAGTCGTTTCTGTTACCTTAGAGCCCATTTAGACAGGTAGAGTGTGGCTCAGACACCCAGAAGGCTCACAGTTGGTCTCCTGCAATGCTCTTCTGCTCAAATACTAACCACCAGCAGCTTCTATTCATCTCTCCTCCCAGGTCTTAACTCCTTCTTTTCTTCCCAGCCTCAGCTGGGATTTTACCTGCTCAAGGAAGCCTTCCATGATATCCCACAGGGCATATGCCTTGCTTGGTCCTCCTAGAGCCCCCTGCACTCCCCTTAGTGACTTTCCCCAGTGACCCCTATTAATGGTACTTGAGGCCCCGAGTGTGTCCACCTGCTCTCCACTGTATTCCCAGAGCCCTGGCTGATGCCTTGCTCTGAGCTGCTCCACAAAAACTGTTTGGATTGTTTTTCCATGAAATCTCGATTTTGCCCATAATTTTTTTTTTTGCGGTACGCGGGCCTCTCACTGTTGTGGCCTCTCCCGTTGCGGAGCGCAGGCTCCGGACGCGCAGGCTGAGCGGCCATGGCTCACGGGCCCAGCCCCTCCACGGCATGTGGGACCTTCCCGGACCGGGGCACGAGCCCGTGTCCCCTGCATCGGCAGGTGGACTCTCAACCACTGCGCCACCAGGGAAGCTCTGCCCATAATTTTAATCACTTCTTTCACTAAACTAGGTTTTAAGTTTTTGTATGTTGTTAAGTTTTGTTTTATTTTTAAAGTTTATAATTTTATTAAGAAATAAATTTTGGACTTAATTTCATTTTCTAGAATATCCTGGATCATCATAGCCTGAGGGAGAAGGGTCAGGTTGATTTCCAGAATGCCTTAGAGAAGTTATTGCCTTTCCCATTTTATTTTCATTGTGTCTGGCAGTGGTTCTCTAACTTTGCTGCATATTAGAATAATCTGGGGGTCTTTTAAAAATCACGCTGCCCAGCTCAGCTTCAAGCCAATTAAATCAGACACCTGGGGACATGAGTGTCAGCATTTTTAAAGATCGTAGGAGACCCCAATGTGTCTCAAAGTTAGGGTATACTAGTGTATAGGTTTTTTTGTTGTTATTTTTATGAAGGTGGTCTATCAGGTAAATAACTAAGGAGTGAAAACTTTTCTTTTTTCCCTGAAATCCACAGAAACAGATCAAATAAACAATTGGGGGGGAATACATTCTGCATTTTACTTTAATGAAAAAGAAAATGTCCAGATGTAAACTTATTATTCAGAATATCAGAAAATTATTATTTGTAAAGAAAACAATGTAGGTTAAAAGTAAAGAGACAAATGGGAGGAAAATCTACCAAATGAGCTTCTGTGTTGTATCTCGAAGCATATGCTTTGGAGTCAGGTGGTCCTGGATTTGAGTTCTGATTTTACAGCTCACCAGCTTTGTGATCTTGAACATTACACCTCCCTGAGCTGCATATACGAAAACAGAGATGAAAATACCTTGCATTGGGGAGAGTTGTAAAAATTACAAATGATGTCTTTAGAAGGTCTGGTGCCAAATGTTGACTCCATTTCCCATTCACTTTCCTGTATGTTTTGAGTTGGTGGACTCAGCTCTCTTTCCTAAACCTTTTCACCTGTAAGAGGTCTCTAAGAATCCCTGAGGTTTAGAGAGAGTCACTTACGTAAGTGCTTTCTGAATTACCAAGGATGATTCAGTGAGTTTCTGCACCCATTTTATTGTAAAGGGTGAAAGCATGAGTGGGAAGGGAAGAGGTTAATAGTTAGACTTGTGTGTCCTGCAGGCAGGAGTGGATTATAGGCTCCGTTCTGATATAACCATCTTTCAGGAAAAGTCAGATGACAATTTCCTGGCTCTGCAGTGATTCATGAACCCTGCAGGGCAGGCAGATTTTCAGTCATTCATTCAATGACTATGTACCAGACTAAAAATAGAAGTGTCAGCTTATATACTAGTCCCCCCTACAAAGAATCCTTTTCTCAAGGGATCCTTGAGAAAAAAGGCTGATTCCCTTGCTGGAGCAAGGAAGGTACAAATTAAGCCTGGAACATTTTTTTTTTTTTTTTTTTTTTTTTTGCGGTACGCGGGCCTCTCACTGTTGTGGCCTCTCACGTTGCGGAGCACAGGCTCCGGACGCGCAGGCTCAGCGGCCATGGCTCACGGGTCCAGCCGCTCCATGGCATGTGGGATCTTCCCGGACCGGGGCACGAACCTGTGTCCCCTGCATCGGCAGGCGAATTCTCAACCACTGCGCCACCGGGGAAGCCCCAAGCCTGGAACATTTTGTTGTGCTAGAAAGTAAGCCAACTAATCGGTGATGTCAAGAAGATACATGAACCAGTTTGAAGGAGCTTCAGTTGGCCAAATCTAGGACAATTTGAGTGATAAAATAAATAAGGACAGTAATGGATTGTAAACCATTGATTGAAATAGGAATCCATGAGTCAGTTCTGTGATAGATAGGTAGATAGATAGATAGATAGGTATGTGGGGAAAAGGGAAGGGCTCTTCCTTGCAGTGTAATGCCAACTGATGTGGAAGAAGTGGTAGAATTGGAAAAGTCACCATTTTGCAACCCTAGAATCACTTGGGCAAGAATCATCAATGGATGTTAAATCTGGGGCAGGGGGAGGTTTGATAAGGAACAGATATGTGTATGGTCCTGAAGTGTCTCCCCACATATAGCTTATTGGTTATTAGTGGGCAAATGGTAACTGTACTATGGAAAAAAGGGACAACATCTTGGCCAGATGATTAGTCTAATATCACCAGTGAGGAGCAGACAGACATCATGAGGCTTCCAGATATACAGATCCAGGTATGTGACACACCAAGAAGGGCACAGCACCACTTAGGTGGTATTCTGGCCAACAGTGCATCCCCTGAATCTAACCAAGAGGAAATAGACAAATGCAAGCAAGAGACATTCTATAAAAGAACTTGCCTGTTTTCTTCACAGGCCAGTGTTATGACAGACAAAGGACAAGGAACTGTCCAAGTTAAGGGTGACTGAAGAGACACAGCTATTAATTGCAATAAGTGATCCTAGACTGGGTCTTGTACTGGAGGGAAAAAATGCTATGAAGGACATTATTGAGACAGTTGACAAATTGGAATATAGCCTCTGGATTAGATGAAAGTATATATCAATATGAAATTTTCTGAATTTGTTCACTTATTTTAGAATTTTTAAATATTGAGATATAATTGACATATAACATTGTGTAAGTTTAAGGCATACAAGGTGTTGATTGGACACATTTATATATAGTGATGTGATTTCCACCATAGCAGTAGCTATCACCTCTATCACATCACACATATTATTATTTCTCTTGTGTGGTGAGAACATTTAAAATCTAGTCTCTTAGCAACTTTGAAGTATATAACACAGTATTGTTGACCGTAATCACTGTGCTCTGCATTAGATCTCCAGAACTTATTCATCTTCTAATTGCAGGAATATTCTTATTCTTAAAAAATACATACTGGGGCATGATGTATGCACATCCTCTTTAATAGTTCAGAAATAGATAAGGATACACATGATAGAGCAGCTGTGGTGAAATGCTGAAAATTGACCCATTGGGTAAAAAAAGGGCACCAGGGAATTCTCTAGAAAAAGTATTTGCAATACAGTCAAGAAGTGGAGGCCAGCCATCTGCCTCTGCTTAGCTGTGTTAGTTTAGGCAAGTCATTTATCATCTCTGAGCCTCAGTTTCCTTGCCTTTCAAATGGGAATAACATAATACCAGTCTTTTTTGCTTTAGGGTTTTATGTGTGAAAGGCCTGACTGCAAAGAGCTGTAGACAGATTTGGGGACGTTTTAATTACACACTTCCTTGCCTCCAGGGCTCTGGATCAATCTCAAGTGTTTGGCTCCTTCTGCTTTATATACCAGCTACTCGTGTTTATAACATAGCCCCTCCGTCACTAAACTGTGAGATAATGGTACCGCTATCACCACTACCACTAATAATACTACTAATATCTAATGCTTGCAGAGCTCTCTATAGCTTGTATAGTGCTTTCTGTGTGCCTGGCATCTTTCCAATTACTTTGCATGTATTATCTCATGTAATCCTTACCAATAACCTGGTAGGTAGGTACCGTTATCTCCATTTTACAGAGGAGGAAACTGAGACAAGAAGAAGAGCAGAGCTAGGATTCAAACCCAGAGCTGCACCTGAGCAAAGGGAGTGCCTTTTTCTAAAAAGTGTGATAGGGGCTGGCAGTGGCCCTGGGATTCAAACCCAGGCAGACTACCCTTAGTTTATGTTCTCAGCTAGGATCCTCTACTGAATCAGCCTCTCCTGTGCCCAGCATCCTTCCTGGCATAGACCCAATACATGTCTGTGGAATGACTAGTGGGGAGCAGAGTGTTTTGGAAAGTACAAGCGTTTGGAAATGGAAGGACCTGACTTAGAGTCTTCACTCTGCCTTTACTAGCTACACTCAGCTTCTCTGAGCCTCAGGTCCCGTGTTTGATAAGAACAGTCTTAGCACGTGGGGAGCGTGCACTAAATGGTCACGATTCTCTTCCTCCTCCTTCTCCTTTGCCTTTTTCTTCTTATCTTTCTTTCTGAACCTTTCACTGTGGACAGCATTAATATTGCTTTTAAACAGGCAGTCTTTCTCCCTTGCTTCTATTATGATTTTTTCATACCATGTTTATAGTAATTGTGATCTTATTGTAGTTATTCGTTTTCTGTCTTCACTTAGATTGATTTTCTTGAGGACAAAGACTCATGCTATTTTCTTCTTTATATCACCATTGCCCAGCACTGTGCATGGCCCTGGGAGCAGAGCCATTGCTAGCTCCTATCACACTTTTGTGAAATTTAGAAAAGGCATGCCCTCTGGCCAGGTACAGCTCTGCAGGCATAAGGCTTGGTCAGTCTCCACATGAAGAAAAGACCCCCGACCATAGTCCTCTGCGGGAGGCACAGCTGGGCAAGTGGAGCTGTATTTCACTCCCCACAATTCCCTGCCCCTGAGCACTTTGTGCAGTCCACAAAGTAATGACTGTCTGCAGCAGCCATGCCTATGGGCTACTCAGAAAATGTTTGTTGAATGAATGAGCGAATGAACAGACAAACAGGTGACACATCCCTTCCTGGGTTCCTTTCCCCTCTCAGCCATGACTCAGCCAGAGACGTGATTCCACGGCTGCTTTTTACGCAACCCCAGAGCCCAACCATTATCTTCTTAGTCAGACTTTTCAGGTGTAATGATGCTGCCACAGGATTTCTCCCTTCCTTAAATTCTTAATCTGACTGTGAAGATGGTTGCTCCTCTGCCACAGCCTTTGAGCAGAAGCCCAGTGGAGGCCCAAACCCAGGTTGGAGCACAGTACCCAATCCCAAATTGCCCTTCCCAGGTCAGAACAGATGGTCTCTGCATGGTTGCAGCTCAGGGCCGGCCCCTGGGCTTCACAGCTTTGGTCTTTAAGATGTGCACAGAGGAACAGGTTTCCCCTTCGCTTCCCCAGTGTGATCTCCAAGTGCAGGAAGGGAAAGAACTTCACTTGGGCCATTGCCAGCACTGCCAGTGCGGATGCCAGGCGAGAGCTCTGCTCCGCAGGCTGGAGCCCTGTGGTTAATTGACCCGAGCTGGTAGGTCACATTTGCAGAGAGAACCTTGACCTTGTCATGGGATTACAGGTAGTCATTTCTCCTTTTTACTTGTGATTTATGATTATTCTTTCTCAGTTAAAATACTTTTCTTTTAAGATAGCAAAGTGCTAAAGCATTTGTTACAGAAAAGCTATGATAATACAGACCAAAAAAAGAAAAGAAATACTCGTAACCCCACTCAGGCATAACCACTGTAAATACCCGAGTTTACTCTATCTCCCTCTCTCTCTTTCTCTCCCCTCCAATACACACACACACACACAGACACCCCATAGCCTCACCTCCATTTATTCATCATATTTTGGAACAGGTTGGAAATTTAGAGATTATACTGATCTGTTAAAGCAACAAAGTGATCTACAAATGTAAAGTATTATTAATATGTTAGGAATGGAGGTGAGCTTATTATACCTTAAGTTCCATCATGCCTGAAATAAACTTACTGGAATGTGAGCCTTTCTTTTATGCCGAGCATACGCTAACCAAAGAACCTACTTCCCAGGAGATGGGCTAAACCAAGCATGTTGTGTTCCATTTTTATGATGAAATACAGATTTCCCATTAAAAGGAAACCTCTTCCTTTCAGAAGGTTGAAAAAGATGATACTTACAAAAAAAAGGAGGGAGAAAAAAGAATCCCAGCTGGTTAACTTTAGGGCGCTGAAAGAAATCCAATTGGCAGATAATCCCTGGCCGTGGGCCCACAACATTTTCATTTGATTGTGCATTGGATACATTTTCATTCATTTTAAGCCCTTGCCTTTCAATGTTTTGTTCCTTGGAGACAGGCAAACTAGTATCAATAGCTCTCTAGGCCTCCATCAAATGGCTTGATTTACTTAAGTGGTCTATTTCGTTATTCCAGTAAGGAGGGACTTGTATTTGTTGACGCATTTCTGAGAATGATTGTGCAAAGAAATTCTGAGATTTGAATTGTTTTTGCCTCTCCTCTCATTGGTAGACTTGTTTTAAACTGAAAGAACATGTTGGGTTAAGTGGTGAGTGTGGGACACAGGGAAGAGGGCACTCTGGACCCAGGGTCAGGAGCCTTGACTTCTCAGCTCTGACACTGACATATAGATACGGCCTTGGCTAAATCTCCTAATGGCCTTGAATCTTAATTTCTTCATCTGTAAAGCAGGGATAATCGTCTCTTCTCTGCTTTTCCCTCAGGGATGTTGTAAGGGTGAAATGACCTAATCAGTGGCTCTCGACCTCAGTTGCACGTTAGAATTACCTGGGGAGGTTGTGAGAAATAAACTTGGCTAGACCTCACCCAGACCAATTAGATCAGACTCCATGGGTGTGGACCCTGGGCACTGGTAATTTTTTATATCCCAAGAGATTCTATTGTGGAATCAGGGTTGAAAGCCATTGAAATCAAGGAGATGATATATTGGAAGGCCTGAGAACACAAGGCATGAGATAATATTGAAACCATCCACATTAGTACGGTGCTAGGCAGTTTTCAAGTGGTTGTCACCTGGAGACTTATTAAGGGACTGTAAGACAGTGGATTTCAAACTTTTTGGAGTGTAACCTAAAAAAAAAAACCAAAACACATCTCGGTAAACACAGTCAAGTAACACATAAATATACTCAGCCTCGTGTAAACACAAGTTTCAGGGAACAGTGCTTTCCCTTCCTATGTACGAGTCAATCTAATATTGTTTTCTTCTTTTCTATTCCATTGCAGTGTACACTACTCTATTTCACTTTTTTCTTTTTATGCTGGTGGAAAGCCACAGAATTGATTTAATGATCTGCTAATGAGTGCTGACTTGTAGTTTGAAAAACAGCGATAAAGAGCGGAGTATTTCTGGGAAGCAGGCTCACCCACTCTTTGATGCTTGTTCCCTCTAGTTCACGTTGAGTCTCAGTGGTGCTCAGATCCACTTCCTTGCTCTCCCTCCCGCCTCCACCTTTACTTGCTGCTTCAAACATACCCACCAGGGCTGTCCTGGTTCTAAACAAATTTGGTCCTGAATTGGGTGACTTGGAGACCTGTTTTCTCTTCCACATTTTAATCCCTGAAATGGTAGACCTTCTACGTTAAAAATTACACTTTACACCTCACCCAGAATTTGTGAAACGAACTCAACCCACATTGTCAATTGAATTATATGTAGTTGGCTAAAGAGGTTCCTTAGCATAAATACAAGAAATTACAGTTAATGGGTAGCTCTAGCTACAACGTGGTGCTGATGATAATTCGCATCTCTCTAGGGAACCGGGGAGCCCCCTAGGTCACATGGGGTGAACAAAGCCATCTCCCTCTTGTTCTGCCCAGATCTTCTTTGTTCATGATGCCTGCCCCTCCTCTGTGTATCCTACCGTTCTAAGTAGCTTTGCTTCAGCTACAGAGAATTCTCAGCTTCTGTCTCTGCGCTCATTAGCAGTTTGGCTGTCACAGCCCAGAGTCAGCCTCTATCACATGTCTTTAGCCCTGGTTTGTGATGGCGTCTCTTTGCTGGTGTGTGGTGTTGGGCAGGCACTTACAGCTCAAGAGTTCTCTCCCAGGACATACTCGCTAATAGACAATCTAATCAGATGTCTACTGGTTCCTTCTCTCTGCTTTATTCCTGGAAGGGAGATTTGGGCAGGAAGAGAACATTTCCAGGTATAACTATTTCTAAAAATGTTTCCCAGTGCCTGTTTAACTTTTGGGGGGGGGAGGAGATGGGGGAGCTCTGCTCAATTTGTGTTGTATTGCCTCTAACTTTGACAATGGGACAAAATCAAATGTACTCAAATTTCAACAGATAATAATTGAACATATTGACTTCTGTTGTTCTTACTTAATGTCTAAAGTAGTCTCTGACGAGAGGTGTTACAGTTTCCGCTGTGTAGAGGGGAAAACAGACTCAGAGCGGTGAGGAGACTTATTAGGCTCTTAAGTGTCAGAGCGGGATTCGAACCCAGGTCTAGAGCCTAAGTCATGGCCCCTGCCTTCCACATCAGGGCTCCGTATATCTGTGACAGGCAGTCCTTGCTTCCTCAAGGCATGTCTGACCCAAGACAGAAAGACTTGTAGAAAGGGTGCCCTAATGCCAGGCGTGAGCTTGGCAAGGGTTGAAGTGGTGAGCCCTGCAGTATGCCTGGTTCCCAGAGTCGATAGTTAGCCGTCACCAGAGCTGTCACCCTTCTGAAGACTTACTTTTGGGGGTCAGGCTTGCCTGGGGCCACCGTGACTGACCAACATACCAAATCTTTCCTGGCAGAGGGGGCTGAGTTAGGCTGGGAAAGGAATCTAGTGAAAAAAGAGATCCACCTCGCCTCACCCGTGCCCTGCAGGGGATGCAGGCAGCCTTCTCTCAGACAGCTGTCTCGGTTCCACGGTGATAGGCGTCCTGAGTAAATACTCTGATAGACTAAACACACGTTACCCGCATTGGCCCAGGGAGCAGCCATCCCGGGAGCGCTCCCAGTATAGTCCCCTGCGTGGCAGGCCAACCTGTTAATCATTGCACTGGCAGGCTGGCCAGGATGGAGATATTTAGCTTGGGCCCTGTGCGTTACCCTGTATGCTAATGTGAGCATTCTTAGAACTGTAATTTCCGTTCTGACCTCCATGGACAGTCTTTATAGGGAACACAGACATAAAACAATTTGTGAAATGTCAGGGAGAAATTGCATCCAATGTGGGGTAGCTCTGCCAAGGAAAACATAGGCTAGTTTTAAAGCGTTCCCATCCATGCAGGGATGTTTGAAAACGACTCATGCATCTGCACTGGGGCCTGAGCGCTTTTCCATGTCCTTTAATAAGTTGTAATGCATATACCAGCCAGCTCCACTGCAGGCTCCCCACGGACCGAGGCAGCCTGTGAAGGAGATGGGGTAGTAGGCTGGAGGTGACAGCTGAGACCTGTGTGAACTGGCATCAGCCAGAGATCCTTCCTGGAGGTCAAGACAAGAAGATTTACAATGGGAAAAAATACTATGTACCATAATGATTTACCTGCATCTGTTACAATGGAGAATATGATTCCCAGTTGGGTCTTGAACCCTTGGCCTTCCTGATACCTGATGCCAATGGCTGAGAAGCATGACCTCCACCATTTAGAGTCTTGTATTAGGAGACACACTGTCTGTCTTCTAAAATTGGGCTTATGTTTCCTTAGTAATCTCTAAAATATACAAACAGCTCATGCAGCTCAATATCAAAAAAACAAACAACCCAATCCAAAAATGGGCAGAAGACCTAAATAGACATCTCTCCAAAGAAGACAAACAGATGGCTAACAAATGCATGAAAAGATGCTCAACATCACTAATCATTAGAGAAATGCAAATCAAAACTACAATGAGGTATCACCTCACACCAGTCAGAATGGCCATCATCACAAAATCTACAAACAATAAATGCTGGAGAGAGTGTGGAGAAAAGGGAACCCTCTTGTACTGTTGGTGGGAATGTAAATTGATACAGCCACTATGGAGAACAGTTTGGAGGTTCCTTAAAAAACTAAAAATAGAATGACCATATGACCCAGCAATCCCACTCCTGGGCATATACCCTGAGAAAACCATAATTCAAAGACACACGTACCCCAATGTTCACTGCAGCACTATTTACAATAGCCAGGACATGGAAACAACCTAAATGTCCATCAACAGAGGAATGGATAAAGAAGATGTGGCACATATATACAATGGAATATTACTCAGCCGTAAAAAGGAACGAAATTGGGTCATTTGTAGAGATGTGGATGGACTTAGAGACTGTCATACAGAGTGAAATAAGTCAGAAAGAGAAAAATATCATATATTAACACATCTGAAAAAATTGGTATAGACGATCTTATTTACAAAGCAGAAATAGAGACACAGATGCAGAGAACAAATGTATGGATACCAAGGGGGAAGGAGGGGGTGGAATGAATTGGGAGATTGTGATTGACATATATACACTATTGATACTGTGTATAAAATAGATAACTAATGAGAACCTACTGTATAGCACAGGAAACTCTACTCAATGCTCTGTGTTGACCTAAATGGGAAGGAAATGCAAAAAAAGAGGGGATATATGTATACATATAGCTGATTCACTTTGCTGTACAGTAGAAACTAACACAACGTTGTAAAGCAGCTATACGCCAATAAAAATTTTTTAAAAATATATACAAAGAGCTCCTAAGAATCAGACAGATGAATATCCAATAGAAGGATTGGCAAGCAAAAGAGGAAAAAAAATTAAAATAACAATAAAAATATTCATCCATGAATACATAAAAATTGTATAAAGCTCCACTAATCTCACTGAGTTGCATTTCCAATAAAATACTTTCTTATATTTAATAACTATCAAAAATAAAATAAAATTGTGCTTGTGAAGAGAGACCACTTAGAAATAATAATAATAATATATTGATAATACTTGCTATTATTATGAGTGTTTATAATATGCCAGGAATATGTCCTCTTAACTAAATTATCTCATTTTAGCCTTTTCAATAAAACTGCAAGGTAGGTGTTGCTGTTACTCTCAATTTTACAGAGAAAACTGAAGCGCAGAAATTGTCCAAGATCACACAGGTGACCTGTGACCTGGCTGACCTGGAATTTGAAAATCATGCCCTAGACCTGTGCAAGATGGTCCACTGGGATAACATAAGGAAAAAACAAAAAAAAGAAATATTAAAACTTATATTTATACTTAGTTTTTATCTCATCCTTTACTCATTTCTGTTTTGTATATATGTTTTATAAAATATAGCATTATAGTACAGAACTACATGTATATAAGTTCTGAATAAATTAATATGCATATTAATGGAGAATCATGGTCAAATATTTTTACTCGTAGCTCAGACAAATTTGGAGATCACTGCATTTAACCACTAAGTCCAACTGAGAAAATTTCTTTTCCTGATAAGTAGATGATATTGATAATATCATGGGAAATCTGATATTTCCAGAGAATGTAAGCTTCTTTTTTTTACATCTTTATTGGAGTATAATTGCTTTACAATGGTGTGTTAGTTTCTGCTTTATAACAAAGTCAATCAGTTATACATATACATATGTTCCCATATCTCTTCCCTCTTTCGTCTCTCTCCCTCGCACCCTCCCTATCTCACCCCTCTAGCTGGTCACAAAGCACTGAGCTGATCTCCCTGTGATATGTGGCTGCTTCCCACTAGCTATCTATTTTACGTTTGGTAGTGTATATATGTCCATGCCACTCTCTAACTTTGTCACAGCTTACCCTTTCCCCTCCCCATATCCTCAAGTCCATTCTCTAGTAGGTCTGTGTCTTTATTCCCATCTTACCCCTAGGTTCTTCATGACATTTTTTTTTCTTAAATTCCACATATGTGTTAGCATACGGTATTTGTCTCTCTCTTTCTGACTTACTTCACTCTGTATGACAGACTTGAGGTCCATCCACCTCATTACAAATAGCTCAACTTAATTTCATTTTATGGCTGAGTAATATTCCATTGTATATATGTGCCACATCTTCTTTATGCATTCATCCGATGATGGACACTTAGGTTGTATCCATCTCCTGGCTATTGTAAATAGGGCTGCAATGAACATTTTGGTACATGACTCTTTTTGAATTATGGTTTTCTCAGGGTATATGCCCAGTAGTGGGATTGCTGGGTCGTATGGTAGTTCTATTTATTTGTAGTTTTTTAAGGAACCTCCATACTGTTCTCCATAGTGGCTGTACCAGTTCACATTCCCACCATCAGTGCAAGAGTGTTCCCTTTTCTCCACACCCTCTCCAGCATTTATTGTTTCTAGATTTTTTGATGATGGCCATTCTGACCGGTGTGAGATGATATCTCATTGTAGTTTGATTTGCATTTCTCTAATGATTAATGATGTTGAGCATTCTTTCATGTGTTTGTTGGCAGTCTGTATATCTTCTTTGGAGAAATGTCTATTTAGGTCTTCTGCCCATTTTTGGATTGGGTTGTTTGTTTTTTTGTTATTGAGCTGCATGAGCTGCTTGTAAATTTTGGAGATTAATCCTTTGTCTGTTGCTTCATTTGCAAATATTTTCTTCCTTTCTGAGGGTTGTCTTTTGGTCTTGTTTATGGTTTCCTTTGCTGTGCAAAAGCTTTTAAGTTTCATTAGGTCCCATTTGTTTATTTTTGGTTTTATTTCCATTTCTCTAGGAGGTGGGTCAAAAAGGATCCTCCTGTGATTTATGTCATAGAGCGTTCTGCTTATATTTTCCTCTAAGAGTTTGATAGTGTCTGGCCTTACATTTCGGTCTTTAATCCATTTTGAGCTTATTTTTGTGTATGGTGTTAGGGAGTGACCTAACCACATACTTTTATGTGTACCAGTCCAGTTTTCCCAGCACCAGTTATTGAAGAGGCTGTCCTTTCTCCACTGTACATTCCTGCCTCCTTTATCAAAGATAAGGTGACTATATGTGCGTGGGTTTATCTCTGGGCTTTCTATGCTGTTCCATTGATCTATCTTTTGGTTTTTTTGCCAGTACCATACTGTCTTGATTACTGTAGCTTTGTAGTATAGTCTGAAGTCAGGGAGCCTGATTCCTCCAGCTCCGTTTTTCATTTTCAAGATTGCTTTGGCTATTCGGGGTCTTTTGTGTTTCCATACAAATTGTTCTAGTTCTGTGAAAAATGCCAGTGGTAGTTTGATGGGGATTGCATTGACTCTGTAGATTGCTTTGGGTAGTACAGTCATTTTCACAATGTTGATTCTTCCAATCCAAGAACATGGTATATCTCTCCATCTATTTGTATCATCTTTAATTTCCTTCATCAATGTCTTATAATGTTCTGCACACAGGTCTTTTTTCTCCTTATGTAGGTTTATTCCTAGATATTTTATTCTTTTTGTTGCAATGGTAAATGGAGTGTTTTCTTGATTTCACTTTCAGATTTTTCATCATTAGTGTGTAGGAATGCCAGAGATTTCTGTGCATTAATTTTGTATCCTGCTACTTTATCAAATTCATTGATTAGCTCTAGTAGTTTTCTGGTAGCATCCTTAGGATTCTCTATGTATAGTATCATGTCATCTGCAGACAGTGACAGCTTTACTTCTTCTTTTCCGATTTGGATTCCTTTTATTTCCTTTTCTTCTCTGATTGCTGTGGCTAGGACTTCCAAAACTATGTTGAATAAGAGTAGTGAGAGTGGGCAACCTTGTCTTGTTCCTGATCTTAGTGGAAATGCTTTCAGTTTTTCACCATTGAGGACGATGTTGGCTGTGGGTTTGTCATATATGGCCTTTATCATGTTGAGGAAAGTTCCCTCTATGCCTACTTTCTGCAGGGTTTTTATCATAAATCAGTGTTGAATTTTGTCGAAAGCTTTTTCTGCATCTATTGAGATGACCATATGGTTTTTCTCCTTCAATTTGTTAATATGGTGTATCACATTGATTGATTTGCGTATATTGAAGAATCCTTGCATTCCTGAAATAAACCCCACTTGATCATGGTGTATGATCCTTTTAATGTGCTGTTGGATTCTGTTTGCTGGTATTTTGTTGAGGATTTTTGCATCTATGTTCATCAGTGATATTGGCCTGTAGCTTTCTTTCTTTGTGACATCCTTGTCTGGTTTTGGTATCAGGGTGATGGTGGCCTCGTAGAAGGAGTTTGGGAGTGTTCCCCCCTCTGGTATATTTTGGAAGAGTTTGAGAAGGATAGGTATTAGCTCTTCTCTAAATGTTTGATAGAATTCGCCTGTGAAGCCATCTGGTCCTGGGCTTTTGTTTGTTGGAAGATTTTTAATCACAGTTTCAATTTCAGTGCTTGTGATTGGTCTGTTCATATTTTCTATTTCTTCCTGATTCAGTCTTGGCAGGTTGTGCCTTTCTAAGAATTTGTCGATTTCTTCCAGGTTGTCCATTTTATTGGCATAGAGTTTCTTGTAGTAATCTCTCATGAACTTTTGTATTTCTGCAGTGTCAGTTGTTTCTTCTCCTTTTTCATTTCTAATTCTATTGATTTGAGCCTTCTCCCTTTTTTTCTTGATGACTCTGGCTAATGGTTTATCAATTTTGTTTATCTTCTCAAAGAACCAGCTTTTAGTTTTATTGATCTTTACTATCGTTTCCTTCATTTCTTTTTCATTTATTTCTGATCTGATCTTTATGATTTCTTTCCTTCTGCTAACTTTGGGGTTTTTTTGTTCTTCTTTCTCTAATGGCTTTAGGTGCAAGGTTAGATTGTTTATTCAAGATGTTTCCTGTTTCTTAAGGTGGGCTTGTATTGCTATAAACTTCCCTTTTAGAACTGCTTTTGCTGCCTCCCATAGGTTTTAGGTCGTCGTGTCTCCATTGTCATTTGTTTCTAGGTATTTTTTGATTTCCTCTTCGATTTCTTCAGTGATCACTTCGTTATTAAGTAGTGTATTGTTTAGCCTCCGTGTGTTTGTATTTTTTACAGAACTTTTCCTGTAATTGATATCTAGTCTCATAGCGTTGTGGTCGGATAAGATACTTGATACAATTTCAATTTTCTTAAATTTACCAAGGCTTGATTTCTGACCCAAGATAGGATCTATCCTGGAGAATGTTCCATGAGCACTTGAGAAAAATGTGTATTCTGTTGTTTTTGGATGGAATGTCCTATAAATATCAATTAAGTCCATCTTGTTTAATGTATTATTTAAAGCTTGTGTTTCCTTATTTATTTTCATTTTGTATGATCTGTTCATTGGTGAAAGTGGGGTGTTAAAGTCCCCTACTATGAATGTGTTACTGTTGATTTCCCCTTTTATGGCTGTTAGTATTTGCCTTATGTATTGAGGTGCTCCCATGTTGGGTGCATAAATATTTACAATTGTTATATCTTCTTCTTGGATCAATCCATTGATCATTATGTAGTGTCCTTCTTTGTCTCTTCTAATAGTCTTTATTTTAAAGTCTGTTTTGTCTGATATGAGAATTGCTACTCCAGCTTTCTTTTGATTTTCATTTGCATGGAGTATATTTTTCCATCCCCTCACTTTAAGTCTGTATGTGTCTCTAGGTCTGAAGTGGGTCTCTTGTAGACAGCATATATATGTATCTTGTTTTTGTATCCATTTAGCCCGTCTGTGTCTTCTGGTGGGCACATTTAATCCATTTACATTTAAGGTAATTATCGATATGTATGTTCCTATTCGCATTTTCTTAATTGTTTTGAGTTTGTTATTATAGGTCCTTTCCTTCTCTTGTGTTTCTTGCCTAGAGAAGATCCTTTAGCATTTGTTGTAAAGCTGGTTTGGTGGTGCTGAACTCTCTCAGCTTTTGCTTTTCTGTAAAGGTTTTAATTTCTCCATCAGATCTGAATGAGATCCTTGCTGGGTGGAGTAATCTTGGTTGTAGGTTTTTCTCCTTCATCACTTTAAATATGTCCTGCCAGTCCCTTCTGGCTTGCAGAGTTTCTGATGAAAGATCAGCTGTTAACCTTATGGGGATTCCCTTGTGTGTTATTTGTTGTTTTTCCCTTGCTGCTTTTAATATGTTTTCTTTGTATTTAATTTTTGACAGTTTGATTAATATGTGTCTTGGCGTATTTCTCCTTGGATTTATCCTGTATGGGACTCTCTGTGCTTCCTGGACTTGATTAACTATTTCCTTTCCCATATTAGGGAAGTTTTCAACTATAATCTCTTCAAATATTTTCTCAGTCCCTTTCTTTTTCTCTTCTTCTTCTGGAACCCCTATAATTCGAATGTTGGTGCGTTTAATGTTGTCCCAGAGGTCTCTGAGACTGTCCTCAGTTCTTTTCATTCTTTTTTCTGTATTCTGCTCTGTAGTAGTTATTTCCACTATTTTATCTTCCAACTCACTTATCCCTTCTTCTGCCTCAGTTATTCTGCTATTGATTCCTTCTAGAGTATTTTAAATTTCATTTATTGTGTTGTTCATCATTGCTTGTTTCCTCTTTAGTTCTTCTAGGTCCTTGTTAAATGTTTCTTGCTTTTTGTGTATTCTATTTCCAAGATTTTGGATCATCTTTACTATCATTATTCTGAATTCTTTTTCAGGTAGACTGCCAATTTCCTCTTCATTTGTTAGGTCTGGTGGGTTTTTACCTTGCTTCTTCATCTGCTGTGTGTTTTTCTGTCTTTTCATTTTGCTTATCTTACTGTGTTTGGGGTCTCCTTTTTGCAGGCTGCAGGTTTGTAGTTCCCATTGTTTTTTGTGTCTGTCATCAGTGGCTAAGGTTGATTCAGTGGGTTGTGTAGGTTTACTGGTGGAGGGGACTAGTTCCTGTGTTCTGGTGGATGAGGCTGGATCTTGTCTTTCTGGTGGGCAGTTCCACGTCTGGTGGTGTGTTTTGGGGTGTATGTGGACTTATTATGATTTTAGGCAGCCTCTCTGCTACTGGGTGGTGTTGTGTCCCTGTCTTGTTAGTTGTTTGGCATAGGCTGTCCAGCACTCTAGCTTGCTGGTCATTGAGTGAAGCTGGATGTTGGTGTTCAGATGGAGATCTCTGGGAGATTTTCGACGTTTGATATTACATGGAGCTGGGAGGTCTCTTGTGGACCAGTGTTCTGAAGTTGGCTCTCCCACCTCAGAGGCACAGCACTGACTCCTGGCTGCATCACCAAGATTCTTTCATCCACACGGCTCTGAATAAAAGGGAGAAAAAGTAGAAAGAAAGAGGATAAAGGAAAATAAAATAAAGTAAGGGAAAATAAGATAAAGTTATTAAAATAAAAAAATAATTATTAAGAAAAAATATTTTTAAAAAGTAAAAAAACAAAAACAGACGGATAGAACCCTAGGACAAATGGTGAAAGCGAAGCTATACAGACAAAATCTCACACAGAAGCATACACATACATACTCACAAAAAGAGGAAAAGGGGAAAAAAAAATAAATCTTGCTCTGAAAGTCCACCTCCTCAATTTGGGATGATTCGTTGTCTATTGAGGTATTCCACAGATGCAGGGTACATCAAGTTGATCATGGAGATTGAATCCTCTGCTCCTGAGGCTTCTGGGAGAGATTTCCCTTTCTCTTCTTTGTTTGCACAGCTTTGGATTTGGCCCCGCCTCTGCGTGTAGGTCGCTGGAGGGCGTCTGTTCTTCGCTCAGACAGGACAGGGTTAAAGGAGCCGCTGGTTCGGGGGCTCTGGCTCACTCAGGCCTGGAGGAGGGAGGGGTACGGAGTGCTGGGCGAGTCTGCGGTGGCAGAGGCCGGCATGACATTGCACCAGCCTGAGGTGCGCTGTGCGTTCTCCCGGGGAAGTTGTCCCTGGATCCCGGGACCCTGGCAGTGGTGAGCTGCACAGGCTCCCCGGAAGTGGGGTGTGGATAGTGACCTGTGCTCGCACACAGGCTTCTTGGTGGCGGCAGCAGCAGCCTTAGCGTCTCATGCCCGTCTCTGGGGTCTGCGCTTTTAGCCGCGGCTCGCACCCGTCTCTGGAGCTCCTTTAAGCAGCGCTCTTAATCCCCTCTCCTCGCGCACTAGGAAACAAAGAGGGAAGAAAAAGTCTCTTGCCTCTTCGGCAGGTCCAGACTTTTCCCCGGACTCCCTCCCGGCTAGCCGTGGCGCACTAGCCCCATTCAGGCTGTGTTCTCGCTGCCAACCCCAGTCCGCTCCCTGCGCTCCGACCGAAGCCCGAGCCTCAGCTTCCAGCCCTGCCCGCCCCGGCGGGTGAGCAGACAAGCCTCTCGGGCTGGTGAGTGCCGGTCGGCCCTGATCCTCTGTGCGGGAATCTCTCAGCTTTGCCCTCCGCACCCCTGTTGCTGTGCTCTCCTCCACAGCTCCGAAGCTTTCCCCCTCCGCCACCCGCAGTCTCCGCCCGCGAAGGGGCTTCCTAGTGTGTGGAAACCTTTCTTCCTTCACAGCTCCCTCCCACTGGTGCAGGTCCCATCCCTATTCTATTGTCTCTGTTTTTTCTTTTTTCTTTTGCCCTACGCAGGTACGTGGGGACTTTCTTACCTTTTGGGAGGCCTGACGTCTTCTGCCAGCGTTCAGTAGGTGTTCTGTAGGAGTTGTTCCACGTGTAGATGTATTTCTGATGTATCTGTGGGGAGGCAGGTGATCTCTGCATCTTACTCTTCCACCATCTTGCCACTCTCGGCAACTCGGATGCAAGCTTCTTGAAGGCAGACATTTTTGTCTGATTTGTTCACTGCCATATTCTCAGTACCAGACCTGTTGCCTCATTGGCATTCAATATGAAAGGCGGCCATGAAGTCTGGAACCACAGGTGAACACACACAATGAATAGGTTATTGCTATCACATTACAACACATGGTATGTTCAGTGGTATTGCACGGCGTGTGAATGAATCATCCTTCACTAACGATGCAGAACCCAGTGTTCTGTGCAGAGCTGCAGGGAATGTGGTGTGATTTCATCAATCCCTGCACAAGCATGAACCTTTCCACATAATGAAGGCAGGAGTGAGGGCTTTAGTAGAGAAGGGGTTTATGATGAGTCAGGAGCGTGGAGCATAGGAGAAGGAAAGCCAAAATAAATGAAATCAGATCCAAATTCAGTTTCACGAAGTGATTTTCACGGATCACCCGTTCCTCTCTACCTGCCTGCTGAGGAACTGCTTTCTTTTTGCCCACAACATCCCCACAGAGAAAAGAAGGCTTTTGGCTGAGCTGAGGTAATGGGGGAAGATTCCAGTGAGGAGGTAAGGTTTGAGCCTGGCTTTGGATCGTTGGGGAGGGGAATAGACATGTTTGAATAGCATCTAGTGCAGCGGTCGTCAACCTTTTTGGCACCAGGGACCAGTTGCGTGGAAGACCATTTTTGCACAGACTGGAGGGCGGGGGTGATGGTTTCGGGATGATTCAAGTGCATTACATTTATTGTGCACTTTATTTCTACTATTACATTGTAATATATAACGATTATATAATATATAATGAACTAATTATACAACTCACCATAATGCTGACAGGAGGTGGAGCTCAGGCAGTAATGCCAGCGATGGGGAGCGGCTGTAAATACAGATGAAGCTTCGCTCACTCACCCGCCACTCACCTCCTGCTGTGTAGCCCAGTTCCTAACAGGCCACGAACTGATAGGGGTCTGTGGCCCGGGGGTTGGGGACCCCTGGTCTAGTGTACAAATCCAAACTTGTTTCCTTCTGTGAGGTAGCCTGCTTTTACACCCATTTTATAAATGAAGAAACTGAGGCTCAGAGTGGTGAAGCAGCTTGCCATGTTCACACAGCGGGTGTTCTGATTATGGCGCTATTCTCTTCTTGCCACACTCCACCATGGGCTTAGACAACATTTCCAGGATCTGCTAGAATTTTTCTAGGTGCTAAGGGCTTAGTGGTTCACTCCTTCAGTGATCTGTTTATTTCTCTTAAAAATGGAAAGATTTCACATCACTTCTAGAAGTGCTTAAGTTTCTTAAAGGGGATAACCTGGGAATTTAAAGATCTTCGTAATTTTCTCCTTCTTCAGTACCCCAGTCCAGCCAGTGTCCTAACTTGTACAGATCAAGGAAAATTGGTTGTGTTTGTGTGTGTGTGTGTGTGTGTGTGTGTTTGCAGTGGTGGTGGATGTTTTCATTTTTCATTAGACAACATTTGTAAAAGTAGTTATTTTTCCTGAGTTGGCCCAGTCGTTTTGACCTTTGACCTGTAGATATCTTGAAGATGCCTTCATTAGCTGAATCTCTGGGAATCTGCATAATGGTTTCCAAACTTGGCTGCCCATAAGAATCATCTGAGGTACTTGTTAAACACACAGAATGCCTTGCCATCTTCTGGAGATTCTGATTAAATAGATCTAGGTCAAGGACCTCAAATGTATAATAGTCACAAGCATTACAGGTGAATTTGAAGATAGCCAGATACGGGAACCAGTAGGCTATCCTACACTTTCAAAGGAAATAATAAGGGGTGCCCCACAGGGGTTAAACTGTTTTGAAACCAGACTGAAGGAGGCAGAAAATGGCACTGAAATTTCATCAAAGCCTTAAACTGAGTTGGGGGAGATGACCACTCATCATGGGGAAGGATGATGAAAAGATAGCCAAGAGCCTTCACTGAACAAACAAACAAGCAAGAAACATCATTAAATTTACTAGGAAGTCCTAGCATCTCCAAAGACAGTATGTAAAATAAAGCCCCAAACTTTGCATCCTTTCTGAGCAAGAAGTTCTCTCTGGGTTATTCTGCTGAGCTTTTTTAGGTTAGAAATAGAAGGGACCCAGTGAGAGGCACGAAGCGATTTTGCTGTCTGTCATTAGCCATAAAATGGTCATGGCCCATCTTCTCAGAGGTCACAAGTCATGGAAAAGAGGACAGTTAACCACCCAGTTTCCTTGCTCTGATCCCATTTATCATTTGGATTTTCAGAGAATGTAGGAGATGGCTGTTGGGCTCATTTTATCACGCAGCAGATCTTTTCAGAGCACAGCTATGCGGCAAACATCGTTCCAGGCCCCATGCGCTGTTGAACGAGACCAAGTCTCTCAAGTGCTGACATTCTTGTGGGAAAGACAGACAAGAAATAGGTAGAAGAAATATTAAAAGATCATTTAAAAATGAAAAAGATCATATCAGTGAATGTGAAGGGACATGGAAATATAACAGGGTGATGGAGGGAACTGAAGAGAACACTTCTCTGAGGAGAGGATAACTTTGAAGGGAGGCCTGTCTTTGGAGATGCTAGGACTTTCTGGTAAATTTAATGATGTTTATTGTTTGCTTGTTTGGTGAGCGCTCTTGGCTGTATCTCATCGTCCTCTCCATGATGAGTGGTGATCTCCCCCAACTAAATTCATAGCTTTGATGATATTTCTGCATGGGAGGGGGCCTTAGCTATTTTGCATGTGAAAGTTCTTTTAAAGACACAACCCACATACCTACCCACCCCTGTTATATAAGCTTCAAGCTCCGCAAAACCTAGATCTGTCCCTGGCAACATGGAGTACAAAGGTGCTGAAGTAGGGAGGAACTCGGAAGGACCTAAAGGAAAAAAGAAAATTAGTGTGGAGAGCTAGACTCAAGGTGGAGTGTGGTACTAGATTCATTCCTTCAACATTAATTCACTGGGTAACGGACACTGACAACCAAAAAAAAACAGAAAAGAAAAAGAAATTGAGTCCCTGTCTTAATGGAGTTTCCATTCTAGTGGAAAGGAACAGAAAATAAAGAAATATATATAAAATGTGCCAGTGGTGAAAAATAGGCAGCCAAGGGGGAAACAGAGTGTGTGTGCGGGGGTGAGGGGAGGTTGGAGGGTTTGCTGTTTCATCAGGGGTAAGGAAGGAAGGCCTCTCTCACAGTTCCCATTTGAACTGAGATCTAGAGGAAGTAAGAGAGTGGGCCATATGGGGGAAGAATATTCTAGGTAGTGGAATGGCAAATACAAAGACCCCAAAGCAGGAACGTGCTGGGTCTTTTGCGGAAAGGTCCTAGAGATAGAGGAGAGCAGGGCTAGGTAATGGAGGCCCTTGGTAAGGAATCTGGATTCCATTCTAAGAGCATTGGGCGGCCTTTGGACGACCAGTGCTTTAGGAGTCTAGGGAAGGAGAGAACATTGGGTATCAGAGGTCTTGGAGCTCATTTCAAAGTGGACCTGTAAGGATCCAATAGGATAGGCAGAGCATAGCATAAAGAGAAGACCTAGCAGGAGCCCCAGCAGGAGCCCAGGCAAGGAGCTGGAAAATGAGACCTTTCTGTGGGCCAGGTGACAGGTGAGCACCGACTGAGCTGGAGTTCTACTCTGGGAGAGTGCTGGGGATGAGGTAGGACAGGCAAGATTTGCCTGAATCATGGAGAGCCTTGCAGCCGGGCCAAGGAACTTGATATTCGTAATGTGGATTCCTGGATGCCACAAGTAGTACAGTGATGACTCCAAAGTTTCTGTCTAGGAATATTTTGGGGATGGCTCCCTGGTCAGAGACAGGAGTGATGGAGAGGGGCTGAGGGTGTGTCTTAGAGCTAGCAAGTAAAAGGCTTTACCTAGATTGCATGTTTACTTGAGGGTGGCTTTGGGGTAGGGGTGGTGGTAATGATTTGCGGTCTTGCCCTAAAGAGACATCATGTAGCAACCACACTGTTCTTACTTATTTGGGGCTATTAAGGGGCGGGGGACAATGAAAAGTAGGGGGCCTAACCCTTGGCTCTGTCTTAGGAGAATGAAAATTACATGATGGAAGCTGTGACTTAGGAAGTTTGACGAGAGTGAGTGTGGAGAGGCACTCATTCATCCATCCATTCGACAGTTATTTATTGAATGCTTTAATGGGCCAAGTGGCAGAATGGAACTTGGATATCCCTGAGTTCACATCCTATTTCTACCACTTACTAGCTGTGTGACCTTGGACAGCTTTTATTGAATCTCCTAGAACCTCAGTTTCCTTATCATTAAAATAGCAATAACCATATCTACCTTAGCAGTTGTTGTGATTAGAGATAATGTGTATACACTGCCCACCCCAGAGCCTGGTACCCAGTATTATGTGTTCAACAAATGGTAACTCCTACTGGTTTGCAGTAGATGGGGGACACTGGAGGCAGGAAGCAGTTACTATGGCAGCAGAGATTTGCCACAAGGGCCTCCACTAGGGTGAGGGTGGGGACTGTAGAGCAGGGGATAGCTTTGAGAGGCTTCGAAGACCACCTTAAATAGAACTTGGGACCGGAAGGACAGGGTGCATTCAAAGATAACGTGAAGGTTTTCAGCACCCCCAACAGACACACACACACACACACACACACACACACACACACAGCAGTAACTGGGAAAAAAGTGGACTGGATAACAAGTCACAGTTTAGGTTGAATCTGTGGTAGTAGCCAAGTAGAGATAGTCTCTAAACTTGGGGAGTTACAGTGGATTTCAAGAGTGAGACCTGAGCTAAGCAAATGCATTTAGTATAGTCATCGCTGTGACAAAGTACTAGTCAGGATATAAATTGGGTTGCTATAACAAAGACCCCAAGGAACAGTGGCTTGTGTAAGAGAGAAGTCAGAGCAGAAGTCATTTGGGGCTTTCCAGTCTCTTATCTTGTTGCTTCATCTTTACTAATTTGTTGTCTTCATTCTTATGGTCCAAGATGGCTTATCTGCATGCCTGCATTCCATCCAGAAGGACAGAGAAATGGGGGTAAAAGTGGGCATACCCACTTCTCACATTTCATTGGCCAAACTTTGTCATAGAGTCACACCTAGCTGCAAAGGAGGCTGGGAGATGCAACCTTCTTCTGGGAATCCAGATTCCTAGCTACAGTTCTATTATTTTGGAAGAGGTGTTCAGGGTGGCTAGCAATCTCTGCCAAAGCAGTATTAAATAAAGACCTGAGGATGTGTGAGATAATGGAGAAAAGGAGTGAGATAGGAGTTAGGAGGTGGACTTTAGGAAGACCCTCTGTTATGGCAATGGGAGGGCTTAAGAAGTTAACAAAAAAACATAGAGGTTAGACCAGCAGGCAAAGGAGGCTGGTGTCGGTTGAGGGATGGGACAATGGACAGCTGTGTCAGATCCTGCAGGGTCCAAGGGAATTGGATTGGTGATTAGTAACTCACTAGGGAAGGTTCTCAGTGGTGAGGGGTGAGGGCAAGCAGAGGCCAGCCTGCAGAAGGGGTAAGGCTTGGACGAGCGGGAGCAGTGGGTGTGGGTCCCCCTGGAGAGGTTTGGCAGGCAGCTAGAAGGACCTCGGAAGAAGGTGGGACCCCAGGGGCCAGCCAGGTTAAGTGAAATGAAGTTCACATGTCTGAAAGAGTTTACAGATATACTTTTACTTTTTTTTTTTTTTGAATTGAGAAGTGGCCTTTTAAAGAAAGAAAAAATTCTCTTAACTGAAAAGGACTAATCCTTTTAGGGAGTTTGCTAATGTAGGCATACATTTTTTTCTTTGGCAGTTCTTTTTTTCTTCTTCCTCGCATCTCCCTCAGATAATCTTATCTCAATTTTGAGTCAGAAATCTTATTTATAGCATTTCTAAAGAGAATTATTTCAATGAGGGCAGATTCTTTACCCTTTGGACTTATTTTCTTTTTAAAAACAGATAAGTTATCCCTCCTTTTTCTCGAGAGAGACAGTTAAATTATTAATTGAGAAACAATGATTGTGAGCTAAAAGGGGGCGTAAATCAAAGGAGGAGGAAGAAATTCAGCTGACTTCCTGTTTTTGTGTTTCTTTTTCGTTTTTTTGGAGGGAAAGTAAAAATGCCAAAATTCCATCTTTCCCTCAGGACTAGAAGAGAGCTTCACACAGCTTACATCCTTAACAGACCTGGAATAAAGTGAGGAATGGTGTGGTCTTCTCATGCTCTTTCCTCCACCTCTGCCTCCCTTCCCTCCACCATATCTGATTTAGAGGCACAGCTTGGCGTTCAAGACTCTGAGATAAGCTGGTCATACATACTTTTAATAGCTATAGTAATTGTAGTTCCTCTTGCCTGCATGCTACTATGTGCATTACAGTGTGTTGTGGGCTTACATACTTTCTCACAGCAGCCTCACTTCTTGCTGTTATCTCAAGTTCAACAATAAGGAAACTGTGGCTCAGAGGCTCTCTCAGCTAGAAAGGCAGCTGAACCTGGTCTTGAAGCCCATCTGAGTCCTAGGCCTGTGTGCTTTGGTCATTGAGTACTTGTGCTGTAAGAGAAGGCATAGGGGCAGCTCCAGCTGTCCCAGTATTCTTGCGAAATGCTCTGCTGTCCTGGCCTCATGGGCACCGTGGCTCCTGATGACGGTTTTAGGACTGGTGATGCCAGCCATCCTAGGGCACGTGTGGTGTCGAGCTTGGATGAGATGATACCTGAAGCCTCTTCAAGCTCTAGCATACTCTGGACCTTAGGAAAAGGAACTGTCACCAATATTCTGAAGGCATGAAGAGGGCATCTAGACCAAGGCACAGAATCAGTCCCCGTCTCTGGATAAGTTCTTTCTGCATCACTCTGGCGGGATGGCTGGTCCTCCAGTTTGATCACTGCCAGCATCAGATAGGCAAAGCTCATTCCTAAAGAGGCCAGGGGATCACTGATCAACAGAATAGCTCTCAGAAAGCTGAAGAGGAAAGTGGATGTAAATAGGGGCCCCAAGAACAAAGAGTCCCAGATTTTTACCCAGAGTCCCTGAATCTAATTCATAGGGTTGTTGAAGCGTAGATGCATCAATACAGGTGACATGCTTGACGTGGTGCTTAACACGTTAGTAAGGATTCAGTAACATTGGCTGCTATTTATTGTTAGATGGGCCCAAGGCAATGGCCCAGATTCCACCCCAGTTCCCTTAACTCCCACCGATTCAGTGTATCTGAGGGGTCCTGTATCATTACCAAGTATGTACTGTAGGAATCACTCATCAACATCCTGATACTTTGTGGACAAAGCTTGTGGAACCCACTCCACTGAGAAATAGTTTTAAAACTAATTTCAAACATTTAAAAATTAATAGAAGGCTGTAGTGAAAGAATTCAAACCTGACTGAAAAGTATAAAGCTAAGAAGTAAGGCTTCCTCCCACTCTCCCCAGAATTCCCAGTCCCATTTCTTTTTTTCTTTTTTTTTTCTTTTTTCTTTTCACGGTACGCTGGCCTCTCACTGTTGTGGCCTCTCCCGTTGCGGAGCACAGGCTCCGGACGCGCAGGCTCAGCGGCCGTGGCTCACGGGCCCAGCCGCTCCGCGGCATGTGGGATCTTCCCGGACCGGGGCACGAACCCGTGTCCCCTGCATCTGCAGGCGGACTCTCAACCACTGCGCCACCAGGGAAGCCCCCCCAGTCCCATTTCTTAAAGGTCAAAATGGTTACCATTTTCTTGGCTATCCTTCCAGAACTTTAAAAAATGCATATGCAAATGTAATGGAGTTGAAAGCACTACCTCTGCGATGTGCTAGAAAATGTAATGTCTTTTTTATTGATTAGCTAGTCTTGTTCCGCCTTGCCTCCTTCCTGGAGGGGGAGATAGACTTGGATTCAAGCCCTGGCTTCTTCACGTTCTCTGCTTTGGGTTTGGCTGGGCCAGTTGTGGGCTGGTGTTTATTGACGAAGTCTGTGGCTGGTGAACTTGTAGGCAGTTCTCTTGGTGGAAACGTGCTCCAGATTATAAATCACGGCCCCCGTCTACTGTCGCCTGTCTACTGTCACGACTGCTTCTTGCAACATCTTCCTGAGAGTCAAGGACAGCTTGGAGTGCCCTCCTGCAGCTCAGGTGTGCCAGTGTTACTGTGCTGTTGCAATTTCAGGTCACGACAGAGCCTCTGGGTGTAGATGTCCCCCTGCCCTCCACGAGTTCCTGGCGGGAAGTGTAGTGAGCTTTTGCTTTCCCCCTAAAGTGAGCGGCTTTTGCTTTCCCCGTAAAGTGCAGAACTCTGTCGTCCTTCACCTTTGTGGAATTTCAGCCCAGTGTGGAGGATGAGGATCCAGGATGCCAACAAGCATCTTCCTTCTCCTTCTCGTACTTCCCCAAAGGCAGCAGGGTGGGTGGGGCTCCTCTTACATCCTCTTCTCCTCATGCCCTACCCTTCCCATCACCTGAGGTCAGAGTAGTGGAATGGCTGCCGGGAAGGAAATGGAAAGCATATTCTCAGAACATTGTATCCACGGCATAAGTCAGTTTGTCTGTCAGTCATTCTGGCCACGCATTCATTCATTTAACTTTACGAAGTGTTTTGCAACTTGCTTTTTCACTGATCAATGGCCCTTGATAATCTTTCTATTGTAGCACTTACAAGAGTATCTGCCTCATCCCTTCTAATTCTGTTGTATGGCTCTATCAAGATTTATTTACTCATTTTCTTATTGATTGAATAGATTTATGATTGTGTAACTATGTCTGAAAAACACTTCACGCTCTCTGCTCACATTTTCTTTCCTCTTCCTTTGCAAATGCCTTTACTTGTCACCTAGTACATAAGCAACAGTCTGCCTGTCAAGAGCTTCTCTTTCCTTGTGAGTCCTCCAGCTGCTAGCTGCTGTCCGTTCTTCCTTTATAGTACTTGTTATCCTTTGCTTGACTATTTTGACAACAGAAACATGGGATTGTGGTTTCAGGGGAAGGAGCGGCAGCAATGTCATATGAGTGTTCAAATCCCCAGGTGCATATTTTTTCAGTAAGTGCATATTCGGTGTCCCAAGTAGGAGAAGCACATTTTCAGAAAGGATAAGCATTTCTTCTTCTTTGCCCAGAGACAAGGGAGGAGAGTAGAATTATATGGCTGATCAGTTAGGATAAACCTGAGTATAGTAGCTTTTACAATTTGAAGTTTTATTCTCTTATATAGAAAAGGTCTGAAAGTAGGTGGTGATCCAAGGCTCATATGGTGGCTCCATGAAGTTATCCGGACTTTCTGCTCCATCTATGTATGTTACACCCACAGCATGTAGTTTCTATCCTCGGGTTCTATCCTCAGGTCCTCAAGATGGCTGCTGGAGCTTCCTGCATCACATCATGTTCCAGGCAGGGAAAAGTAGAAGGTACAGGACAAATGAGGCATGTTTCAGTTGTCTACCTTTGTAGGAGCTTCCTTTACATCCCACATAACACTTATATTTATATCTCATTGGCCAAAATTTGTCATATGGCTATACCTAGCCACACTGGGGTTCTGTTAGTAAGGAACAAGGAAAGAGTTGATACTGGATAGGCAGCTCTCTGTCTCTGTCTCATGTGGTTTGATCCATGGCTTGGATTTCTCATTTCACCAAGTGGTGACACATGGAATAGTAGTTGCTGCTCACAGCAGAGATGTGAAGTAGCTTAAGTTTCTTTGCTCTTTGCCATCATCTGAGTTTCTGCCTTGTTCCTCCTAAGGATCTCATCACAAACTGTTCCTTCCTGAATGAGCAGGGAACTCTGGTAAAGCGTATCACACGTTCAAAATTTCCTTTCCCCAACCTTCCCTTCAAAACTTACATGTTCTGTGTCTCCTCTTTGCTGGGCACAATTAGGCAGCGGGTTTACTCACTGAAACAGTATGCGCTGAGGAGCTAGGAATCAGTAGTTTAACGTTCCAATTCCAGTTCCCAATGCCTTCCTTACATTTCCAAATTCTTAACCTCCAACTGTGCTGAATCCCCTTCCTTGTATCCTTTAATGAGTCCAGACATTTGCACAACAGCCTCTTCTGCCTCAAGTGTCCTCCTCATCCCTGTATCCCTTCTCTAGCCCCGTCCCTAGCAAATACTGCTCATTTTAAATGACCCAGTTCAAACATCACTCCTGCAAGAAGCCTTTTCTAATTCCTTGGCATTGATATCCTCCTTTCTGAGCTCACAGAGTCCCTGAAGTGCCCTGCTGTCAGAGTTTATCACACTGAGTCATCAGTGTTGATGTATGGGGTGCCTTCCCCCACCAAATGCTGAGCTCCTTGAGGGCAGGGCAGTGGATTTACCACTCACCTCTTATGTCTAGAAGGATCCTTTTTACTGTTTGTCGAATGAATGAATGACAACGTTCAGTGCTTTGATCCAGAGAGAGTAAGTATGAATTTCCTCGATGGAGAGATCTTTTGTTGATGGGAGATCGTCACACAACCATATCATGGTGATGGCATCTTCCTGCTTCATCAAAGCACAAAGCATGCCTGGAATTGCTGCGATATTAAACTTCTTAATGGTGTCTCTGTGGTCAAGATTGTCAAGGGAGAAGGTCTTAGTTTGTGCAGCTGAAAGGATTCGTGAAACTCCATCAGCCGCTTGAATAAAATGCTGGGCTTTCTATAATGGTTTATTTTTGAATAGGAACAGGTCTGTAGCACTAATCCTGTTTGAATCCTGGGGCTCTGTTTAGCAGAAAGATGAGCTGGAGACCTCAAGTTACATTTGTTGTTAAAGTTTGACCAGACACTTGGTGTAAGTGTTTGTCATGCTTGACTTTGCTTAAGTAATTAACATTCCTGTCAAGGCTTCTTAAAGGGGCTTGTGTTAGAGAGCCCCTCAAAAGACTGGTTTAAACCTTTGAACTTCTAGCCTTTCCGTTTATTGCCAATTACTGATATGCTTAAGTTTCATTTTTCTAAAAAATACAAAAAAGGATTAGATCTTCTAGGAGAAATGTTTATTATTAGGAGAAGCAAGCTTGGAAAGTGGGGCATTTCAAAATGAAGAGGTTAGCCTAAAAGTGGTATTAGAGAATGTGTTGGGGGAAAAAAGCCTAAAAACACTTTTTTAAGTTAGGAAAAGAGAAGAATTAATGTGAATGTGACAACAGCTTTCAAATATTTTAGTGACTGGCTGCAGGCAAAGCAATTTGATGCACCAGAGGGCCGAGTTAGCATTTAATTACCTCCCTCTTCTTTCTTCCCTTTCATCTTTCTTCCTCTCTCCTTTTCCTTTCTTCCTTTACTTTCCTTCCTCCCTCCCTCCTTCCTTCAATCCTTCCCTCCTTTTCTTCTTTCCTTTCTTTCCTTTTAAAACATTGACATTACAGTCTGAATTCAGTTCCTATTAGGTGCCTTTAAGATTCTAAGGTCTGTGAGAGTAGGAGATGGATCTCACTTGTTCATAGAGGTCCTCTTGAATGAAGGAAGGAAGGAATGGCTGCTCAAATGTGCCAAGCACTGGGAATACTCAAATGAAAGACATAAAGGAGAAGGGAAAGGTAACACAGTTCACTTCTACGTAGAGACATAAGCACATGGAGATGTACACACAGGGGCTGCTAAGGGAGCAGAAGGAGAGTGTGGCATCCACTCCTAGCTGTGGAAGGGGGAAGGAGATGGGGGCAGAAAAGCCTCCTAGAGTTGGTGATGACCTAACTGTGTCTTGAATAATGATCAAGTGACGTTCAGATAGGTGCGTGGAGAGAGTGCCTTAGGTAGGACCAAGCAGGAGGAAAGACGTGGAGGTGAGAGTATCGTGACATAGGCTGTGATCCCAAACTATCTCTGTGCTGTCTGTGGGCAGGTGCAGGGCAGGGGTGGTGGGTCATGGTGCTTGGAGAGGTCAGTGGGGCCACACGATGTATGGCAAGTGAAAGAATGCAGGTTCTGTCTGGATGTGATGGGACACGTGATGGATTTAAAGCAGGAAGCTCAAGGGTGTCTTTGAGGAGAAAAAGAAAATTCAGAAGTTGTTCATTAGACCAGAATAAGATGGTTCAATAAAACCAGGTGAAGGCCCAAACTTGGATATGGTAGAGGATGGAGGGAGGGGATGGATTTGAGAAATATTGGGACTTGTTGCCTAATCACATTGGCTGACTGGTTAGATAATAGTGCCTTGCATACTAGACAGTGAGTTTCTTAATAATAGGTGCCACGTATTATCTTTATACCCTTAATGCCTAGATCAGTATCTGGTTGCCTAGTAAAGTTTAAATTTCAATAATGTTTGTGTAATGAATGCTTTAATTAATTAATTATCTAATTATAGTAACCTACATACCGTATGTGTCAAAGAGTGCTAGTTGCCTCCCAGTATCTTTTCCTCTTTTAGAAAAAGAACTCTGATTTGTAACTGCATACGCTGCCTCCCAGGTAAAAATATATACATTTCCCAGTTGCCTTTACAGCTAGGTGTGGTCGTGTGACTAATTCCTAGCCAATGAGATCCAAGTGTAAGTGCTACTTGGATCTTAAAGGAAGACTTCTAAGAGGAGGAAGCACCCTTGATTCCTTCCCTTCCACTATCTGCTTTTTCCATCCAGTTATCTAGAATGCAGATTCAGTGCCTGGAGTACCAGTATCCATCTTTCTAAGGATGGTAGAGCAGTAAGATGGATGGAATCTGGGTCCCTTCTGTAAAAACTGACATTACAGCCTGAATTCAGTTTTTCATTTCACCCATTCTTTATCACATATTTGAGTTTTATTAGATGTTAGTGCTATGCCAGGAGCAGGGGAATAAAATAATTAAATCACACTTCTTGTCCCATAAGGAACTTACAGTTGACCTTTGAGGATTCTGAAGGAAACATTTCCTTCCCTTCCTAATTTCTGAGGTGATGTAAATCGACTTGTGGATTTCATCAGTTTGTGTGAAATTAGTTGTGCTAATTCACAGAAAGCTTGGACCCTCAGCAGTGGGGCACTTTTGATTGTTCACCCGTGCAGTGTCAGTAACACATGGTGGTCTGATTTCGGTTGTGATTGATTCCTGGTTTCTGAATGTGTGGTCGTGCACTTCACCTCCTGAGTCTGAGCACCTCTATGTATGGGCTAGAGGCATGACCTGAAGCTCTTTTTAAAACAAGATGAGTTTCTCAGCTGGACATGAAGAGGCTTACAGTTGAAAACCTAGGGAACGGGTTTATTAAGGGTTCCCTTAGGGGTTAACTTTGTGTTCAAATTTCCCCATGGTCTTTCTGCCCCCATAGGTACCAGGAAATCGAAAGTTATCTAGTATTAATTGCTACCATTTATTGAGCACTTTTTAGTATGCCATGCGCTTTATGTACCATGAGTTATCTCATTCTAACAACTCCATGAAGAAGAATCATTCTCTATATTTTACAGATAAAGAAGCTGAGGTTTGGAGAAGTTAAGAAAGCCCAGGTCTAAATGCGTCCAGAGCTCCCCACTGCACTCTCCTGCCTCCCTTGGTGACTTTAGGTGTGTACACTTACACTCTTTCCCTGGTGAAGCTGGACAGGAAGGCTTAGACCACCTGGTTTCTCAGCACTTGCTCATGGAAAGAGTGGCTATACTGGCTGCTGATTAGCATAAATAGTGTTGCCATTGGAAACTTCAATAACAGTGTTTCTCCACATAACATTTTCCCAGACATTTCATTTGTTTAGGAAAACACCCAATGTGTTAAACCTATCTGAGCAAACTGACCACAGCTTGTAATATTTTCTTTAAAAGAAGAAAAACTGAACCCTGAGTTTCCAAAAGCCCATCAGGGCAATGCGAGGACCCTTTCCCCAGGGGCTTGCACAGTTGTAAGTCACAGCTGCTGAGAATCACAAGTGTTTCGAGAGATTATTTTATACTAATGTGCTGTTGTTGCCTCATTCAGTGTAATCCCAGTGTTAGTCTGTTAGGGTGGCTATAACAAAATACCATAACCTGGGTGTCTGGGGACTGAAAGTCCAAGATCAAGGCACTGGCAGGTTCTGGAGGGCCTCCTTCGGGAGGGATTCACAGGTGACCGTCTTTTCGCTGTAACTTTTCATTGCAGAGGGGGCTAGCTAGCTCTCTGGGGTCTCCTTTATAAGGGCACTGATTCCAATCATGAGGACTCCACCTTCATGACCTAATCACCCCCAAAGGCCCCCCCCTCCTAATACCATCACATTGGACATTAGGTTTTACCGTAGGAATTTGGGGGGGACACAAATATCCAGTCCACAGCACAGAGAGTTCTAAGCTTTTATTATATCATTTGCATATTAAGAGGATAGGTCCTTTTTGGAGACTTGGGTTTCAAATTAATTGACAAAATACTAAATTAAGCTTGAGGTGCTCCTAAACGAAGCATGGGAGGCAGTGGTCACCCCAGTGAATACCACAGACAGACCTGGACTCTAATTCCATCTTCTTTATTAACCAGCTCTGTGACCTTGGGCAAGTCGCTAAACTTCTCAGCCTCAGTTTATTCCTCTTTAAAGTGGGGACATGACCATTACTGACAGTAACCCCCCTCAGGATTGCTAGGGGGGACTAAATCCTATATTGTCAGTAAAGCTTGAGTGCAGTGCCTGACACAGGATAAATGCTGGATACCTGCCACCCACAACCAGTTATCATTCTGATCCTCGTGCTATGTCATGTAATGTCTCAGATGTGGTAAAAGCCAGTTAGCTTCTTTGGAAGTTGCCAAACAAGTAAGTAGCCATAAAGCACACTGGAGACGCTGCGTAAAATAGATAGCTAGTGGGAAGCAGCCGCATAGCACAGGGAGATCAGCTCCGTGCTTTGTGACCACCTAGAGGGGTGGGATAGGGAGGGTGGGAGGGAGGGAGACGCAAGAGGGAAGAGATATGGGAACATATGTATATGTATAACTGATTCACTTTGTTATAAAGCAGAAACTAACACACCATTGTAAAGCAATTATACTCCAATAAAGATGTAAAAAAACAAAAACCAAAAAAACTTACCTAGTCTGAGGTGAGCTAAGGAAAGGCTGAATGAGTCTCTGTTGGTGTCCTGCCCAAGCCGCATACCCTCACCTTGCACTCTTCCCTCTAAGTGACACTTCCTGCCCATCTCAACCAAGCAGTCCTGATTAAGAGCCTCTTTTTTTCTTTTTTGTAATTAGTTACTTTTTCTAATTATTTTCCTGCCTCTGAAAACCTCTCAGTAATTGAGAACTAAGTATTGTTTCAGGTTAGTCAAATTTTAGTTTCCACTTTGACTGAGGGAACTGGCATTACGTATTGTGGGGCTAATCTCCTTAACTGGAGCATGAACAAGCATTGAACCAATTGGTCTAAAAGCTTCTTACTTCAGATCAATTCCTGGGCTAGCAGATAGCAGCTTTCCAGGAGGCCTTTACACCTTGCTTTTCAGTGACCTTGTTTTCCAACTTACCTGCTTACATTCCACTTTGATTCGGTGCTGCCTTATCAGAAGGGATTCTCTAAGCTCTATGGGATTTAATTTATTTGGCCTCATCAGGTTTGGGATTTTCTCAAATGAGTTCTTAAGGGGACTTGCTATGATTTAGTAGAGGCTCAGCCTAAACGAATTACAGCTGACCCTTGAACAAGGGTTTGAGCTGTGTGGGTCCACTTCGACGCTGATCTCTGTCAGTATTAAATAGTACAGTACTGGGCTTCCCTGGTGGTGCAGTGGTTGAGAGTCCGCCTGCCGATGCAGGGGACACGGGTTCGTGCCCTGGTCTGGGAAGATCCCACATGCCGCGGAGTGGCTGGGCCCGTGAGCCATGGCCGCTGAGCCTGCGCGTCCGGAGCCTGTGCTCCGCAACGGGAGAGGCCACAACAGTGAGAGGCCCGCGTACCGCAAAGAAAAAAAAAAATAGTACAGTACTACATGATCCATGGTTGGAACCTTAGATACAGAGGAACTGTGAACATAGAGGGCTTGGCTGACTATAAATTACAAGTGGATTTTCGACTGTTTGGAATGTCGGTGCCCCTAACACCCACGTAGTTCAACAGTCAACTGTATTATAAGTGAAGGGCTTAGAATAGTGCTCGGCACATAGTAACTATTCAATAAACAAAGCAGTTGTGGAGGTGGTTGTTATTAGTCTAATATTTTATAAAACCTGGCGGATATAATTATTTATGTCCTGTCTCCAATTTTTGGATTAAGTATAAGTTTCGATTCCTTCTTAAGAAATAACATCATTAGAACCCAAGTTGAGAGGAAACAATACCTGCATAAAATGGAAGATAACGTAGTAAAGATACTATCCTACAGGGGAAAATAAACACAGTTCCCTTTCATAACTCCTCCTGTTAGTTCTCCTCTTTCTATCTTCTACCATCTTTATCGACCCTGCTGTAGGCACCTCTGTATTTCCACGCTTAATACAGTACCTGGCATGTGCAAGAAGTTCAGTAAGCACTGAAGTGATCTAAAGCCACCTGCCCTCATGCTAATTCTGTCATTTACTATTTTATTTGTGTGACTTTGTCACTAAAGTGGACGATGAAATCATCCTTTCTGTCTGGTCCTCAGCTTCCTCATTCATACGATGGGAGTTTGGACTAGAGGATGTTCTGGTCCCTCCTGACCCTGACACTTCATGACACTCTGTGGCATTTGGGTTCCTGTGGCTGGTGGTGTGCTATGACAAGTTAGGAGTGAACATCCATGTGAAGGTGAGGTCGTTTTACACAAGGTTTTTTTTTTTTTTTTGGTACACGGGCCTCTCACTGTTGTGGCCTCTCCCGTTGCGGAGCACAGGCTCCGGACGCACAGGCTCAGCGGCCATGGCTCACGGGCCCAGCCGCTCCGCGGCATGTGGGATCTTCCCGGACCGGGGCACGAACCCGCGTCCCCTGCATCTGCAGGCGGACTCTCAACCACTGCGCCACCAAGGAAGCCCTACACAAGTTTTTTAACACAAGTTTTTTTTTTTTTTAATCCTGGAAAATGAATTAGGCCAAAGTCTGTTTAGGAAGCTCCTCTTACAACTGACGCATAATTCCTTATTACATTTTGTACTCTTTAGGCCTTTAGAAATTGGTAAGGGTATATGTGTGTATGACGGCATGAGTGTATGTCTATGTATAATATACTTCTGCATCTGTTAATAATTTACAGGTAGATGGTAAGAAGTTTTTCTGTCAAAGAAGGTTATATGATAATTACATTGTATTTGACCTAGTAATTCATTTTTAGGAATCTGTTCTAGAGAAATGGCCTAGAATACAGATAATTTATAGACAAAGTTATTAATAACAAACTTACAGTACTGAAAAGACAAATACAAAGTAAATGCTTAGCAATAAGAGAATAATTTTATAAATTTGGTATATACATAAAATAGAATATTATATTAAGAAGAAGTGTACATAGTTATTTTATTCAATCTCGGCTATTTAAAGCAGTGTATAGAAAAGGAGTGGAGGTAATCCTAAATGACAATAATGATTATTTCTGGACAGTAGGATTATGAAATATTTTTATTCTCTCATTAACATTTCTTTCTGTTTTTTTTTTAGCAATGCCTATTATTTTTCTTGTGAGAAATCTAAAATATAGAAACCTATCCAAATGTCTAAATATCTAGATACTTATATATTTATTTAGGTATTTAAATAGTTACATATTTAGATAAACCTAATTTAAATGTTTATATATTTAGATAAACTTCTAAATATAGAACCTTATCTAAAATATAGATATTTCTGTAATGAATGCTAAAAATAACAGTGCCAGTTTCTTTGCTGTGTGGGAAATACCATAACAGAAAAGAGTGAGGTGAATCAAACTATCCCACCCTCAAGTTTATTGTACACATCCACTAGTTCTCTAAAAGGTCCCGACCGTAGCATCCAGTGAACTGCCTGGCTGGGATCCATGTCCGTTGCACAGGCAGAAAGAGAAGGTCCCCTGTAAACCGTTCTGCCAGTGACCATGATAGCATAGCCATCAAGTCTGCAGGCATTCACTCACAAAGTTCAGTGTTTACAGAAGGTGGTGCAGACCCAGGAAATAATAGAATGAATGAATAATTTCCCATTAAGTGTTTTGTGACAAGGAGCATTAAACAAGAGCATCCTTGGAATCCTAGAATTATAGAGCTATAGGGGAACCTTACATATCACTTTTCTCTTTACTCCAGATTCTGGACTTTCTCAGCACACAGTGGGAGAAATCCTGTTTGGAGTCATCCCAACTACTGTGGCTTTCTGGTTGTGTGAACTTAGACAATTTACTCATTCATTCAAGAAATATTTACTGAGTTGTTGCTTTGCGCCAGGCTCCGTGCCTGGTGCCGGGAATAAAATACTGAACAAGGTGGAGAACCTGCCCTTATGAAGTTTAATGCCCTCGGGGGTGGAGGAAGATACAGACAAGCTATTTCACTTCTTTAGCAACTCCTGCCTTCTTTACGTTTCCATTAAATTCTGCTGCTTCTCATGGTTTGGTACCAGGTTTGGTCTTCTCTCACATTCCATGGTCTCACTTGAGAGTTTCATCCTCTCCCATCATTCTAGACAATACCTGTTGAGTGATGGCTTCCCATCTGTATTTCCAGTCTGGGTTGCTCTTCTGAGCTACAGACTCAGAGCCGATTGTTAGCTCCCATTGGGAGTCTAAGAGCCACCTAAAACTCAGCTTGTCCAAGACCGAGTTTGGTGTCATCTTCTCCCCCGATCCCCACCCAAACCAGCTTCTCTCCTGTGTTTCCTCTCTCTCCATGAAGAGTCCTCTTGTCCACCCAGTGTCCGAGCCAGAAATCTCTCTTCCTCCATTTCCTTTCCTGCTGTCCAGTCCACATCTATTGAACCACCCAGGTCTGTTGATTACCCCTCCTATGGAGACATTGTTCATTTCAGTCCCCTTCTCTTTACCCTAATCCCTGCTACTTTCCTCAGGTTTTCCAGCCCCCAGTCACTTCTTCACATTCCAGACACTTAATCTTTCTTTGTGTAGCTCTGATTACATCATTCCCCTGCATGGCACCTCCTTCGTGGCTCCCCCCTGCCCTTAGAATACAGAATAAAATCTAGTGTCTTTGCCATGGCCCTGCTGACTTCTCCAGTCTCATTGCCTGCCCCCTTTTTCCTTAAATCTTAAAGCGCCAGCCACCCCCTCCCTCACTTGTTTGGACCATTCCATTTTATTCCTTAGATCTTGAGTCAGATATTACTTCCTCCAGGAAATCTTCCCCAAATTCCCAAGTGTGGGTTGGGCACTCCTGCTGCCTGTTCCCATAGCCCCCCATCCATTGCTCCCCTTCATTGCTGTTAGGACATTGCCTGGCTCCTCTCTTACCAGAAGACCATGGGCTCTGTGAGGGCAGGGACCATTACCTTTTGTGTTTCTAGAATCTAGTGCAATAATAGGTAATGGTAGGTACTTAATAAATTGATTTAAAAAAGTCATTTTTTTATTTCTTCAGATCACATTAATATGGGCATAAAGAGAAGATCAAAATAATAATGATAACAGAACGATTGTTTTGTTCTCTTGGTCCTTCCTTGGCTCAAACCCTGGTTGTTAACTCTTTCTTCCCTTAAGAGGTGCTCCAATCTCTCTGGCAAACTGACCCCGGGTGGTCCACTCCATGAGCTCATAGGCCCTGCCTGGGGGTGACTAAACTCTAAGATCAGCCACTCTTAGAACTGGAATAAAACTAGCCCTACGTGGAGCCGCTTTGTTAGATTCTGATCAGAAAGAGGGAAATGCCGCAATAAGAACAATAGCTAACCTTGGTTGAGGGCTTCTTATATGCCGGATGCCATTCTAACTGCTTTTATGAATTAGTTTGATCTTCTCAACAGTTCTATGAGGTAAATATGATTATTTCCATTGAACAGATGAGAAAACTGAGGTCTTGAGAAGTTAAGTAACCTGCCTCAGGGCACAGAGCAGAGAGTGATGGAACCAACTCGGGCAGTATGATTCCAGGGCCCTCACTCTTAGCCACTGCACTTACTGCTTCCCTAGCTGAGGTCTAAAGGACTTTAGCTCTGACCTTCTGTGTCTGTGGGCAATAAGGCATTCACTATTAAGGGGTCTTCTTCTCTCTCAAGCACTATCCGTTGTTGCCCTTGGGTGCAGACAATCCAGATGGAGTCAGTCCTTCTCTCAAAGCCCTCTGTGACTCCTTCCTTACTTCCTGCATAGATCTTCATATTCTTCATGAGAGGCAGAGTAGCATATGGGTTAAGGAGTAGACTCTGGGCCCAAACCACAGCTCTGTCATCTATTAGATACATGACCTTGAACAAATTATTTAACCCTTCTATGCCTTACTTTCCTCATCTATAAAATGAGGATAATTATAATCTTGCATAACCTATAGGCTATTGTAAAGATTAAGGGAGTTAATATATGTAATACACTTAGAACAGGGCTTGGCACATAATAAGCAATACATTTGCATTAGCATTTTCGTAATTGAAATAATCTTGTTAATATTTACTCCAACTGGTAGTAGGATGCTTTGATTATTAAGTACCAGGATAGTTCTACTACCGTTCAAGATGTAGAACGGTAGACCAGTTCTTTCGTCTCATTTTGGGTTTTAAAAATATATATCACCCAGCAAGATAAAAATAAATCATCTGCAAAACCTCACATGAAAGGTTTTCATAAATCTTGTAAAAGTTGGGCCAAGTTTAAAGTTCACCACTTAGATTGATTTAAAGCCCTTCATTGTGAACATTCTAATGGCAGTGCTTATAAAAGGAGGATCTGGAACGGCCTGACTAACGGTACATGTGTGCCTGTGTGTGTGTGCATGTGTGTGTGGGGGTGTCACTGGAATCATGACCTTTCATCTACCTGATGGGTGTGAGTAAGAGGAGTTAGCTCAGGCGCAAGGAGAGTCTGCAGATGATAAAACCTTATTCTCAGTCATGCTCACGCCCACAATGGGTGGGTAGTAGACTGTGTGAATCGGGTTCGCGGTCCTTTGCATGGCATTCATGGGCTACCCTCGATGTCCTGATCAAACCCATCTTTCTACTCTGTACCCTTCCACTCTTACCCTTTTTTCTGCCTAGAATTTTCTCACTCATCTCTCAGTAAGACCTGATCCTGTGTGTATCTCAAGGCCCAGATTACAACCCATTTCCTTCCTGGAGCTTTTTCTGAACCCCTCAACCTACTGTGTACGTTTCCTTCTTTGCCCTATGCTTCTCTCTCTGTTGCATATTTTCACCTTCTTAACTTTGGTGTACTTACAGGGAATTTCCCTTTAGCCTGGGCTCTCAAATACATTCTTTCATTTAACCCTTCAAGCAACCTTGTGAGGTCTAATATCCTTACTTTCCTGATGAGGAACCCAAGGCTCAGAGAGGTTAAGTGATTTGCCCAAAGACACGAGCCAAGTCAGACCAACTCTGGTGCCCTTTTTTCTGCCCCAGACTCCCTCTTTGAAGTCCTGTGCATGTCGTGCTCACTTTTGTATCATCCCCTGAGATGCCTAGCACAGCTTTAGGCTCAATAAATTTCTTTATTCATCAACTCATGTTTATTGAACATATGAGGTATTAGTTAGGTCTTGGGCCCTGGCATTTTACAAATATAGAGGTTTGGGAAAGGAAAGAAGATAATGTGGTAGTGGCATCTGTATTTCACTCAGTAAAGTGGGATTCATGTGGTTTACCAACTCCATTGCCAACAGGGCAGGTAGGTGTTTGGGTGAACAAGATTGGATATAATCCATTGAAGGGTGATGTGGACATCACAACTGGATATCAGTACTTTGTCTAATGGAAATGGTCACTATGTAACTCTAGCCAATTGTTGACACATTGGATTATGGACCTAGTGTTATGAGATTGTCCATTTTTTCAGAAAAACCAGAAATCCAGACTTGTACAATTTGCTTTTATTCAATGTTGGCAGCTAATTAATTTTTTTTCAAAGACTGAAGATCTAAACAACACATAGCTGGTTGTTACCACTTTCTGCCTTGAAATGCTGAGTATTGAGCTAACCGTGCAGCCGACAGTGCCCACATTCGTGGTCAGGGAGCCCGTGCTGAGGATGGGCGGGGTCTCTCCTCTTCTCCTGGTCTCGCTCACCTGCTGGCCCACCTGGTTTTGCCACAATCACTCCACCTCCTTGCCCCCTGCCCTCTTGGCCTGTCCCACGGTGACGGCTGTCCTATCTCCTCCGCAGAGATCCCCAACGCTGGATCTTGCTCTCTAATTTAGCTCCTTGTCTTTATTGTGATGAATGAGGCTGAGCAGATGACAAGCAGAGATCACTGGGCAGAAGATCAAACGCTCCCCTTGGGCTGCCCGGGGCATATTTATGACTTCACTGCTTTGGGATATTCCACGCATGAAAATGCGAGGCCTGAAGAGAGTGAACTTCTATCCCCCAGATACCTCTACTCTGTCCCAGTGGGAAAAGAGAGATTCGCACAGGGGCTGCCAAAGGAGGACCTCTGAAAACAAAGCTGATGACAACCTGTCTGGGATTTTTTGTGGCTGGAGCACTTCATAGAAATAGGGTCCAAATTAAGGCACCTGTGGAGTCACTTCAGCTTTGTGATCTGGTGACTCCAAAATAATATCAAGGCTTGTTTAAAGTGTTGACGGAGGTCGTTATGCTAAGAGACTCCTGCTTCAGTCAATGGTATAGTCCCCAATATCGTGTCACGGGGTTTCTAGGAATATGACTTAAGCATCAGAAGCAGACATTCTGGATGTTTGTTTATAAAGTCAGTTCCTGGCCTTCATCCCGGATCCAGAAACAGGGTCTGAGAATATGCATTTTAAAAGGTATCTCTGGGGGCTTCCCTGGTGGTGCAGTGATTAAGAATCCACCTGCCAATGCAGGGGACATGGGTTCGATCCCTGGTCGGGGAAGATCCCACATGCTGCAGAGCAACTAAGCCCATGTGCCACAACTACTGAGCCTGCGCTCTAAAGCCCACGAGCCACAACTACTGAAGCCCACGCGCCTAGAGCCCGTGCTCCGCAATAAGAGAAGCCACCGCAATGAGAAGCCCGCGCACCGCAGGGAAGGGTAGCCCCCGCTTGCCACAACTAGAAAAAGCCTGCAAAGACCCAAAACCCAGCCAAAAATAAATGAAAATTTAAAAAATTAGAAACTTTAAACAAAAAGTATCTCAGGAGATTCTCATGGGAGCGAGGATTAGGAAGCTTTGACTAATGATAATATAACGATGGCCACAGCGCCCTAAATGTTCTAAGTGCTATATATTTATTCCTTACTACATGCCTATGAGGTCCCTGTTTCTCAAAGTGTGAAGTAGTTGGCAGTTTGCAGTTGAAATTTCAGATGCCATAAAGATGAATTTTTAAAAAAATTTTTTAAGTTTTATGTTTAACTTATGTGTATAACTCATGTATTTAATCCACTAAACTCATGATATCATGGGTACTACATCTTAAGTGAAGGCTAAATTTATTTGAGTAAAAACAGTGTATCAACTAAGGAAATATAAATCAGCAATAGTTCTGGTAACAAAATACTGGGAAAGTGGAATATGAATATTTGAAGTTTGTGAAGCACTGAAATGAGTGAAAAAGCTCTGTACTAAGCCAGAAAACTTGGATTTAAATCTAGAATTAAATCTTTACTAGCCGTGTGCCCTTGAGCAAATCTCTTTGCCTCTCTGAGCCTTAGCTTCCTTCTCAGCAAAATGGAAATATTAAAATCAACTTTACTGGGCTGTGCTGAAGAGTAAATGAGAAAACGTAAAATAAAAGAGCACGTAGTAGGCGGTCAAGAAATACTGAATATCAGTATTAGTTGAATTTTCCTAAAATACTAATTGAATATGTCTTTCATGTGGACATTACTTGAATCTTCCTAAGAATGTGTTAGATACATAAACTCTTATTTTCTCACGTCTTTTTCTGAGCCTGTGTCTTTACCACACTTACTAAAACGTTTAAGGGGAAAGCACTGAACTGAGAGTCTAAAGATTTGGGTTCTTATTTCAGCTCTGCCTCTGGCTACCTATGTGACCTCCAACAAGGCATTTTGCCTCATTGTACCTCAGTTTTATAATCTATAAAGCGTGTTTGCAGTAGAAGGCTTCCAAAGTTTCTCCCAGCACCAACATTCTGTTTGCATCAGAGCTGTTTCTTTATTATCTGCAACAAAAGAAGAACAGTCAAAGCACAGATTAAATGTCATTTTAGCCCAGTAGCTGATCGGCCAGAACTGCTGTCCAGTGGCCTGACTTCCTGGTTTTTTTCTCACATTCCTTTGGAGGGACTAATGAACATTAAAATCAAATGGTTGGCAGAGGAAGAGGAAAAAAGACGATACTGGAGCAAGGACTCTGGATTCCCCACAAGCTAGAAATATCTCCCAAATGAATAAAAATTGATTATAAGTTTACGGTACTGTATTTTGACAATATGGTATAGCTTGTTAATGAATCATGCTAGCATTCGACTAGTGAGTGACCCATCATTACATTGTGTCTCTCTGTTTCTTCCTGCCTTAGAAATAGCGATAATATGGATTTTTAAAGTGGAAGATTCGTCTTTAAAAAGTGAATCAATAATTAGCTGTGATGGTATAATTAGCTGCCTGGGTGAGTTCTCTGAAATGAACTCTTTTGGGGTCAGTTATCTACCGTTAAGCAGTTACACAGAATTCTTTCTATTTCATGCCCAGAAGTATGAAACAGAAAAATCATGGGATGCTGAAATTGCTGAACACACACGAAGCGGTGCCACAGTGCCCCCACTCTGTGCCAAAGCACATTTCTGAGCGTTTTATAATTTCTCCCTGGCTTTGAGATCCCACAGTCCCGTCTGGGGTTGATGCTGTGTAATCCGCTGAGACAGTATTCCATTAGGCACTTCCTTGGTGGTTGATACCTCGTCCACCTTAGGGACCTGTGAATGGGATTGGGAAAGAGGCTTCCATCGTTTCAGCCACATGCAGCAGCTTGCCACCTTCCAGAATTCATGCTGAGGATTGCTAAAAAGGATAGCATTTAATTGGCTGAAGTATAAATCATGGCTTGCCAGGGTGCATTCATTCATTTGGAAACTGTTTTTGATCATCCACTGGGCTAATAGTGCTGTGGAATTTGAAAAAAATGTATTTTATATGGTTTCAAGAACAAAGTATATGGTAGAGGTTTGCCCTCAAGGAATTAACAGTCCTTTGGAGAGCCAAGACATGCGTTCATAGGTTAAACAGCAACACGCAGGAAAACTAGATACCCCTGCAATGCACTCCTGGTAGAGTTGACAAAAGGTAATGTCATGGAATGTGAATGCTGGTTGGGTGACCTTGTCTAATCCTTTTATGTTCCTGATAAGGAAACTGAAGTGCAGAGAAGTAAAAAATATAGCCCTTAGGAAACAGCCAGGAAAGGATTGAATTGGGGCTTGAATGCAGATCTTCTTATGCCCTCTGACTCTGTTTTCTGCTCTTCTAAGACTGTTTTAAGCATGAAATTAGGGATTTCAGAAAGCTATAGATGCTCAGAGGGGGAAAAGTGGCCCACTTTAAAAATCAAACTTCCAGTATTACTTCAGGAAGTAACAGAGACATACAATTTGATTTAATACAATGCACATACTCTCTAGTCCAATGGCAACATCACGCCATTAACTAGATACACACTATTGTCAAACTGTGGTACTGTAACACCATCATTGACTTTTCACCATTTAGGAGAGAGTTCCAGCCTGAGGAGAATCTAGATCCCTGGTTTCTCAATGTCTTGTTTCTTTTCCCCCTCTTCCTTCCATCAGCTATTTGGCTTTATTCATTAGCACCTTCAAAGGTATATAAGAAAATGAACCTAGTAAGTTGGCTGTCATTCTGAAGCTCTGGAAGATTGCCCGTCTTCACTGAATTTCCTCATCAGTAAAGGAGACGGTAACAGCATTGACCTCGTAGAATCGTTCTAAGAATCAAATGAGTTCATATGACTTAGAACAGTGTCCAGAACATGGCAGAGGCACTCTCCACTATATTATCATCTCCACCATCATCCCTATGTGACTCTGCCTTGCTTGTCCTTGCCTCTGACACATGCTCCCCACAAGCTATACCGTTGTGGTATGCACACTGTACCAAAATGTTCACCTCTTTTGTAGAAGGAAAATATTCATATCCTCTCTTCCCCATCTAAGATCTTAGCAAGAGTGCTTAAATTCAACCTCCTAAGAAACTGACATTTTTGTTGCTGATAATTTCCCTGAACAGATTTTCATACCAGTTTGTGTTGGAGTGCGTTAGCAATCATCAACCATTGCCCTTTCATTTACAGATGTTGTAGAAGTTATGTCCATCTGTGGTGGATGTACACTGGGGGTTGTGATCAGCCCAGTAAGATTAGAATTAGGGGATCTTGATTTTAATCCCAAACCACCGCTTTTATTTCTGCATTCAGGGAGGGGAAGAGGAAATACAAGACATGCTTTATAGAGATAGTTGATGTTGGCTTCCTGAAAGAACCACCCTAATGACCTGTTGAAAGCCCAAAGCTACAGTTATTATTGTGATAAGGGAGAACACTACCTTGAAAGAGGAGAAAGGGAAAAGCTGTGATATTTATGATGTTTGGGGATTTGGGTTAAGACAGTTCTTTGAATGCAGGGACTTGGGCGGATTGTGTAAGGATCAAGATATAATTGTTCAGAATTAGTGAACACAACTATCAGTGAGAATGTTGGAGAATGAACAGTCATTTTATGCTATCTATGGAAAAGTTGATCAATTTGATGTTTATTAAATGGGGTTTTCAGGAAGTTATTTGCAACCTTTATCTTCCTGGCCAAGAATTTCCTGGAATAGTAAAATCAAGTTGATGAAGATTAATGGAACAATAAAGTCATATGGACAAAAAGCTGTGGTGTAGATAATTTTGGCCTCAGTGATAATTACACATTTCTTAGGCGCCAACAGTCTGCCAGATCATTTATATACTTTTTTGCTGAAAGTTCAGTATGGGCAAGGATGATTTTGTAGATTATTCTGTTGCTAGTTCCCACACATTGTGTCTGGCACGTGGTAAACACTCTCTAAATAATTGTGAAATGTTTTAATTTTGTTATAGCATTATGGTTTATAACACCATACAGTTGATATCATTCCATGACCCTGAAATTTTACCTCTGGGCATATAAACCAAAGAAACTCTCCTACACTTCTGTAAGGGAACATGTAAAGAGTCTTCATCACAGCACTGTTGGTGGTAGCTGGGAATTGGAGACAATTTGGGTGCACATCTTTATTAGTCAGGGTTCTCCAGAGAAACAGAACCAGTTGGACATAATCAATATATATATAAGGAGTTAAGAAATTGACTCATGGGATTCTGGAGGCTGACCAGTCTCAGATCTGCAGAGTGGGATGACAGGCTGGAGACCAGGGAAGAGCTGGCGCTGCAATTCAAGGTAGAAGAGGTCAACCTCAGGGGCACAGGGCTAGGGGAAAATGACCAAACAGCCCAGAAAGGACCAAGGAAAAAAGACCAGCATAAATAGGTTGCAGCACTTAGAAGTAATGAAGTAGATACTGATACTGACATGGATGAATCTGAAAGTACAATGCTGGGTAAAAATGATAAGAAACAGATCTAAAACTCAATTCCAATTAAAAAATTAAAAATACACACAAAATGACAGTGCACATTTGCAAGAATGTTTGGGAACAAAATCATACACATGAAGTCTGTGGGGTGTGTACCTATGGTAGGGGAGAGGAATGTGGATTAAAGGGAATAAACAGAAAAATAAATAAAAGAGGGATTTTTCCTGGACCAGTGTTGATAATGAACCATGAATGAGGAAAGGGATTAATTAACTCAACCCTTTGCATCAAAGGTCCAACTTTTTTACAAAAAGAAAAAATCTAGTTGGTATTAGTTTCTCTGATGTAAGAATGTGGCAGCTAAGGCCTGAGGATTTTGATGAAACAGCCCGAGGTTGTGAAGGTGGTGGGAGGTCCCTCCAGGAAACGAGAGGCCAGGAACATCCTTGATGCAGACCCTTCTCTTAAGTTACACTGCCAGGACCCTGGCTTCGTGAGACATTTAATCCCTGTAATACAGTGATTGACCTGTGTGAACTCATATCGCTGCCGTACCTTTCTTGGGCTCCTGCCTGGCAACCAGCGAAGAATATTAATACTTCTCCAAATACTAAGGTCCCACTTTCAGAGTCTGAGAACTTACTTTAGAAAAGTACCACCATCGGCCTTATACCTATCATTAACCAAATCTTCTGTAAATGGCATCATTTTCGCGGCAAGGTAACTGTCAGGTTGGGCCTGGGCAGACACAGACCTCAGCTGTTATCTACAAGGTCGCTTTCAATCTCTTGCCCTTTTCCATCTGTCAACAGGCGTCTCACTTGGTTTATGTTAAGCTTAGAAAATGGGGTTTGGGTTTAGCCAGAAGGCATAGATGGCCTCAGCCACCTGGCTCTGGGAGGGAAGGAGGTGGGGATGGTTTTAGCCACCCTGGGGCTCTGTGTAAGGGGGCCAACCAGCACTTGCCCCTCAAAGGATGCTTGTTGCAGGAGCCAGAGTGCTATCTGCCCACAAACAAAATCCTCTCCACTGGAGAGCTCCCCAGGCTGGGTTTTCAGGAAAGGGCAATCATGGGCATGGCCCCAGGAAGCTGTAGTGATCACATTAGCAGAACGATAACAGCGGAGACAGTAATTATAAAATCGACCACCATCATTTATTTTTTCATCTACTCTGCAGGAGGCACGGTGCTCAGGGCTGACATCCATGGTCACATTTCATTCTCGTGACAATCGTTTTTTACTGACGGGGAGACCAAAGTCAAACAGGTTAAGTAGCCTCCTGAGCCCAGAATGGAGCCAGAAGAGGATTCAGTTCCCACAGGCTCCTCCATCTCTGCTCCTTCCTCACAGAGGTTCAGCTCCAACCCCAGTAGTCTAGTCTGTCCTGGGATAGGCAGGGGTGGGCTAGGGCTGGAAGCCCAGAGAAGGTTAAAGCTTCCTATGTGGGGCTAAGGGAGACCTCCCAGAGGCTAGGATTGATGCTTGCCTTTAAGGCAGGGTCTGATTCTTGGGGTTGTTTTTCCTCTCCCCACCTAGAGAGTATTCCTTTTTACCTTCGGAAAGGACCACTCTGATAAGAAGGGAGTTCATCCAGTGGCACAGTCAGGATATAGAACCTGCCAGACTGGGCTGATGCATGGCTCCCTCGTGGTGTCTTGAGAGCCTGGGGTCCTGGGATCCTCTGGCTGGGCTGGTAGGCTCAGCCTGGTCCCGGCCACTGGGAAAATGGGTGGAAGGCAGGGGAGGGTGGACCTGGCCCAGGGCTTCAGGTTTGCTCTGAGCAAGCCAAGGTCCCTGGCACCAAAGTGAGGGCTCCTGGGCTGTACCTGGGCTGTCAAAGTGAGCTAGTGTTCATTTCCCTTCCTCTGGTCCTCTTCATGGATCACATGACTGAAGTCACATGCTCCCTTCCTTGGCAACCAGTGCCCGAAAGGGGATAAAAGCCCACTTTGCCCAATTCGTTTTCAGGACTTTGTTCTGGCTGCCTCCTTTTTGGTTTTCTTTTTTTTAATGATGTTTTGTCTAGTAACAAATAATACTAAAACTAAAGAATTAAATAATTAATAATAATGATAATAAAATAATTGGTGGCAGGCACTGTTCTAATTGTTTTACACTGACGACCTCATTTGATCCTCTGCATAACCTTGTAAATTCTTCTGCCCAATTGGCAGATGAAGAAACTGAAGCTTGGAAGGGTTAGGAAACTAGTTCAAGGTCACACAGCTAGAATATTGAGGAGCAAGGAACAGAACTCTATTCTGTTTTCCTTCAAAGCCCAGGATACTTTCTGCTTGAGCACATTGACTATAAAATGGGGCTGGTTATAATAGTAGCCCTGCTTGCTTTGCAAGCCTGCGGTGAGGATCAAATGAGACAGTAATTGGGAAAGCACTTCGAAAATTACAAAGCACTGTGTAAATATATGGTATTACTCTAATGTATCACTGGCCTACAAAAACACTGCTCCAACATTTCATTTAGGAGAAGACACACCAGACCATTATTCAATAAGATAACACCACATGTGATCCTTTTATCATTCTAAGAATGTTTACGAAGTCTACAAAACCAAAGCCATTAAGAAGGTTTTGTTTTCTGGGTAGACTCAGTAAACTTGGAGCAAACTCAAGACATCTTTAAATAGCCAGGAAGTTAAACTGAAGAGACTGCATTAAGTGTCAGAGAATTGAATGCCCTTTCAGACTCTGGGAGTTTAAGATGTATGCTATTGATAAATTAGAGTATTCCTAGGAACTGCTTTCAAGGAGTTAGATGAGAATTCCTTTGGGACTAAAGGGAGCTATGATAATTATACAAAATAATAGCAAAAGTAGTTACAACACGTGGAGTAGCGGGACATCCAACCAGACTCCCTAGTTAACTTGATATATAACCTGGGCAAATTCATCTGTGCCTTAGTGTTCTTACTGGTAAAATGGGAATAAAAGTACTACCTACCTTTTAACATTATTGCGATGATTAAATAAGTAATTGAAACAGTGCCTGGCACATAGTAGCCACTCAGTAAATGTTGCCTCATGCCATTATTGTGATTTATTAAGCTCACAAAATATTTATGAACAGCACAAGAAGAGAAGGTTAAAGATACTAAATTCAGCTGACTGATGATTAAGAGCCTCCAGTGTGCCAGGCATTGTGCTCTATAATTTATATGCATTATCTCTTTGATTGCTATAACAACCACCAGAAAGAAATTTTACCACCCTCCCCCATCTTACAGATATGGAAACTAAGGTCCAGGGGATGCTGTGTGATAGTCTGAATTGCTCTCTAAAATTTCTTTATTCTTTGCTGCTTCCCAGACTACCAAAGCCTGGTTGCTGGTAGTAAGTCCTCTGCTTGATATTGATGATATTGGTTGATACTGAGATTGGGGAGAAAGACTGTCCAGTGTCCTAACCTCTCTGCCCACACTGCTGAGAAATGGGCAACAAGGGGAAGGAAGACCCCTCTAGAAGTGATGGCTAAGAAAGTTGAAGTTGGCCTTTCCACACCTTTCAGGGTTCTGGAGCTGTGATTACATTCCCCAGTTAGGACTGTTCTTGAAGCTTCTTTGAACAAGATTTTAAGGTTTTAGAAATATTCAGTAAGGCAGGCATATGGGGCTGGTACCTTGTAATCCCTCAGGATTTCCAAATGGGTTGATTTAGGATATTATCACATCAGATCACAGCTCTAAAACTTCCTTTAGCTCCCCATTGTTGAAAGGGCAAATGTCCTGATTCTTTAATAAAAATGGTAGAGTGGAGTAAGTTAGGCCTTCAAGGTCCAACAGACCCAAGTCTGAATCCAGGCTCTAGCTAGAGACATCAACCAGCTGCATGATTTTGAGCTGAGATTAATTTCTCAGAGCCGCAGTTTCCTCATCTTCCTTGCCAGGTTATTGTAAAGATCAAATAAGAAACAAAGGGATACTAAGTACCGCACCCCGTGTGGCTTACTGTAGGTGATTACTAAATAATAGTTCCCGCTCTTTCTTTTAGCAAGGGACACGTAAGCCTTTCTAAACAGACCTCAGTCTATGAATTAATATACTCTCTCTCTATGTGCCCTATAGTTCATGAAGACGAAGTTGAAACATGTCGTTTTCAAATTTGTCACATAAATGAGTTCATTTATGTGGAATTGCCTAGCTTAATGCCTGGGCAAGGTGTGGGTTCTAAATAAGGTGGAGTGAATGAGGGTGGCCGAATAGGAGGAAGTAGGGGTATTGGGAATGTTTTCTTTCAAGGGGTCCCCAGACTGAACCTCAAACTCAGGGGAGTCTCTAAGGGGGAGAGGGGAATGGGGGAAGGGAAAATGGTCAATGAAAGACAGAGCTTTGGGACCTGTATACTGCTGCCCACTCCCCCATCCACCACAGTATTTGCCCCCCTCTCTCTCCACGAAGCCAGACCACAGCCCGTCACATTTAAAGTTTGCTATTTGTCCATCCTGGAAAGGGTGCTGCATGGCATAGGATTAAAGTCAGTGCATAGTGATTGCTTTGTGCAGAGAATTGTCCCCGGCTAAATCTGCATTCATGACTAGTCCTGTAAATGCCATTACGGTGTTCAAGTTAGCTGCTCCTGTTGACTTCATGTTGACTTTCTTTGTATCAGACATAAGCTCCTGAAAGAGTTTCTGTGCAGAGGGCCATTTAAGGCCATGCAGTTGGTTTGGGATTGCCTGGGAATACAGCCTCTCCTGGAATTGCATTTAGGACCCTAACTTAAAGTGTATTTTCATGCTGATGTTTCCCTTGGTCCATTTCCATGTGTCGGGTATCTGGAAATGGACAGATTACACGATATGAAGTCTCTTTGGTTTCTATAGGAGCACATTTTATGTCTGGCATCGTCAGCTCATTAGCTGTTCTACCTAAGTGAATTTTCCAACTAATCAAAGCATTCCCCATTGAATGCCAAATGCTTTGCTGTTTAGTGGAAATCTTCCTTAATGGATTGCCCATACACCTCTGTCTTCGTAAAAAGGGATACCTTTTCACAATAGTGCACGGTCACCATTGTGAGCTATTGGACGGTGCTGCCATATAGTACAGACCCAGGGTCTGTTGGAGTTTAGACTGATTGCCCCAAGCTGTCCTTGGGTCCCCTCTCTTTCTCCTCAGAGTGCTTTCTAGTTTATCTGCCTCCATCTCCTTTCCTGCTGTCCATTCGTTGTGTCTAGTCAACTCTGGACTGGGAAATCTGATAACTAAGCTTGTGAAAAGTGTGTATAAACCGCTTCTGAGGGGAGACCTTTAGAGCTTTCTAAGGAGGAAGAGCTTCAGTGCGTAAATCTAGGTTGGCTCTTGAAAACAGAAAGAGTCCTTACTTGGACCATATTTTGTCAGATGGTTGTTTACCCGGTCTGCCAAACTTGAATCACAGGGACCCGATCCAGATGTTGCCTGAGGGCTTCCCTGGTGGCGCAGTGGTTGAGAGTCCGCCTGCCGATGCAGGGGACACGGCTTCGTGCCCCGGTCCGGGAAGATTCCACATGCCGTGGAGTGGCTGGGCCCGTGAGCCATGGCCGCTGAGCCTGCGCGTCCGGAGCCTGTGCTCCGCAACGGGAGAGGCCACAACAGTGAGAGGCCCGCGTAGCGCAAAAAAAAACAAAAACAAAGCAAACAAAAAAATGTTGCCTGAGACTTCCACGTTACTACCAGCTAAAGTAATTCCTTTAAGTGGGATTTATAAGAACTTCAAAAAGATTCATTCAGTCATTTCTTGTTTACTGCCAGGCACTGAGTTAAGCACTGGCTATCTAGAAAAACACAGTCCTTGCCTTTGGGTTGCTGAGAGTCTAGATGGGGAAAAAGCATAGCAATAGATAAGCTTGGAGAACAGTGTAAAGGGGTGTATGACTACGTTCTGTATAGCTTAGAGGAGGGAATGGCTTGGAAGGATGAAAGACAAGAGACAATTTGCTCCCTCTTTACCTCCCTCCTTTATTTATGTCTTTCTTTATCTCCCTCACTCTTACATTCAATAAACATTTACTTAGCACCAACTCTATTCCTTGCACTGAGATTACAGTAGTAAATAAGAAAGATATAATCCCTGTCCTGATTTGAATATTGAAGAATGAATTAGAGGAGGGCAGAGGGATGGAAATGAGCATCCCAGTAAGGAGAATCAGGGCATGAAAGGGTGAAGTGTCTTTGGAATGGTGAGCTATCATTTAGCATGGCTGGAATAATGGCAGACTAGATTATAAAGGACTTCGCATGCTCTGCTGAGGGCTTTAGACTTCATCTCATGTGAAATAGATGCCCAGTGAAGGTTCTAACCAGGGGGTTCTTAGAAAAGTATGGCCATATGGTGTGGGGATTATGGCATGGAAGATGGACAGTAGCAGAGGAGAACCAAACCCATACCATCTAATAAATTATATATACTTTTGAACTTCACCTTTAGGCCTTAAATTCCAGGTTTTCTGCCTCAATTACCTAGAATCCATCAATGGCTTTTCTGTTGTCCCTACCTTGGCTCTTTTTACCCCTTGAATGCTGTTACACAGACCCAAGTAATCAGAGCGTGTCAGAGGTCCGAGAGCCTGCCTGCCTCTGGAAATGAGCTAATAGATGAGTCCACCATGGGTTTGCTGTGGAATGATTTCAGCGGAATTTATTATATAAATAAATGTTATTCTGGTTTTTAACGTACATCATGAGGACTAAATGAGACAATGAATGTGAAACTCTCATGTCTGACCCATAAACGGTAACTAAACAACAGTTGTTTTTAACCATGCTTATTTCACTTTTCACGCTGGCTGCCTCTTTAACACACTTTCAGCTTTTCCCCACTATTCTATTAGCTCTTCAGCCGTGGGGACTGGGAATGTTAATCTTTGTGTCATACTGACTTTTAATTTATATTTAACCTGTCATACCCTGATTCAGTAATGCAGAGACATACGCCTGCTTTCAGAGAGCAGCAGAAATTCAGTTTTAATTTATCATGGCATTTAAACTGGAAGAAAACCTGAGGGTAGTATTCCTGGAGGTTTTAATGAGAACAACATTCTCTTTGCATTATCAATGTTCCTCAGACCCCACTTGGCTGGAGCCACTACCTCTGGCTTCAGTTAGCTCTTTACATTCCTCTATTTTTATATAAATTGTGCTATATTAGCATATATTTCACACTGTGACCTAGTGTTTCCCAGATCCTTTAAGCCAGGCTATTTGTACAGTACTCAACGGCAACGGAAGTAACATTGAAAACTAAGTGCACACTATAGTCCTGCTACATCACCCACTCTGTCATGCTGAAATGGATCCCTTGTTCTAAGAAGATTTGCAGTGAAATACAGTCTATTTACATTAAGGAGACCCTTGTATATTTAAGGCGTAATTGTTTCAGGGCCTTCATTAATTCTTGAATTGCAAGACCTAGGTTTTCTTTTCTTGTATCTTTTCTATAACAATGGAAGTCAGGGGTTTCCAAAAAAATAACAAACTGGTCCTCATTAAAATGGAGCTGGAAATGGTTTGCTGGTAATATGCTTTACGAAAATGAGAGAATCTGATTGTAAACCAACTCTAGGACCCAGCTGTCTCAGGGTCCAGGCTGGGAAGCTCCAGGATAAAAAGTAGTCTGTCTTTTGGGGGAAAAATAAAACAGGTTTTTACTTCTGTCATTGATGAAGTGCTTATCTTGTCAGAGAATTTTAGAGTTGGAAGGAATCTCAGAGTTCTCTTAACCCAGCCTCTTCCTGGAATAATAATCCCTTCCTCAGCATCTCTGACATATGGACATCTTGTCTCCACTTGAACACTTCTAGCCATGAACATCTCACTCCTTTTAAAAAATATTGTTGGAAGAAGCCTTTAGTCAGTTTGGTCCTATTGAAAGGGCTGTTGTAATTGTGGATGATCGTGGAAGATCTACAGGGAAAGGCATTGTTGAATTTGCTTCTAAACCAGCAGCAAGAAAAGCATTTGAAAGATGCAGTGAAGGTGTTTTCTTACTAACAACAACTCCTCGTCCAGTCATTGTGGAACCCCTTGAACAGTTAGATGATGAAGATGGTCTTCCTGAAAAACTTGCACAGAAGAATCCAATGTATCAAAAGGAGAGAGAAACCCCTCCTCGTTTTGCCCAGCATGGCACATTTGAGTATGAGTATTCTCAGAGGTGGAAGTCCCTGGATGAAATGGAAAAACAGCAGCGGGAACAAGTTGAAAAAAACATGAAAGATGCAAAGGACAAATTGGAAAGTGAAATGGAAGATGCCTATCATGAGCATCAGGCAAATCTTTTGCGTCAAGATCTGATGAGACGCCAGGAAGAATTAAGACGCATGGAAGAACTTCACAATCAAGAAATGCAGAAACGTAAAGAGATGCAATTGAGGCAAGAGGAGGAACGACGTAGGAGGGAAGAAGAGATGATGATTCGTCAACGTGAGATGGAAGAACAAATGAGACGCCAAAGAGAGGAAAGTTATAGCCGGATGGGCTACATGGATCCGAGAGAAAGAGACATGAGAATGGGCGGTGGAGGAGCAATGAACATGGGAGATCCCTATGGTTCAGGAGGCCAGAAATTTCCACCTCTAGGTGGTGGTGGTGGCATAGGTTATGAAGCTAATCCTGGAGTTCCACCGGCAACAATGAGTGGTTCCATGATGGGAAGCGACATGCGTACTGAGCGCTTTGGGCAGGGAGGTGCGGGACCTGTGGGTGGACAGGGTCCTAGAGGAATGGGGCCTGGAACTCCGGCAGGATATGGTAGAGGGAGAGAAGAGTATGAAGGCCCAAACAAGAAACCCCGATTTTAGATGTGATATCTAGGCTTTCATTCCAGTTTGTTTTTGTCTTTTCTTGTTTAGATAGCAATCTTTTAAATTCTTGCATTTTAGTAAGAAAGCTACCTTTTTATGGATGTTAGCAGTTTATTGACCTAATATTTGTAAATGGTCTGTTTGGGCAGGTAAAATTATGTAATGCAGTGTTTGAAACAGGGGAATTTTTTTTTCCTTTTTTTCCTTTTTTTTTTTTTAACTGTATAATGTCCCTCAATTTATGGCAGTGTACCTTGTGCCACTGATTTCCAAAGTGTACCAATTTTTTTTTTTTACTGTGCTTCAAATAAATAGAAAAAATAGTTAAGATTTTGATCTTCAACTTTGCCATTCATGCTTCTATGCACATTAGGCTAGGTGTTCCACTTGGAAAGCATAAGAGTGTCTAGGCCTTTGAGTGGCATATGCCATTTCTGGGAAATGTATTTGTAGGCTAAGTATTGCTTTCTACATTTAAGTACCCCCTTGTTTTAAAAAGAAGAAATGCATATTGAATAGTTTCATGATTTGATTTGTTTGGCATTATAGGAAGCAAGCCGGTGCTAGTATTTTCAAATGGCTATGTAAGCAAAGCTGAACTGTAAATCTTCATTCAGGAATGTGTATTAAGATTATGGAATGGGTGTAAGACTATTGGTAGGGGGAGAAAGTGGGTATGACTTAAATGGATCTTTTACGGCCCTATGATCTATCCTTTCCTTGAAAGTTTCTGAAGAACAAGTGGAAAGATCATTTTGTTGCATTCCTCCATTCTTGTTTTTTAAAGAACGAGTCCCAAGCCCTACGAACGGCTTGTATTGAACATTCACATCTGAATTAAAGATTGTTAAACATGAAGTCTTTTCATGTATTACTTCAAGTGATTTATAAAGATGGGGTTTAGTCTGAATAATTAAACTCGAAAGTAAGGTATAGTCATCATAAAGTAGGTTTGGCTATGTATACATTTGTACTCTAACTTTTACATCTCCTTGTGGTACTTCTGTTGGGCAAAAATCTGTAGGACTATAAAAAAAACTTATTTTCTTTTCTAAGAGCTGGTAGTGACTTAATAACAAATAGGGTTGCAGAGAACTATACTTACTGTGAAATATTTTTAACGTGTTTTTCCATAGTTTCCTTTTGATGTAGCACTAAATCTGGAGAGTTGCTCGTGCTACACAGTACAAATATCCTTTCCTCCCACCATAAAGCTTTGGAGCTTTTCGAAAAAAAAAAAAATATATATATATATATATATATATATACATAACACAAAATTAGCCATTTTAACCATCCTTATGTGTACAGTTCAGTGGCGTTAAATTCACTTGTTTGGTGACCATCACCACCCTTCATCTGCAGAACTTTTTCATCTTTCCACACTGAAACTCTGTACCCATTAAACAAGAATGCTCCATCCCTTCCACCCCTCAGCCTGTGGCAACCACCATTCTACTTTCTGTCTCCATGAATTTGACTTCTCTAGGTACTTCATGTAATTGGAATCATACAGTATTTGTCCTTTGTGGTCTGGCTTGTTTTACTTAGCATAATGACTTCAGAGTTCACCCATGTTGTAGTATGTGTCAGAATTTCCTTCCTTTTTTTTTTTTTTTTTTTTTTGCGGTACGCGGGCCTCTCACTGTTGTGGCCTCTCCCGTTGGGGACCATAGGCTCTGGACGCGCAGGCTCAGCGGCCATGGCTCACAGGCCCAGCCTTTCCGTGGCATGTGGGATCTTCCCGGACCGGGACACAAACCCGTGTCCCCTGCATCGGCAGGTGAACCACTGCGCCACCAGGGAAGCCCTCCTTCCTTTTTTTTTTTTTTTTTTTTTTGGTGGTACGCGGGCCTCTCACTGTTGTGGCCTCTCCCGTTGCGGAGCACAGGCTCCGGACGCGCAGGCTCAGCGGCCATGGCTCACGGGCCCAGCTGCTCCGCGGCATGTGGGATCTTCCCAGACCGGGGCACGAACCCGTGTCCCCTGCATCGGCAGGCGGACTCTCAACCACTGCGCCACCAGGGAAGCCCGCCCTCCTTATTAAACCTTCCTTTTTAAGGTTTAATAATATTCCATTGTATATATGTACCACATTTTATTTATCCATTCATCTGAAGATGGGCACTTGGGTTGCATCCACCTTTTAGCTATTGTGAATAATGCTGCTATGAACATGTGTGTACAAATACATGTTTCAGTTCTTTTCTTTTTTTTATTGTGGTAAAATACACATAACATAAAATTAATCATTAAGTGTACAATTCAGTGACATTAAGTACATTCATAATGTTGTGCAACCATTACCACAATCTATTTCCAGAATATATGTTTAACTTCTTGCTTTCAATTCTATTTCTGGGTATATACCCAGAAATAGAATTTCTGGATCATATGGTAATTCTATGTTTAATTTTTTGAGGAACTGCCATACCATTTTCCACAACAACTGGACCATTTTACATTCCCACTAACAATGCACAAGGGTTCCAATTTCTCTACATTCTCACCAACACTTGTTATTTTCTGATTTTTTAACTCCTTTTTAAACAATATAATTGTAATAGCTTGGACTCTGGCTTTGAAACCTGCCTCAGCCACATACTTGTTGTGTGAGTTTGGACAAATTATTTAATCTCTCTTATTTTTTTTTATTCTGTCTATTTTTTTGTGAAATATGAATAGTAAGGGAGATGATAATAATGACCTTATAAAATTATGAGGAGAAAATGAGACAATTCATTTAAAACTTTTTTCAGTGTCTGAAAATAGTAGACTATCAGTGAATGTTTGCTTTTGGATTTTTGGTGGAAGTTGATTAGTTCATTCTATTTGGGGCCACTCTGATTGTTAGATTATCTTCTTTATTTTCAGTTAAAACCTGCTTTGGTGTAACTTCTGTGACTTTTATAATGGTTGCCTTCAATCCATTGGTCCTGATTCTGCTCTTTATAGCCTTACAGAATAGATCATATCTTCCTTTATGTATCCCTTCTCTGATATTTGAAAACAGCCATCAGTCATTCACTAGTCTGCTTTGGCCAAGCATTCTGGGTTTCTTCTACTGTTTCTTAAGTGATGTGGTTTCTAGATCTCTCATCATGTGTCTCAACCAATTCTGGACCACAGTTTATCTGGTAGAATAGAGTGACTAGAAATTTCATCACCCCCCATTCTTTTGAGTTTACTCCCTAACAGTGATGTCCATATGGAAGAATGGGTCTGTGGATACTGGAATCAGTTCAATAGATTAAGCTACCCCTCATTCCTTCCCAGCGTTTCTTCTTCATTGCTTAGAATGCCTGAGGTCTGTAGCACTTACTTTTTTTTTTTTTAATGTATTTATTTATTTATTTATGGCTGTGTTGGGTCTTCGTTTCTGTGCATGGGCTTTCTCTAGTTGTGGCAAGTGGGGGCCACTCTTCATTGCGGTGTGCAGGCCTCTCACTATCACGGCCTCTGTTGTTGCAGAGCACAGGCTCCAGACGCGCAGGCTCAGTAATTGTGGCTCATGGGCCCAGTTGCTCCTCAGCATGTGGGATCTTCCCAGACCAGGGCTCGAACCCGTGTCCCCTGCATTGGCAGGCAGACTCTCAACCACTGCGCCACCAGGGAAGCCCTGTAGCACTTACTTTTATTCAGTTTAGAATCAGTCTTGCATCGTTTCACATATTCCCCATTTGTTTTTCCTCTCCTGGCTGTCAGCTCCTTAAGAGGGAGCAGGTAGTCCCTGCTTCCATATACGTTCTTCATGGTCACACCAGCACCCAGAGGGTACTCGGGCTGTACTTTTGAAATAAAATTTAATTGTACTCATAGATATGGAGCTGTGTCTTCTGACACAGTCACAGGATCCATTGAGGGCATGGACTGAAGTATAGGCCTTTTCGTTATTAAGCTGAAAACCCAAAGACTTGCTCAGGAAGAGAAGTCTGGGGTGGGAGGATATTTTGGCTGAAACTCCAAGAAGCACTTTGAACTTGGGTCTTCAAATATGAAAGCCTAGAGAAGGCTTGCTTACCCCACCCCACCGTGTTCTGTAATGCACTGACTCTCCAATGCCCAGCTAAATTGTCAGTTTCCAAATTTGCCCTTGGGAGGATGAATGGAGTGCCTTGGAAATACTGGTGCTGTTTTTGAAAGTTCCCAAGGAGTCGGATATACCCTGCGTATTTCTGATTTACAGGCCTAACTCATCTAAATATCTTTTCATTATGAGCTCTTTGCCATACAAGAAGACTTTTCAGTTTTATTTCGAACCTTTATACACTTACAGACAAATTTCTAAACCCCTTTTCAAGAGAAGGGAAATTGTATTTTTGCAGAGGATAAAACAGTTGAATGGCGTTCTCTCTCAGAAACTCAGCTGTGTGTTTGAAAACCTAAGTCCTCATGTATCATCCTCCCAAGCACATGTCATATGTTTATATTTTAAAAAGGTAAAAGCCAGAGTCTCTTCCTTTCTATAAAAACAAAAACAGTGAAGGGGAAGGGAGAACGACTCACTTTCTTGGCATTTTAATAGAGTACCCAGAATATTCCCAACATAAGTCACTATTCTAGTTGAAAGGCATGTTAAAACTATGTGTAAAGTAAAAACCCTGGCTTTGGTATAGGACTAGTAGATTCACTTACAATGGACATACATGAGCTTTATGGTATAGGTTTTATAAATTCTACTTTAACCACTCAAAACATTAAAAAAATATTTATCTATAGTTATGGCTATTTTTCAAATATTTGGGGTTGCCAGATTGCTGACATGCAGCTAAATAAGGTCTTATTTTGCAAAGTCACATCCATGTGGTCACTTCTTAGTTAGCCTGTTTGCCATATATGCATTTGGAATGATGTCATCCATGCCTGGTGGTGAGCATCCCAACACAGGCATTCCACACCTGGCAGTGTATCTGCCAATCACCAGTGAACAGCAGGGAGAAACAGCTCTTCTTCACCCTTTTGGTCACCATTCTTTCCCACATCTAATTTGGGTTGTGTATCCGGTGCAGCAGATTTTACTTTCGTTGCTTTGTTTGTGATTTAGGTGCTATATCCATTGAAATCTGCTACCTGAAGATGTTGGCAGACATCACGAATTAATGCTTTTGAGTTTCTTTAAGGTAAAGAAAGGAAGACTTAGAAGTATCTTTGCACATAAAAGGAACACCCTATTGGTAGCTGTTAACATCTAAGCATATTAAGGAAGTCAGTCCACCATCATCAACACGGTTGTCATGAAATGTGATGACCCTTCTCTCCTCTGGATCACTTGTCTCGCTTGACTAACTCTGCCTCTCACAGTTCCCATTCCAGTGTGGAGAACATGGTATGACAATAGGAAAGGAGAATGTAAAAGATGATGGCTGCTCAGTGTGATCCAATTTCCCTGACCTTGTATTTTAACATTGTAACTTTTATATATATTGCATATATCCACAAATATAAAAGCACAAGCATTTTTTTCTTTTTATACAAAAGATATTTTTCTATATATACAATCAGTACCTTCCTTTTTAAATATAACTTAAAGATATATTTTGGTGATTTCTTTCCAAATCAGTACATACAGAGCTTCTTTATTCTTTTCAACAGGTGCATTGTGTTCCATTGCAAATTTTGGATAGGCCAGAATTTATTTTGCCAGTAACCCTGTAGCTGGATAAGTAGGTTGTTTCCAATCTTTTTCTGTTATAAACAATACTACATTGAGAATCTTGTGTAAGTAGCATTTCATACATGTTTGAGGACATCTGTAAGATAAATTCCTAAAAGTGGAATTGCTATTGACAGGGTATTTGTATTTAAACTTTTCATAGATGTTGCCAAGTTGTACCAGTTTATGTTCATACCTATCAATATAAGGGTCCCTGTTTCTTCATATCCTTCTTAATATAGAGAGATATCAAGCGCTTTTTAAATTCCTAATCTGATTGGAGGGAAATGACATCACATTGACATTTTAATTTGCATTTTTTATATTATCCGTGAGCTTAGTATGGTTTCATGTGTTTAAGAACCACGTTTCCTTATTTATAAGTTGTCTAGGGCTTCCCTGGTGGCGCAGTGGTTGCGAGTCCGTCTGCCGATGCAGGGGACATGGCTTCGTGCCCCGGTCCGGGAAGATCCCACATGCCGCGGAGCGGCTGGGCCCGTGAGCCATGGCCGCTGAGCCTGCGCGTCCGGAGCCTGTGCTCCGCAGCGGGAGGGGCCCCAACAGTGAGAGGCCCGCGTACAGCAAAAAAAAAAAAAAAAAAAAAATTGTCTATTCCCTTTGCCCACTTATCTATTGCATTCTTGCTTTTCTTCCTTGCTTATTTGTAGGAGGTTTTGCTTACTACATTATGGCAGTTAGCCTTTGCCTTTTGAGTTGCAATAATTTTTTCTTCCCAGTTTCTGCTTTTTTTCCTTGTAGAATTTTTAATGCAATCAAATGTATCATCTTTTTATGGCTTTTAGATTTTGTGTCCAACTTTGAAAAACCTTTTTTACTCAAGATTGCTAAATAAAATAATCCTGTGTGCTGAGGCTACACTTGCTTGATGGGGACCTTGAGGCAGCAGGTGAGGAAAAACAAGGGCAGCAGGAAGGGCTTATGGGGAAGGCCTACAGAAGAGGGAGGCCTTCTGGCGGCTGATGGCACAGCCATGGAACCTCAACTGTGACCTCAAGGGGGAGGCAGTGAAACAGGACCTGTCAGCTTACTTCCTTCTCTCAAGCTGCTCCACCAGCTGCAACAAATTCTCCCAAATACCTTGGTCATCCCTGACTGAAAATGGATGCCCACATTCCATACAGGGGAAGTATACACCTTTTCTGAGCAAAGCAGCTGTTAAGAACGTTCTCTTATCAGCCGGAGATCAAGAAGCCCATGTGGTAGGTGACACACATGAGCAAACAGGCCACCCCATCCATCATGTGCACAGTAGCACTGGTTGATCCTGTTCATTGCTGGTGATTAGAAAGGCCTCCTGAAATGCTGCTGCTTGTCGGCTCTGGGAGAAGGAAGAACCCTCCCTTTTCACCTAAGAGAGGCTCTTTGGCAAATCCAAAGCATGCTCTTGCATGGTTGTGAAAAGTTCCCATGCCTGCATCCACAAATACCCAGGCTGTTTAAAGGCTGCAGGTAGAACTACATTTCAGATGCAGATGTTGACACCTGGGAACCAACTCAAACAGTTTCCATCAGATTTGAAAACCGAAACAGACATGGCAGATTGATGGTGGAAGAGAATAGTCACAAAATTAACTACATGCAAAATTACTTTTCTTTCTGTTAAGAGGATGAAGAAAAAGTATATTGCAAGAGGGAATGACCAAATCACCAAGTTTGAGTAGCAATCGCTATAAGTTGAGTCTGTGTTTATGGATGCATGAATATCATTCCTTCCAGATCATTGTGTAAAAGGATCCTGTACTTTTGCATCTCTTTAATCTGATCAGATGAGCTGCGCACACGGGACCCTGACAGAGGTAGCTCACTCTGGTGGGCGGTTCTCCATCCTGCTTCACAGCAAGGAAAGGAAGCTCCTCCCCCATTTGTCTCTTGCCTTTAGTTTCTCAAACTTATTTCTGAATGCCCAAGAATATTTCAGATTTGGTCAGTTTATTTAGTGGAAAGACTGTGGGCTTTGGAAACGGAAAGACTGGATTCAAATCCTGGCTTTTTCACTCTATGGCATTAGGCTAGTTCCTAACCTCATTGAGCCTTAGTGTTCTCATCTGTAAATGGGTATCTGTTACCCACAAATAATGCACATAACATACCACCCCAAAATATGGTGACCAGAAACAATAAACATTTATTTAACTCGTGAGTCAGTGTGTTGGCTGTGTGGTTCTTTGGTCTGGACCAGGCCAAGCTGGTCTCAGCACATTCTGTTAGCCAAAGCAAGTCACAAAGGCCAGACCAGATTCAAGTTGGGGAAGTAGACTGTATCTCTTCATGGGAAAAGCTGCAAAAAGTTGTGGGTACGGGGAGGAATGAATTGTGGCATTTTGCAATCTACCCCACTACCTTATACAAATAAATGTGGTAAAACATGGAGAGTGTGCAGCTATTATATCACCTATACATTCAGAAAACATTTGTTGAGTGCCTACTACGTGTACAATTCAACAGCTGCTGCTGTGCGTAATATAGAGATAAATAAGTCAGACCTCATCTCCAGCCTTGAGAAATGTGCGATTTTAGTCAAGGACACTGAAGCAATTGTAGGTCACCTTGCAATTGTAAAGTGTTGTAAGAGAGGAATTGATAAAACACTATGGGATCTCAGAAGAGGGAGAGATTAAACTAAGAGGCTCTGGGAAGGGATTCTGGCCCCAGCTTATGCTCTGCTTAATGTTTCCCTCTATTTAATTTTAATTATTGATCTCCCAGGCTATCAATAATGACATGGTGCAGGAAACCCAGTCCAGACGGGCAAAGCATTTTAAACTGGAGCAATTTGAGGCAAATTAAGTATTTGAAAATTGCCAGCCATCTGGATCCTACAGGCGTAGGTTAAACATGGCTGGAGCAAAACCATCTTACTATCTTGCAGGATAATAGTAATCCTCCTAAATTTACCTCTCTGATTAAGATAATTTCCACTAACCCAGGCGTCCCTCAATCTCATTAACTTAAACACTTGGTTTCCAGGGACAGGCAGAAAATACAAATTATACTTTCAATAGATTTTTTTCTGAAAATAGTTTAAAAAAATGTTTGCTCCACAGTCTTTGGAACTTTGAAATGATTGAATTAACAGTGTGCTAGAGGGGCTTAGAAAAAAAACAAACCTCAATACTGGAAAAGAGATTTCACCAGCGGTGTAACAGAGAGCCTGTGTGGAGCCAGGTTTGGGTGAGGGAAGACGGTGCTTACGTTCTCCTGCCACTTCATGACATGCCAGGGGACTTTAGGCAAGTCCTCTGGCTGAATCTGGGTTTCTTCAATTCCAACCAGGGTATGATTATCTCAGGCCTTGATCCTTCACATGTGGAGTCATGAGCTAATGTCTGTTTTGTGTACAGGCTTTCTTGAAAGGAAAAGTGCTACCTAAATACAAGGTACTTGCATTACTGTGAGGTGCTTGGAATCTTAATAGCTTTTTCAACTGCATCCAAAGTGGCCTCCTCTTTGTAAATGCTTTAAGTGGCTGAGACTCAAAGCTGAAAAGGGTTTTGTTTCTTCCTCCTTGTAGGGAGTCCTGCCTAAAGTAGGAGGACTACATATTTTTAGAGTGTGCCCAATTTGCCCATTGGGTGGAGAGCTCCACAAACATAAAATTCCCAGCCACTGAGATCCTATGTAATGGAGATACTGGTGGAGACAAAACTGCCCTGCTCTTTACAGGATGATAATTTTCCTCCTAAGAGTCTAATTGACTAAATTGTTGGTCAACCAATTAAGAGGACCTTCTAGTTAAACATAAATACTTCGCTTTGAAAGATATTCAAGTGGTATCAATTTTGCCCTTGGTTAGTATTCACTGGGCTGTCTCAATATTGAGATTGCTGGCTGCTTTGGGATTTTATGACAAAAACAAGAGTTAAGTTTTAGTCTGCCAACTCCCTCTCACCTAGATTCTTAAATTACATTAAACTTCTCAGTTCATTTCAACCTTTTTGTGTTGTTTGGGTTTTTTGGCAGGCATATCATTATATGAGTTTCCCTAAACTAGTGGGTTGTAGAGAACCAGTACTAGGCTAGTTATATAAGACCCACCTCAGGAGATTTGGTAGTTTAGAGATAGGGGCTCCAAGGATCTGTATTTGTCTAACATACTCCCCAGCTGGGTTTGGGAATCACTGCATTAAATACCCCTGAAGTTGTATCTATAGTAAGTAAAAAAGTCTTTACCAATTAGTTATAGCTGCTACTTTGCTGGGCACTGTACTCATCTTCAAATATTTTTCTAGTAATCCTCATTGCAGTCCTGCAAGCTCATTACTATTGTTCCCATTTTATGAATGAGGAACTGAGGTTTAGAGGTATGAAGTAATTTGTCCGAGGTCATAAGCTAGTATGTGACAGACCCAGGGTTTGAACATGTCTGATTCTAAATTCAGTTTGACCCTTTCATCCCTCTGCTATGCTGCTTCTCATCTGGCGTGTTCCAGGATCGTGTAGGAACCAGGTAGGACACAAAGGAAGCATAAGACATGATCCTTTCCCTCAAGAAGTTTAGTATGCAAGCAGAGTGAAAGGAAGAACCCTTACTCACTGATGGCCAAAGAATATGTGGACCATAGCATTGAGTGCAAACTGTAAAGTAGAAAATTAGAGTAATTCTAGTCTTTCTGTCTTTTCAGTAGAAAACAGAATATCACTGAGTTAGCAGATTTATTATATTTTCCTATTGAACTGCAGTTGTTTTGCTGTGATTTAAACATAGCTTGAAGTAGGAAACAGAGGTATCCTATTTGAGGTTCGAACGCGAGAAAAATTTTATTGATGTCAGTATTACACTATTTCAAGGAGATGAAATTTGTGCATCAAATATTTTGTTTGATATATTCCATTTTTTCACTGATCTGGCTAGAGCAGAAGTCATTCAGCTTATGCTTAGTATCGTGTTGAATGGACAGTTATTTTCTCTCATTCCAGAGCCAAGTGTAAATTAGAACGGTAAAAGGAACTTAGAAACTCTTAGACAGGTTACACTAACCCTCCATTCCCAGCAGATATATATGTTGCTAAGGAGACAAAGGCACAAAAGATCCAGTCCTGGTCGAAGAATCAATTTAGGAAGTATACAGGGCTGGAGCTAAATCACTCAAGCTGGGAGAGACATTCCCCGTTTCTAGTAGAAGACTCATTTTAGTAGCCAAGCTCTGCACGTAAGGGCAGTTATGTGATTACGGCGAGCGAAGACATACCCACTGTAGAGGTCTCAGTCTTTGTTCACTTTTTGCATAAATAAATTCTGTTCTATTCAAAGAAAAAAATTAGATTATGCGGGCTCCTCGTGTCTATCTAAGCATGTGGCTCTCCATAAAGCACATGAATTTCATCACCAAAATCTTTGGCCAGGACAGGATCTTCCAAGACCGTGCTGAGTCCCTTTACTTCCCCACCTCCCCAGCCTCCACCCCATCACAGCATTTATCATACTGTACTTTAATTCTTTATTTACTTCTCTGTGTCCCTACCACACAGTGAGTTCCATGAAGTAAGGAATGGTCTTTTGTTCACTAGTATATCCCAGCACCTAGCTAGCACTTAGCTAGTCTGGAACAGAGTAAGTACTTCATAAATATTTCTTGAATGAATGGATGGATGGATGGATGGATGAATTAATGAACAAACAAGTGAATATGATCACATTAAAATCCAGGTGAAAGTAAGGAGTTTTTAAAGAAATCCTTTTTGGCCATCTAGTTTTCCAAACTGTATACTAATACACTATGGCTTTAGGAAGCACCCAGCACACCTTAACTTCCTTCCCACTGTATATAGGACTTAACCAAGGCTTCATTTGTTTGCAAGACTCAAGAATAAACTCTCAGCTGTCATTGAACTGCAGCGAGGAAAGCATCTTTTTTGGATCTCGTGTTTCTTTTGAGAGGCAGGTGACTTTGAATTGACCTGGGGCAATTACAGAGTAATAGACCTTTATTGCAAAATGGATTATAGAATATGTAAGTGTGCGTGGGCCATACAAAGGGGGAAACTAAATGGCAAACCCCAGAACACAAAGACAAACGACGCAGCAGGATGAGTAAGAAGGAAAAATTGCCAGGAGGCACTTTTGAGGGGAAAATCATATAAGAAAGATCAGTCAAGTGGAAACCAGAAGAAAAGAGGGAAGTTTGTTGATGTCATTGGAAATCTGAAGTGTCTGCAACACCCGAAAGGAAATGAAATAAAACCCGTGTAGGGAGATAAGACCAATTTCTGGGCTAAGCATTTTTCAGCAGGCTTTCTCCTTTCTTTACTCTGTCTTTGCCAACTTATTCTGAAGCCAGAAATAAACTAGTTGTTTTGTTGCACTAAGCATCCATGGGTGAATGAGGGAGCTAACTTTGGGTCCATTCATTTGAACTTCTCCTTGGGGAAGATCAAGGTTAGAGTCATCTGGAAATTTCTCTTAGGACTTTGCACTGACCCTAAGAAGATCATTCCTCCCCAGTAATTAGCTGAGGTGTTTCCTTTTCTCTTTAAGGGGGGGGGGGGGGAAAGCCAAAAAAACTAGAAGTCCCTGGATTTTGAAATTACTATTAGTTTCCCTCTTGGAAAAAGCTGCTCCTGTATAGTTGAGTATGACCATTATTGATTTGTGTGCACTTCCCTTAGTGTACCATAGTATTTCTAATACACAGGCCTCCTCTCAGATTGGAGCAGTCTTTCCCACTCTCTGATCCTTTAGGTTTCCCCTCTCCAAACTGGATGTTGTACTCTTCCTCAGTGCTGCCTTGGAACCTTCTGTTTACTTCTGTTGTACCTCTTATCACAGATTTATGTTTAGAGTCAAGGCTTATTTAACATATTTTCTAACTTGTTTGATTATTGTTGCTTCCTTGCGTTATTGCCCCTTCCTTCTAGATCCAGCTTCCCTCTTACTGAAATAAAGAATTTATTTAGCACAAAAGGCTATGAGTTGGGCTTCCCTGGTGGCGCAGTGGTTGAGAGTCCGCGTGCCGATGCAGGGGACACGAGTTTGTGCCCCGCTCCGGGAAGATCCCACATGCCGCGCAGCGGCTAGGCCCGTGAGCCATGGCAGCTGGGCCTGCGCGTCTGGAGCCTGTGCTCCACAATGGGAGAGGGTACAAAAGTGAGAGGCCTGCGTACCGCAAAAAAAAAAAAAAAAAAAAAAAAAAAAAAGGTTATGAGTGCATTTAAAACAGTTTTATTTTTAATACACAGAAAATGGAAACAACCAAATGTCTGAGGTGAATGGTTTCAGTGTGATAGTACATCTATACTATGGAATACTACTCAGCAGTAAAAAAGAACACGCCATTGATACACACAACAAATTGGGTGGATCTCAAGGGCATTGTATGAGTTCATTTATATCACATTCTTGAAACAACAAAATTATAGAGATGGAGAACAGATTAGTGGTTGCCAGGGGTTAGGAACAGTTTGGAGGAGAGGGATGGGTGTGACTCTAAAGGGGTAGTATGAGGGATATCTTTGTGGTGATGACATAGTTCTTCATCTTGATTGCAGTGATGGTTATACGAATCTACACCTGTAATGAAATGACAGAGAACTGTACACATACATTATAACAATGTTGAATTCCAGGTTTGAATACCGTAATTACATAAGCTTAATTGGAGAGAAACTGGGGGAAGGGCACATGCGACGTCTCTGGTCTTTATATGCCCTTTTGATTTTTTGTGGGGACGTTTCCCCCCACCCTACCCATGTCCTGGGTGGACTCAAGGGTTCTAGCAGCTTCTCCGGACTTTGGGGGAAGTATTTCCAGCCCCTTCCCACAGATGGGGGAGCTCTCCCAGGCTCTCATAAAGGCTTTAGGCGAGAACCCAGATCTCCCTCTGGCCACATGTTGGTTTTCCAGTGAGCATTGCTATTTCAGCCCCCAGCCTGGGGGACCTGTATTTACAGGTATCTTCCGCATTAGCTTCTACTTACTGTTCTCTTCCTTTCTGACACCTGAGGATGTCCTTTTCTTTCAGTCTCAGCTATGCATTATATTCTTTTCTTGTGGTATTTTATTCAATACTCTTGGTGTTTGTAGCCTGATGGGGGCGAGATGGGAGGAATGACTTGTGGGAAGGGGAGACCATTTCTGTCCATTTCTGTAGTTGCCCTGGGACACTGTTTATAATTGTGTTCCTGTACTCCTCTCCCACTAGACTGTAAGTTCTCAAAAAATGTTAGCGATCAGGTCAAGCTTCTTCATCCCAGTTTTTATGCATAGAAAGTGCTAATATACACGTGTATTGAATGAATGAATGGGTAAATGAGTGAGTGAATCTCCAGAGTTCCATGGTAAGGAGCCCAACTATGGTGGCTTTTAAGTAAGATAGTTTTCAAGAATATTTCTATTCATTTTAAAGAAGATATGTGTCATTAGGTGCTTTGTGTAACGTAATTCCTTTAAATACAAGAATTGTGTATGATCCATAATATTAATTCAACAGATTTAAAGAAGGAAATAATATTTCCAAAGGAAAAAAGACATTTAAGTGTGTTTCAAGAAGTATTTCCTCTCCTCCCTTTGTGTCTCTCACCATCTTTTGGGGGTTTTAGAATTAGGGAACCAAGCATTGATGGGAGAGGAGTGTGGCCTCTGGTACTGGTTCTCAAGCGATGTTTTGCTGAACTTAGGGTTCACTGGGGTCCTCTGGGGCTGAAGGGGGCTTAAGCTGGAGAGCAGTGGGTACGTCTTTTGGCATTGCCTCCCTCCCACTCCCATTTTGGCACAATTGGAGACACTGGCTCTGCTGTCAGACCTCCTGGGTTTGACCATAATTCCCATCCCCCCCCAACAAGCTGAGTAGGCAAGTGCCTTAATATCTCTGCCTCAGGCTGTCCAATCTTAGAATGGAGTTAATAATGGTACCTACCTTATGGAATTGTTGAGAAGATCTCTGAGTGTTATCCTCTCAGACATTGGGAAAACCTGGACAGATTTTGTTTTTTGTTTTTTTGCAATTCTGTCTCTATAAAAATATGAATAATACCACAAATTTTGGTATATTTTACATTTCTCTCCAACAAATTAGTGGCTTTGTCACATGAACAGTAATGGTGCTACTTACGAAGTCATTATAGGTTTTATAAAAAATATCATTTCATAGTGCGGTGTAGGTGGTGTGATTGGGTATTTGAACAGTTTAAGGTTGCAGGACTGTGCTGTCTTCTTTCTTGGTGATTGTACTGAAAACTTATTTTGAAGATTATATCAGACATCCAAATCTGAGGTCACTGAGGATTAGGTCGTTGTAGACACTGAGCATAGTAATTCTCCACTCCTGATTTTCCCACAGGGAGTAAGGGAGGCTCTCACTTCCCTCTCCTCAGTAAATAAACTGAGTCCCAGAGTGGAGGGGCCCCCTCATTCAGGACCCTAGATGTGGGGTGATTGTGAACCCAGGGCCAGAGCAATGCCCAGGCTGACTAACCCCTGGCGCTGTTGGGGAATGTGGCCTGCCTGCCCTTCTAAGGAGAGCAGGCTCTGACTTTCCCAAACAGGTGCTTTTGGTGATGGTGTCGTACCTGGCTATGGGCTTCTCCTCCACCGAGGCGCTGGGGAGAGGAAGGAACCAAGTCTGAGATCCTTGTGTCTAAAGTAACGCTGCCTACCAGAGAACTTGAAGCCATTGCACCCTCGCCTCCTTCCCACCCTCTTTCCCCAGATGATCACGAGCAGAGACCTTCTTTTACCATAGAAGAAAGTGTGCCCCTTTTGTGTGACTGACGCCAGCTGTTTAGATATTCCCTGTGCGTCTCTCTGAACTCAGCTTCTAAGGAGACATATCATCTCTTACGGGCACAGACAGAGGAAGATTAAGGGCAATGAGAAGGCAGCATGCATTTATTTCTTTTCTCTTAAATTTATTTTATTGAAGCATGCATTTATTTCTAAGCCGTCTCTAAGGCCTGGCTCCATCTTAGGAATGTGATTTTGGCCAAGTCACTTGACTGCTGTGGGCCTCACTTTCTTCATCTGTCAGATGAGGAGACTGTACCAGATAAGAGGCTTAAAATTCTTTTGTTTAAAGCGTCGGCGCATTTTTCCACGACACCTGAATATGTAACACAGAGAAATGTAGAGATGTTCCTGTTGAAGGAGGAGCTATAGCCTGGGCCCCTTGTCCTCTGTACCCCCAGATGCTCCAAGGTCCCCTATGAGGACACCTCCAGAAATCCTTAGGCTTGAGTCATGAGCTACTTGAACTTGTAAGAAATTTAAATACTGCATATAACAAACATCACATGACACTTCTACTTTATATCTAAGGAGAGAAGGATCCACATACGATTGCCACATTAAAACATGCACCCCTTTTTAAAAAGTTATAAATTTGTTAACTCTGTGGGGAAAACGCCCCACAGTGGTTATTAAAGTTTGACTCAGAAGCAGCAAAAAACCCCACTAACAAACAACATAGTTTGCTAAATAAGTCCTGGGCCTCTACGGCCCACTCAGATATAACACTGCAGGACTCAGTGTCACTGGTCATGAAGGGCATTGGGGCAGCCACTTGTCCCTCACCCTTGGCCTTTGTGACCACTGGGCTGGCCACCAGTCTCGTGAGAATGCTGGTTTGTGCCTGTGTAACCTCAGCTTGTTACTGGATGAGAATATAGGATGTGGCATGGCCAGGGGCTTCTTGGAAGAGCCTCTGCATCCTGTGAACATGGGGCTGTTCCCTGCCAACTGCTGAGACAAACCAGTGATCCTCGTGGAGAGCACAGGCTTTTATCAATGAGGAGGATTCAAGGCTTATTATTTTTTCCCCTCCCTCCAAGTGACACTCCCACTGTTCAGGCTTAAATACCAAAACCTTATGTTTGCAGAATCAGTGCCAAAAAGCCACTCATCAGTGAAACTGCAAAGATAATAGCTCCTATTGATCAACTTGGGAGAAGAATGTCTTGCCCTCCTGCAGAGGTCAGGAAAGATAAGAGCTGGAGTTTTCTCAAACATGCTGGATTTGCTTAAATTGGATAAAACCACATAAAAACACTGATGTTCTAAGAGAACTGGTGACCGATTCAGGAAAACCTCACAAAATGAAAAGATTGGCTTGGATTAGTAAGGCATGCAAAACAGGGTCTTTCTAAAAGCACAGCAAATGCGTCATTTCAAACCTAGACAGTGACATAGCTGCTAATTGGAGTATGTCCACACGGCATATGCCCGTTTGCCTTGCTAGACAGAAGGGGAGGCATGAAAGATCTTGAGTATCTACTCTATGCTGGGCACCCTTTTGGTGCAGGACCCTTTTGGTCCATAATGTGATTTAGTCCTTAACACATTCCTGTGAGATGGCTTTTATTGTCCCCATTTTACAGATGAGAAAATAGTGGTCAAAGGATGTTAAGTAACTTGGTCCTGATCACAAAATTAGTAAGTGGCAGAAATTAGTATCTTAATGTAGGTGTGTATTTCCATTAAATATTCTACTGTCTCCCAGTTGGCACATACAAATTTGCCATTACCACAATAAATTTTACACACAGAGAGGCTGCTAGTCTGGTATTAAATATCTCATCCTTTTGCCACGGTGAAGAAAATAAGAGAGGAGCTGAATCCATTAGTGGAGATCCTGCAGGGTCAAGACTGGCAGTCGCATCTCTCTAAAGCTGCTGCTGACCCTGGAATCGAGGGCTCTCAAATTGAGATGTGCTCAATTTTTCTTGCTTAAAATTCAGCCTGCTTTTCGGGAGGTGAGGGGGGAACCTTATTAAACATCATTTTTGTGAGGGGCTACATTAAACTACTAACATTAAACTTTTCACATTAAATAATCAGCCTTTCTTTCAAAAAAAAGTGGCCTCAGAAGACAATATTTTTCAGGGAGATTATTCATATTTTAAGATATTTTATCTATTTTATCTGTTTTTATTATCATTTTATCTGAAAAGTTGAACATGTGGTTATCTCGAGGAATAGATCTGGAGTCTGAGAACAAAATTCCTCAGAAGCATCACAATCACTTAATGAGCTTGTGAATTGAAATTATCTTTGCTGTAGCCTAAGAACCCAGTGGTAATTAGTGTCCAGGGACACATGGGGAACAATTTCAACTGTTAGCAGTGCCAAGAATCCATTCATTTGTCATCAGTCTCAAATTATATTCAATCAGCAATTCAAATTCAGGCTAGAAAAACCAAGTGACATGTAGCTAACTTTCTATAAAATTAACACTGTAAAGTGAAACCTATGTTTCTGGCAATTTAGCTGTGAGCAGCAGTAAGATGAAGCTATGAAAATATTGAATGTAAATGCTGTCAAAATCTGTCTTAATCCCACCACTTCCCCACTCTTTGCTTCCTTGCCTGAATTGCTGCCGTGGCTGCCATGCTTCTATTCCCAAGCTCCCCGAAGTTCTGAGTGTTGGAGTGCTTGATGAGCCTTTTTATAAGGGGAACCACAGCAATCCAAAATACTGCCGACAAGGGGCCTTTATTCAAAGAGCCAAAGTGGGTGGCAGCAGGATGGGGGTCAGCGTGGAGCTGCAGTTGGAATCACACATGGAAGGCTCCAAAACGTAGACAATTAGCACTTCCTGGTGAAATCACCTGCATGAAATACCCATTCCGAGGCCAAGTGGTTGATGACAGAAGCACTGTCTTCCACTGTGGTTTTGCGCTAAGCATTTTTCTTACCTGGGCAGATTTTCCTTTTTGGCTTCATAGTTCGGAATTCTCTGTGCTGTAAGATCCCTGCCATACTGCCCATCGGACTTCAGTTCCCCTTAAAAGAATGTATGCTGTTGTCGGCTCAGGATGGAGCAGGTGACTGGGGCTGTTTGGGGTGGGAAGGGTACGTGTGGCTTGTGTACTTTCTTTCCCACCTGCTTTCTTTTCCCACCTGAACAGGGGAAGTGAGAAACCAAGGAGGCCTGCACAGACCAAACAACCTTTTGTCTCTGCTGTACGTGGCAGGTTGATTGGAGACCCAGTAGACAAGCTAGAAGTGGCCTCTGCAGGGTCTCAGTGGGTAAACATCCTGTCCTTGGCAAAGCTCACTGCTGACGGGTTGTGGCTTCTATGGCCACGTGGCAGACGGTCCCCATCAGTAAATAAGGAAATGTAGAGAGTGTGCTTATCTAGGTGAAAAGGTGAAGCCAGAGAGAGGTAAGGTGAAAAACAAGTCAGGTTTCACAGACTTGAGGACTGGGCAGCATGGGCTGCCAGGAAGTATGTGCCTGGTGGAGTCAAGCGGACCTGGATGTGAATCCAGTTCTTCCACTTACTAAAGTTTATCTTGCATTCCGACACAGATCCATTTTCGGTGACTATCTAGAGTACTGTGTTGAAAAGGCTGTAAGGCAGACCCCAGGTTTAATAAGCAAAAAGGGCCATAATTGACTAATGGTGTCTGAAGGAAGGGGAAGTGATGGCATGGGTGCCACGGATCTAACGACCCAGGCTCTGGGCTCTCTGAGATCCTGCCTAGCACTAAAGTTCTGTAATGCAGTGAGTGTGTGTGTGTGTGTGTGTGTGTGTGTGTGTGTGTGCGTGCGCATGTGTGTGTATGTGTGTAACCTAACAATTGGTTAGTGCAATCCTATTAGAATGTGCTAGTAGGATGGTGTCATGGGTGAAATTTTCAAAAAGACATCATTTGTATATTACAGTATATCACTGAAGAGTTTTAAAATTTTAATAATGTATCATGTCCCTTAGACTATTGATTTGCACGTTTGCTTTAATTTATAATGGTTTTGAAAATTATCTTTGAATTTAGGTTACCACGAATGACTCTCCATATTCAAATACTTAGCTTTCATTTGTCTTGACTTAAAGTTTCAATATAGAGAAATCGATTTCTCTATTAATAGAAATGCTATCAATTCACAAACACAAATGAAGCCAGCAGCAGGAACAATGCTGTTCTCATGTTTCATGGGAAGACTATTGACTATATTAATCTAAGACTTGTCTTCTAACAAGAAAAGGAAGAGTTTGTGTTGGATGGTATTTGGTCATTTCTGTAGGTTTGGTTTTTCGTCAATGAAATATTTGTATTTTAATTTTCAAGCCTGTGCTTTAAAGAAAAACAGCTTGGAATCTGGCCTCCAGTGTGTTTGTCTGGATGGCCTCTATGGTGCAGGCACCCCTGCCAGGCAAGTAGAGCAGACATTCAAGTTTACTAAGCTGTGCGACCGCATGGTTTCTCTTGGAAGGCAGGGCCTTTGGAAATCTCCTGTGATGCTTCTAACAGCCCATACGTTACTATATTTAATATTGCCCTCGTCTTTTTCCCCTCCCTTCTTTGTCTTTTCAGAAACAGAGTTGTCAGTCACTGCTGACTTAGTGCCTACCTCATCGTGGAACATTTCAAGTGAGCTCGACAGAGGTACACAGTGGGGACACGTAGGGGTGGAGGTGGAAGAGGGGAGGCATGAAATGCCAGGTTTACTCCTGGCATGGCTGTCTTTGAAATCAACTGCTTTTTAGATCACTAGAAGGAGGCGGGGGCCAAAATAAATTCCCTGCTTACTGTGATCATTTAACATTTAATTACTTGGAATTCTATTATTTCTGGAAAGGTTTGTTGTTGTTGTTTTTTCCTCTCTCTCTCTCTCTCTCTCTCTCTGTCTCTGTCTCTCTCTCTCTCTCTTTCCTTTCCCTTCTTCCCCTAAAATGTTCCACATGCTAAAAATGCTTCAAGATGTGGAAAGGGGTAGTTTCTGACCTTCCTGACACTGCATGTAGTGGATCTTATTTAGAGGATTTGATTCTGCCTGAGCCAGGACTGATCAGAGCTGTTTGCTGAGTGACCTTTTACAGTGAGTATTTGATGTGCTTGCAGGGTTCAGGGCAGAGTATTTGGAATGTTTGTAATTGCCTGTGTGTACAGATGGCAGCTTCCTGTGTGCACGTGGAGAACAGGTTCCTGCTATGAATCTGTTGTAGTATTAATTAAGTCCTGCCGTATGCTAAGCACTGGCTACTCTGTAGAGATCCTATGTCCTAGAAGATAAATCAGGACACATTCAGAATCCCTGAAATTGGCTCATCCTACCCTTCAGGCTTATTTCTCTTTAGTCCCCTTTATGCCCTTTTATGCATCTCCAGCCCAATTTCTATTTCATCTTATATGTCCTGTGCTTTTTTGCTTCTCTACTTTTGTCTTAGCTGTTCTTTCCATCTGAACTGCCCTTCCTTCCTTGCCAGTCTCCATTCTCTCCCCTCTACAGAGCAACAAATTACTTCTCCTTTAAGTCTGAGCATATAGTCTATATTAGCCACAGTCTTATCTAATCCCTCAGCAGGAAGTGGCCTTTCTGTATTTGGAACCCCCATAGTCTTTTTCTCTGTTCTTAGCATTTTCTATGTTATATCATGGTGATTTACATACTTGTCTATCTCGCCCTTAAACCTGGAAGTTCCTTGTAGGTAGGATATCTATTTTGTTCTTTTTTTTTTTTTTTCCTGTCTCTATTAAAAAATCTAGTAGAGACTCTCATTCATGGGAAATCCTCAATAAATATGTATGGAATGACAGGTGAGTCACACTGTAGTCATATAGATGGATGGGCCACATCCATATATATATATACACAGATACCTTCAACAATCTTACTGAGTTTCTACTTTAGTTCAGGCATGATTTTAGGTTCTGGGATTATAGTGATAAAAGGAGCTCAAAAATCATTGTCAAAAATTGCCTTTTATGATCCGCTGTCTTTTGTCTGCTCGTGTATTCACTGGGAGTTAGATTTCCTCTCAGAGGAATGAGAATGTTACTTTATAAAACAGGAATGGGAAGATTTACTTTGTTGGGTTATGCTCTTTAGGCATTTTAGGGTGGCGGGATGAGGTGAGATGTCTTTTCACCTTAAATCAAAGGACATTTAGGATCATTTGTTATCATCAAATTTGATCTGGACATTCTTTTTCTAATTAAGGATTAAAACAGGGACTGCACGTTATGCCTCTGCATCTCCAGCACCAAGCACAATGCTGCGGAGGCAGTAGTTTCTCAACAGATATTCGTGGATTTTTTTTTTTAACGGAAAAGAAGAAATAAAGCATACTAAATGTTAAAGCAGTGCCTACTCTGTGCCATGCAGTGTGCCAGGGGCTTTCAAGTATGTGAACTTACTTGGCAAGCTCCTTATAGCACCAACAGAAAAAAATATATCATTGCACACTACCTGTTACTGATCAAGTTCCAGTTACGGCTCTAGAAGGACATCAGTATGTGCTGAAAAGGCAGCAGAGCCACCAGTCAACTACCTCGCCTGCCAGACTTTGAATTTCTAGCAGACCAGCACTGTAATTAGCAGCTGTTGCCCTTCAAGAAAGTAGTGTCAAGTAGTAGAACCTACTGGCCAAAGGGTGGAACCTACTGGCCAAAGGGTGGAACTAAGGCAGTCCCCAAACTCCTTTGAATGTTTAGCATGGCCTTCCAGAGAGCATGGATGGCTTTCCAGGGGTTCTTGGTGTCTTCTTTCTCTAGAAGGTAATTAGTATGTGGTCTTTACTTCCCAATTAGAATGAAAGCGAAAGCTGATTGATTCATTTATTCACTCATTTTGATCAATTCTTTATTGCTTCCGACTCTGATCTGGGCACAGTCTGAAGACTCAGGATCAAAAGATGAATCAGGGACTTCCCTGGTGGCGCAGTGGTAATCCACCTGTCAATGCAGGGGACACGGGTTCAAGCCCTGGTCCGGGAAGATCCCACATGCCGCAGAGCAACTAAGCCCATAAGCTACAACTACTGAGCCCACATGCCACAACTGTTGAAGCCCACACGCCTAGAGCCCATGCTCCGCAACAAGAAAAGCCACCACAACGAGAAGCCCACGCACCGCAACCAAGCGTAACCCCTGCTCGCCGCAACTAGAGAGAAAGCCCGCGTGCAGTAATGAAGACCCAACGCAGCCAAGAAAACAAAACAAAAAAAGATGAGTCAGACCAGGGTCTCTGTCCTCCTTGAACTCAGAACCAAGAGAGAAGGACTGATATCTAAAGGCATAAGAAAAACTTTCTGGTCAGATTGAGTTGTCAAGGGACATTCCTCCCAATCACAGAGAGATGCTAGTGTAAATACACAAGGGAAAAAAAAATCCATCACCAGTCTGGTATGCAGAAAGGAGAAATCTCCAGGTGCCCGAATTGAAGAACAAGCAGTGTTCAGTGGGAAGGAATGAAACAAAAGGTCCTATGAAAACATGGGAAGTATGTATGGTTCTTAGGGGCTGGAGTTTCAGAATCCTATAGGGATGAGAGCTGAGGCCATAGGAAACAAACTCCTTTCCAAGGCTGTCAATGAGGAATGACAGACCTGAGCATGAAATAAGGAAAATTCTGCCAAGGATCTGGTATGGAAGTCTATCAACCACCCTGGGCCACTGGGATCACCCACAAGAAATCAAAACCCCAACCTGTGTTCTCCATGGGTATGGGGTTGGTATACTTCTCTTATAGTGCACAAGCCACAAACCAAGAAGATAATGTAAAAACTTGGTCTGGAATTGATTAAACTATGAGATCCTGACAGGGGACAGCCTAAAGCCAAAAATCATCGTCAAAAAACGTCTCAACAGCCCAGCATGTATGGGTCTCCCACCAAAAACAAAATTTAAAAACTCAAAACCACGAAACAACAGAACTCCTGATGTTAAGTAATTTTAAATATTGTAGTGTGTTCAAGAGAGGGAAAAAAAGCCACCATTAGTGAGAGTCAGACAAAACACATGGAGAAGTTCATATCTTAGGAACTAAAAGCAATAGACCAATTTGAGAGAGTAGATATGTTTAAAATGTTTCCTGGTGAAAGAGGAAATAGAAACCATAGGCCAAGTACAGGATAATATGACCAAAAAGTAGACATTTTACAAGAACTAAATAGAAATTCTATAATTGAAAAATAGAATTATAGAAATTAAAAATTCATCAAGTGGGTTAAACGGTGGCTGCACTCAGCTGAAGAGAGAAATGGCGAACTAGAAGACAGATTGAAGATAATATGGTAGTTCAGAGAATGGACCCTGGAGCCAAGGTGACTAAGTTTGAATCCTGACTCTGCTACCTGCATGCTGTGTGACTTTGGGCAAGCCACTCCACCTCTCAGTGCTTTGGTCTTCTCATTTGTAAGATGAGATAATAACAGTACCTACCTCACATGGTGGTTGTGAAAATTGATCTGGCTAACGAATCTGATAAACTAATTAGTTAAGAAGTAACAGCTGTTTTTGGTTAATACAGTTATTACTTTGGGCTTGGTAGTTAAAAAAAAAAATCATTGGTATTTTGGCAGGCTTGTAAGGAAAGCGTATATTAGGGTTGGAGTGAATGTTTCAGATCCTGTTAAATCAGCCCATGTCAGCAGCCACCCACTCTGGCCTCCCCCACATGGCTGTTCACCCACACCAGCACCTTATTTAGTTTGGTAAACAAGGTTCTCTATGGTCTTACCCTTGCCAGGTCCTCTCACCTCACCCCTACACTCCATACTTTGTACTCTTTGTTTCAACAACCTGCCTCTCTAATTCCCTAAGTATATCCTTCTATACTTCCAGTCTCTCTGCCTTTGTTCATACAGTTCCTTTTGATTGTATTGTCCTTAACCTTATTCTTCACTTGGCTGACTCCTTTATTTAAGCATCACCTTAACCATTGCCTCACCCCCTTCTCCCCGCAGTGCTTCTAATGGGCATAGTGCTGAATAAGACCACCAGGGTTCCTGTTTTGGTGGACCTTGCATTCTAGAGGGAGAGGCAGATAATTACGAATCCTTTCATCAACCCCATTGACCATGCCATCCACAGTGCCCCGAAACATTTAATATGTGGGGTACCATATGACCCCATGTCTGTCTTGCTCAGAATCCTTACCAGACTGTATTGACATCATCGATTCTGTGCCCGTCTCTTTAAAGTCAGGTCTCTCTTATCCATTGGCAGCTCTTATTGCCCAACCGAGTGCCTGGTGTGTAGTGGAAAACGTGTTAAATGGTAGGGGTTCCAATGCCATCTGTGCCAACTAGTGTGAATTCCTGCTAGGTGTGAGGCACCTGCTGAGCATGTGAAGGCATCATTTGAATTCACACCACCGTGGGCAGCAGAACAGATAGGCAGCTGAGGCTCATGAGGGTTAAAGGAAGGGCATAGCTGGTGAGTGGCGGTGCCAGGATTCCCACCAAGGCCTCCACACCAAGTCCAGGGATCCATGTCCAACATGGCAGTTGACTGCACTGTCTCCCCTGCATTCACATCCCTCCTCCGGTGGGACCATTTCCCTCACATGGAGAAACAGTAAAATAAAAGTCCGTCACTTGGTATCCTTTAATGCCTTTCTCTTCACCGACCTGCTCTGTTCCACCCATCAATCCCATTCTGGCTCCCCAGCCTCACGCTGGTCCTGGTTTTCTGGTAAATGAGTCCAGTCAGTGGCATTAAACAGTTACCTGTTTATCCTTTCCAACAGGAAATGAAATTTAAAAGAGACAAGGCCACCCGGGAAGAGCCGTTGAAAGCTACTATTGACAGGGCATGGGGGTAATTTCTGAAACAAATGCTTCAGAAGCAAGAGCCTCCTAAAATAAATCGATCTACAGGGGCCCAACCTCAGCTTCCCTGTGGAGGTTTCGGGGTGGGGCATGATGAGGGCCTCTTTCCCCCTCTTCCATTTTCAGTCACATGAGGTCTCAGAGGTTCTCTATAGAAAGCCAAATGTTTCTTTTGGAGAAAGCACTGGAAATTGCACCCGTAGGTAGCAGAAAGGGAGGGAGCCTACAACTTAAAAAAATACTGAGGCCTCATTCCAACTGCAAACAGTTCTCTGTGCTGACAGGCTAGATTTGGGGGTATTTTCGTCCTGCTCTGCTTTTCTAGGAGCTGGCTTTCTCTACCAGCTCAGAGCTTTACACATGGTAGGGAAGCGTGTAGCAAGGTTCTTATGAGCATAAACTCTGGAGTTATTATGACTCTGAGCTTCCTTTCGCTCACCTGTGGAGCAGAGGCCTTCATCTCTATCACTAAGATTGTTTCCCTGGCCAACAAACACATCTGTGGGTTGCATTTGTGCTGTGCCCTAGGACAGCTGCTTGCGTGGTCGCAATAGACAGATATGTGCTGGCCTCTACCCCTTAGCTCACCATCAAGGGTTGTGACCAGGTTTTCTAGTTCAGGAGTGGTTGCTTCCTCTTGTCCCCCCTCTCTGTTACTTGATTTGTCTTTGGTACATAAAGAGGCTATTTAAATAGCATTGACTGGTCTATACCTTGGAGCTTGGGTCACAGCTAGTCCTCATGGGACAGCTGGGTCCTTTCTTTGTACTCCTAATAGTATGTATCAGGAGCAGGGACAGTGGGTGTAGGGGTAAGAGGGGGATGGACTAGATCAGGAGACTTGGTACTTGGCAAGCTAAAGAGTAGTCCTCCTGGGACTGGGAGCTGGTTGGAGGAATTTCTGGGGGAATTGCTGGGGGTAGTTTTGTGGTGTTTGAAGTAGCTCAAGTTCAGCAGCCTTTGGCCTTCTGCAATGTCTTCTTAATATTGATAGCATCATTTTCTTTAAAGGACTGAAATCATACTGCCACTATTAATCGCAAAGGCACTTGGAGCCTCTGTAACCTTATATGGAAAATGGGGGAAGTGGTATCACTCCAAAGCATAAAATAGAGTCTAAAGTCCCACCACAGTCTCTAGAACAGATAGTTGCTCATTTCAGGTAATTCTCTTCCCCCCAGCCCTTCTTATTCCCAAGGGGAGGGTAGTATGGTCCAGTGAATGAGCACTTGACAAAGAACCTAGATTCTAGTCCCAGCTCAAGTGCACAACCAGGTCAGTGACCTGTCATTTAAGCTCTGGGCCTCAGTGTTCTCATCTGTAAAAAGGGAGTTATCGATTCTTGTTCTGTGAGGCTTCAGTGCTGCAGGTCCATTATGGTAGCCACCTGTAGCTGTTGAGTACTTAAAATGTGGCCAGTCCAAAATGAGATTAGAGTGACTGTAAAACCCAAACCAGATTTCAATGGCTTATTCCATTGAAAAAGGACTTAAAATATCTTATTAGTAATTTTTATATTGATTATATGTTAAAAGATAATTTTTCATATATTGAATTAAGTGAAATATATTATTAAAATTAATTTTACTTGATCCTTTTAACGTGGCTACTAAACAATTAAAAATTACACATGTCACTTGCATTATAATTGTATTCAAAGGTACTTCTCTAATGAAACAACAGCTAGAACTTCAGGTAAACCTAACCTGTGTTTCCTACTTGCAACATGAGGCCATGTTCTCATATCTATGCGAGGTTTAACATTCTAGGAACTGCTTTTTATTAAAAGAAATTTTTTGAAAACTGATTTTTTGTGTGTGTGTGATGCTTAAACATATATCAAGTACTTGATGTGTAAGGGATAAGCATTATTGATTCTAAGCTGATCATTAACTCTCAGAGAAAGGCAATATCTCAAGTAATCTCCCTCCTTTGGAGAAAAACTTTGTAGGTTAGAAGTCCAAAGCACAGAAGGTTTATACTTCGATAATGGTTACATAAATGACAGCAATGGGACCCCAGAACAAGTCAGGAAACCCCAGCTTCAGGGCAGTAGTTGGGTATATTCAAACAGGGCCCTGATGATCCAGTGTTGCCTCTGTCTCTCAGACTTCACCTTGCACTATTCTTTCCTGCTGGCTATGCTCCACCAGCCACACTGGCTTCCTTTATGTTCCTCTAGCAAGCCAAGTGCTTTCCTGACCAAGGGCACTACCCAGAATCCCCTTCTCTTGCTTTTCCCCTCCTTCAGATCTTGATGTAATGGTCATCTCCTCAGAGAAGCTCTTCCTGATCATCCAAAGTTAGTTTCCTTTTCCTTTATAGTGATTTTAAAAAGAAAGAAAAAAATCTGGTCTAGGCCTGGACGCAGTGAGAAAAATCCCTTCTTGATAAGAAAGCGGGGAAGCTTCTTGCCAGCTCTGCTGTGTCCACTTTATCCCTCACTAACTCACAACAAGTTTTCAGTCCCTTTGCCTGGAACCCAGCGTGGAAGCACGTGACATGGAAATCATTTTCTCTTCAACCAAGCTGCTCTCTCCAGCACTCTTGTTAATCCTCTTTACCTGACAAGTCCATTCACTTTAGGGAAGGGAACCGCCAAGATGAGAACTACGCAATTTTGTCATAAAATGGAGGGGAAACGAACCTTCATGGTCAATCTTGATCCTTCAGAGCCTGCTCCAAGGGGAGGAGTTGGCCATTGGGCACCACCACTGGGGCAGCGAGGGTCAGCCTCCCCACTCAGTACTCCATCCAGCCCATCATTCCAGCTCTAGCTCCAGCTCTTGGTACCACCAGTCCCTCCCAGCAGCCCTCCCTCCCCTCCCCTGTGTGCTGCTGTCAGTGGGGCCTTCAGCGTAGAGGCCTGGGGCCCGAGGGTGTTCTGCAAATGGCCAAGCTTAGCTGAGTGGGGAGCACAGAGCTCCCCCTTCCCGGCAAGCACCACCCAGTTGAGACAGAGGGGCAATCGAACAAGCTTGGAAATGTTTACGCTCCTGTTTTTACCATTTAGAATCAGGATAGAGATTTATCTACCTCCCATCATGGGTCTCAGATTCCTTACTCCCTTGGTACCATCTTCACTAATTCCTGGCAAGACAAGGCACAATCTTGGACTCATAAATAATCAGGAAGCAGCAGAAAGGGCATTTCTCGATGCTCCCAGGCAAGCTTTGTCCTTGCCTGGTATCTTAGTTTCGATTTAAACCTACCTGCCGAGAGAACCTCCCTGAGTACCCACTTCAGAAATGGCTTTGGAGTTTGGCCTCAAGGTGCTTCTAGAAACTTGTGGACTGAAGTCCTCTCACAGGGATTATAGGAGGTCTTTGTAGTCCTGGGCCTATGGCTCTGGTCAACCCTTGCTCAAAGACTCACAGGGACTTTTGGACCTAGAGGCCTCTTGACAAGGGAGGGAGAAGAGATTATACTAAGTGCCCTCTGGCTCCTGCCTTAGCGTCCACCACTCTGCCCCCTCCACTCTTGCTTGCTGTGCACGAGAACCAGCTGCTCATTGTTCCCCATCCTATTTCAGGCCGCTCTGCAAACGCTGCTGTTTGCTATGATGAGAGTACCCTCCCCACCCTTTTGTCATCCTTAAAGGCCCTGTACAGACTGATCACTTGGAGGAAACCTTTCCTGACCCCACCTGCCCCTATAGGAAATCACATCTTACTCTGTGGAGGAAGTGGTTCTGCCCACCACACTGCTAGGGGATGCTGATTTCTGTGTATATTTTCTTTCTCTCTCCCCTTCTTCTTCTCTCTTGCAAGAAATATGCATTAAGCATCTTCTTCATGTCAAGCAAAGCCCTCACGGCTCACCCACTCTAGCAGGAGGGTCAACCTGGAAGGGCACTGTGGAGAGTGCTTTGAGAGCCACGAGAACAGCTTGCCAGGCTGAGAACGTCTTGAGATCAGGAATTAGGTCTTTTTTCTGCATCCCTGTAGCTCTAGTAACATGTATTTGAATAAATAAATAAATGAGTGAGTGGTAAAAATCAGAACATCAGAGTTGAAAGGTACTTTAGAGTCACAGTCCTCTAACACTGCTGGTCTCAGAATCACCTGAAGAGACCCAGGCTCGTTGAAGCAGACTAGACTCTAAGCCTCTGTATTTTTACTGACTTCCCAGATGATTCTGATTCTCACCAAAGTTTGAGACCCACTGATAGAGCAGTAGGTCTTAACCTCAGCTGTGATTGGAATCACCTGTGGAGTTTTAAAAATTACTAATGCCTGGGTCTATTCCCCATTCCGCGCCCCCCCCCCCGCCATTCTCATTTCACTGTTCTTCTGTACAATCTGGGATTTGAGGGCTTTAAAAGCTCTCCAGGTGATTCTAATGTGCAGCAAAGTTTGAGAGCCACTATTACAGAGTTCTAGGCTAATCTACCCTCTAGTCTTACCATGGTGTTCTAACAAGTGATTTATCCCGGTACAGATGGTTGGAACTTTCTCCATTTCTGTCCTTAATTTTCTGAGGTAATATAGAAAAAAGAACGGGGGTTGGAGTCCTTGGTTTATATTTGAGCGCTGTGGCTAACTCCGGTTCTCAAAAATTGAGCTTTACTTTTTTGGGTTTTTTTTTTTTGTTTTTTTTTTCATCTGCCAGGGTTGTCATGAATATGAATGTAATGACATAGGTAAGAGGGCTGAGCTAGGTCCCATTCTGAAAATGTCTGAACGAGTTGGTGTAACTCCATCACTTTTTTTATGCGGCCATGAGGAGTAATACTTTCCTGCCTTATGAAGTGATATCAGCTATTACCAGTTGCCAACTATTGAGAGTTTTTTAATGTGCCATGAACACATAAAGTGATTTACATGCGTTGTTGTATTTAATCCTCATAGCAATTCTAAGAGATAGTACATCTATTTTATGGATGAAAAGACCAAGCCTTAGACAAATGTAATGGGCTGTCCGTGTCCTAATCCCCAGATCCTGTGAACTTTATCTTATTTAGAAAAAGGGTGTTTGCACGTGTAATTAAATGACGGTAAGGATCTTGAGATGAGATCACCCTACATATCCGGGTGGACCCTAACTGTCTACAGGTATCCTTAGAAGATAGTGGCAGAGGGAGATTTCATACAGACCCACAGAGGAGCCAGTGATGTGAAGATGGAGACAGAGATGGGAGTGATGGAGCCACAAGCCCAGCAATGCCAGGGCAGCCCCCAGAAAGTGGAAGAGGCAGGGAATGGATTCTTGCCTAGAGTCCCCAGAGGGAGCAGGGTTCTGCCTGCTCTTGGACTGTAGCCTCCAGAATTGGGTCAAAATAAATTTCTGTTGTTTTAAGCCACCGTGTTTGTAGTAATTTGCTACAGCAACACCAGGAAACTAATAAAAGCAGTTTCAACAATTTGCCCAAAGTCACGAAGCTGTGAAACCAGAATTCAAACACATGTCCTTACCCAATATAGTCTATTGCCTCCAAACGGAATTGAAATTCGTAATAACGTATCTCAGATTCATTTACTCAACAAATGTATATTGCATCCTACCGTGGACAAGGCCTCTTCTAGGATCTGAAGATGTAATAGTGAACAAAACAGAAACAGTCCTGCCTTCAGATACCCTAAATTCAGTGGAAGAGAGAGACTTTAACAATTAATTTTACACAGGCACATATACTAAAAATCATTTAATTGCAGCAGTGATAGGTGCTTTAAAGGAGAAGTATGACAACATAGCTGTATAAAAACAGACAGTTACCCTAGAACAACAGGTTCTCACACCCTCCCTCACTAGGCCCAGCTAATAGCCACCTGAAGTAGGGGTCAGCACTGCAGTTTTTTCTGGCCAGTTTCTTGGGAGGTTACATGTCTACAACTCCATTTGAGCCCTCCTGCACTTTAGGAGAAGTCAGTCTAGAAACAGGGCAAATCCCTTGCTTGGGATAAGGACCCACAATAGGAGGAGGGCAATAAGGCCTTCAGCAGGCAGTGAGCTCTGCAACCTATTACGAACATCATTCTGAGGCAGTGGCGTGTGGGGAAACTGCTCTTAGACAAGGTTGGAAATTTGTGCATTCCTGTGCCAGGCAAGATTTCCTGTAGAGCCCTGAGAAGCTCACTAATCATCTCCTTAGTTCCAAACGATATTACTTCAGGGCAGTTCCTGTCAGGGCCCCATGCTTAAATATCTCTTTGCTTGGGTTTATTCCATCAAATGCTTCATTTGCTTTGAAAAACTGCTCTGACCCTTAGCTGGGTCCAGCCGCTTAGGAAGTTCAACTCACCACATGCCTCAGAGGGCTCCTAGCTTTGACCCCAGTTGCTGCAACTAAGACTAACTTATTTTCTGCAAATGGTTTCATTTTGGGGGCCCTAAGTCAGTCCTGATCCACTCCAGTCATTGGAATATGGTTGTGTAGAATTCCAGCTGACTCGCAAGAATTCTCTCTATCCATGGCCTTTACTTGTCTTCTGAACTCAGAAAGCTGTGTTTTCCTGGAGATCCTTCCCAGGTCTCTAATCCTTTTCCCATCACCTATATACACTTATTCATTCAACAGGTTCTTATAGAGTGCCAACTGTGCACCAGGCACTGTGCTAAAGACGGAGTGGTGAAAACACGAAGCTCCTCTCTCACGAGCCTCACTTCCTGGTGGTATTAGCAAATCCCTGTGTGGGAAGTACTATTCCGGCTAATCCTTCCTGGATGCCTGTTCTGTTCTAGGCATTGTATGAGACATTTTGCTCACAATGCCATCCCATTTAATGTACCATCAAAACCCTGTGAGGTAGGTACTATTATGCCCATTTTCCAGCCATGAAAACAAGCTGAGAGACGTAAAGTGACTCAGCTAGTAAATGGCAGAACTAGGATTCAGATCCGGATTTTTCTGACTACAAAGTCCATATTCTCAAAGTCCATATTCACTGCCTGCTGAAGGCCTTATTGCAAAGTCCATATTCTCAAAGTCCATATTCACTGCCTGCTGAAGGCCTTATGGCCTAGTTCTAAACTAATAATCCATGTTTATCGGGAGGAAAGAAAAAATTGGGTTATAAGTTTATAGACTATCCTTTCTGGCGGAGGAGATTTTTAATTACCCTTAGGCGATTTT